>NC_063350.1:3839682-3862460 GCF_021869965.1 Rhincodon typus
GGTGACCCTTCCTCAGAAGTGATTGACAAAAATTGACAGGCATGTCATGAGGAAACCCCTTTGTAATGCAGCAAGTGGTTGGGATTAGAACCCACTGAGTGTGGTGGAGGTAGGTTCCATCAAGGCATTCATAAAGGAATAAATTGAGCTCTCACAGGGAGCCAGTATGAGCACAATAGGCTGAATGACCTCCTTTAGTGCTGTAACTGTTCAATGGTGCTAACAGCTAGAAATGGTGCCAGTGACAGAGTGGCATGGGAAAAGATAGAAGCGGGAATTTTGCACAACCCCTACCCAAGTTGATGGCACAAGAGGTTAATGGGTCTGAGGTTCTGTAATCCAGAGTGCGTGTTCTCATCAGGGAACACCCAGCTCCAGGTGGAAAAGTGCAAATGAAGCTGTAATATTACAGGGGTGGCACAGTGGCTCACAGCGCCAGGGACCCAGGTCCGATTCCAGCGTTGGGTGACTGTCTATGTGGAGTTTGCACATTCTCCCTGTGTCTGCTGTTCCTCCAGGTGCTCCAGCTTCCTCCCACATTCTATGGATGTGCAGGATAGGTAGATTAGCCATGGGGAAATTGCCCTGTAGTGTTCAGAGATGTGCAGACTAGGTGGATTAGCCGTGGGAAACTCAGAGTTACATGGGTAGGGGGGTGGGTATAGGAGAGATGCTCTTCAGAGGATTGGTGTGGACTGATAGGGATTCTATGATTCTACAACAACATTGAATATCCCATTTTCTGGCACTTCTGCCTGATCCACATGGGCAACACAGGATTTTACAGCAAGGGAAGAGGCCATCACAACCACCCACTCTGTGCTGCTGATTAGGCTGCATGTGAATCTCTTCCCATCCCTCTTCATCTGACCCTTTGATTCCATTGTCCTTCGTGCATTTCAATTTCTCCCTGAAATACTTCATCGCAAACGTGTTCAATATGTTTGACATCATGAATAGCTAACACTTTTATTTCTTTATGAAGCTACATTGGCATCTTCTTTAGTGCCATATTTGGAAGTTTTTCTTCTTACCATGCTCTCCTGCACAGGGTGCAATATTCATTAGCCATTCCTCAGTATCTATGTTTCTTGGAAAAAGAGGAAGAACAAAGAGACACCCGGCCTCTCGTGTCCCAGCCCAGTGTGTCATTGATAGAGAGGTTCCTACCTATCTTCAGTTCACTGGAGTAACACACAAAGGGTAAGATCAGTAAATGAATCGTCCCTGAGCCTATGTGTACAGCAGGAGTTAACGGAAAGGCTTAGAAGTTCTGATCAATAAAATTAATTGGAGAAGAGTTGGTCTTCTGGAATTCTATGCAATGAATTAATGAAATTATCCATTGGCAGTCTACAGTGTAGGACTGAAAGGGAAAGGTTTTGTCCATTGGGAGTCTAGTCAATAGGAGCAAGTAAAAGTGTGATTATTCATTGAGATTCCACACAATGCCATGGAATATAAAGGGCTTGTACTTTGGGATATAGTTCATGAGACTCCGTGCCAAGAAGAAACTGGTCTGTGTACATTTCACTCAATGAAGCTGGTTTTGATACAGATACAAGATATTTCCAATACTCACCCTTAACTGGTGAGAGAGAGAATAAGGAATGGTTTTTCCATGGTTTATTTGTAATAGGCCACCATGCTCTTTCATATATATTATAATATAACATAATATAAATATATTATATATAATAATATATTTATTATGTATAAATATACCTAATTATACATTTTTATGTATAATTAGGTAAGTGTATATAAACTAGAAAATTCTACATACACTGAGCAGGTCTGGCAGCATCTGTGAAGAGAGAATCAGAGTTAACATTTAAGGCCTTAGGCCATTCATCATCATCGAGCTGAAATGTGTTTTCTTGTTCTCTCCCAAGATCCTGCCAAACCTGCTGAGCATTTATTTTTAACATTTTTTTCTTTCTGTTTCATGATGCCAGCAGCTGTTATATTTTGCTCTCGTCTATAAATCAGATCGATTACTTTAATCTGCGAACATCCACCGTGATTATTTGTGTTGCAGAGATTCTTAAGCAAATTCCACGGTTTATCAGAATTCATGTTTCATTGGAGCTTGCGGCTACAATCTCAATGATGGATTGATGGGAACAGTAACACCATTGTCATGTCACAAACAGCATTCTGTGACCAGCTGCTTGAACAACATAATTGTCTTTCTATTGAGATATTAAGCCGAGAATCTGACCCCATGTACTCCCTCGGCTGGGCATGTGGGAAGCCATGACTCCACTAAATGTTGGGTAGGGGAGTTGCTCCTCCCTGGACTAACCTATTTGAACTCATTCACAGGATGTAGGCATCACTGGCTGGGTCAGCATTCACTGTACATCCCTATTTGTGGGTCACACACAGGCGAGGATGGCTAATTTCCTCACCTTAAGGACATTAGTGAGCCAGATGGGCTTTTAAGAAAATTGACAATGGTTTCATGGTCATCAGTAGATCTTTAATTCCAGAGTTTTTTGTTCAATTGAATTCAAACTCTACCATCTGCTGTGGCAGGATTGAATCCATTGTCCCCAGCACATTAGCTGATTTTGGTCCACTGATAATACCACTAGGTCATTGCGTCCCCTATAATCTTTCACTTGGTTAGAAAGGTCTTGAGCATTAAGGATACATGGAAGGAGTTGCATTGCATTATGTTCCCAAGAAATAAACTGGCATTAATATTTCTAATATATTATTGCTTTCTTCAATTTGCTGTCACAGGTGCACAGTCAACACTTTCTGATTTAGCATTTACATGGCTGTTGTGTGGTGTGATGTTCTCTTGGTGGTGGAATCTTCCCCAGAAGCTAAGACTTTTGCTGTGTAATTTCAGGTGGAAATTTATGACTCAGCTTATCAATCATTTTAGCCGAGATAAAACACCTTTTCAACAAACGTGATAACAGAACTTGAGCTCAGATACATTTCTTGATTTTTTTTAATCACTTCCATTTACTTCTTGTTTTTTTGGTGCCTGGTGCTGTATACTTATCACTCAAATGAACATCGTAAAAACAGCTCATCTCATCATGATCACATTTCTGTTTGCGGCAGCCATGTTTCTAACATTACAACAGTGGCTACACTTCAGAAAGTAATTCAGTGGTTGTGAAAAACAGAGGTCCTGAGGACGTGAAAGGTGTTATATAACTGTCAATCTTTGGGGTTTCATTTGCTACTAGAAGCAAAAGAACATAAAACTGTCACTAATACCCATCTAGCTCACTAATATCCTTTAGAGAAGGAAATGCACCCTCCCTACTTGGTTTGTTTCAGAATTCTCCATTGACACAGTCTCCCAGCTGGTTTGAAGGAGAGGGGATTCGAACTTCCAGTAGTTCCTGACATCACCCATGAATGGCCTGGCTCTGATTTCGAAGTTATACTCATCGCCCTGCCTTTCTTCTGGACTAGCTCCATTCCCCAGCTGGAGGAAACCATTTTCTCTCCACCTAACCTTCAATTCCTCTAAACTCCTCAACTGGTTCATCTTTAGTCCTCTATACATATAGGAAATTTATATTTTCTTCCCCTTTACGTAATATGACCTCATAATTTAACCCTTTCAGCTGTGGATTCATTTCCTGCTGGATCTGTATCCACCTATGAAGGTATTAGATAACAAGTAGCTTTCCACAGCTCTCTCTTTGTTTTGGATCCACACTTCAACCACAAAGGATCCTTCATTCCTTTCTGTCCGTGTTGTGGCTAGATGGTGTTCTGGAGTACTATGTGCAGTTCTGGTCGCCCAGTTATAGGAAGGATATTATTAACCTGAAGAGGGTACAGAAAAGATATACCAGGATGTTGCCGGGACTGGAGGGTTTAAGTTACAAGGTGAGGCTGGAACTTTTTCACTTGGGTGGGAAAGAACTTATAGAAGTTAATAGAGTCATGAAGAGGTGTAGATAAGGTGAATGGGATTTTCCCTGGGATGGGGGATTTTAAGACTGGGGGGCTGTATTTTCAAGGTGAGAGGAGAAAGATTTAAAAAGACATGAGAGGCAACTGTTTTTTACACAGGGAGTGGTTCGTATGTGGTATGAACTGCCAGAGGAAGTAGCGAATGCAGGTACAGTTACAATGTTTAAAAGACTTTTGATAAGTACACGAATAGGAAAGGTTTGGAGGGATATGGGTCAGGAGCAGGCAGGTGGGACTAGTTTAGTTTGGGAACATGGTGGGCGTGGTCTGGTTGGACTGAAGGGTCTGTTTCTGTGCTGTATGACTCTATGGCTGCTTTGTGATACAGACTGATACCAACAGTGAGGGTTCAATTCCTGCACTGGCTGAGGTTACCATGAAGGACTCTCCTTCTCAACCTCTCCCCTCACCCCGAGGCATAATGTGTTGACCCTCAGGTTAAACCACCACCAATCGTCATCTCTAATGAGAGAACAGCCCCATGTTCCTCTGGGACTGTGGTGACTCTACTGTTAACAACTGGAGACAGATTAGCCTCCTGTTGGTTTTCAATGACTGGAGGAAGCTGTCAACAAGTTAATAACTGTTCATCACAAAAGAAAAGTCAAAGAATCCCTGCAGTGTGGAAACAGGCCCTTCAGCCCAACAAATCTATGCCAATCCTCAGAATATCCCACCCAGACCCATCCCCCTATAACCCACCTAATCTACACACCACCCTTGAACACTATGGGCAATTTAGCACGGACAATCCACCTAACCTGCACATCTTTGGCCTGTGGGAGGAAACCGGAGCACATGGAGGAAACCCACACAGATGTGGGGAGAATGTGCAAACTCCACACAGTCACCTGAGGGTGGAATTGAACCCGGGTCCCTGGCGCTGTGAGGCAGTAGTACTAACCACTGAGCCACCATGTCACGCATAAAGTGTTTGATTTTGTTTCTGGCAGATTGTACTGGCACGGAAACCAGTTGGATACAGTTGGTGTTTTTATTCCTGATGGAGATGCTGTTGTTTCTGGCTTGAAATAGCTTTATCTCACACCATCATTCCTTCCCATCTTTTAACTGCCATCCCCCCCAGGATCAGAGACTGTCCCTTCCTTTCTCTCCTCCTCTTCCCCCTATCCTGTCTCGGTACTTGCTTGAAATCCATCACTTCTCCAACTTTTTCCAGTTCCATTGAAAATTCACCAACATGAAAGTTACCTTTCCTCCACAATGTGACCTGACCTGCTGCAACTTTTCAGTACTTCCTGTTTTCAATTCAAATTCCCAGTACCTGCACTGTTTTACTTTCCTTCTCGCCTCTCAACAGCACAGATCCATCTGCCTCTCACGAATAATATTTCCAAGTGGATCATTAGTCAGAAAGTGGGACTCGGTATTGAGATCAGGAGCTGCAGAAAATGACTCATTGTGCAATGCAGAAACAGGCTGTTTGGCCCATCTGGTCAATGCTTCACAGCAGCCTCCATTAAAACCCAACCACCGATCGTTCGACTGCATTCTTCCTCCTGTACTCGGAATCATCGAGTCATCGAGTCGTACAGCACAAAAACAGACCCTTCAGTCCAACCAGTCCATGCCGAATATAATCCCAAAATAAACTAGTCCCACCTGCCTGCTCCTGGTCCATATCCCTCCAAATCTTTCGTATTCATGTACTTATCCAAATGTCTTTTAAACGTCGTAACAGTACCCACATCCACCCCTTCCTCAGGAAGTTCATTCCACACACGAATCACCCTCTGTGTAAAAAATTTGCCCCTCATGTATTTTTTAAATCTCTCTCCTCTCACCATAAAAATATGCCCCTAGTCTTGAAATCTGCCATTCTAGGGGAACAGACACCTACCAATAACCCTATCTGTACCCTCCATGATTTTATAAACCTCCATAAGGCCACCTCTTGACCTCCTATGCTTCTGTGAAAAAAGTCTAAGCCTATCCAGCTTTTCTTTATAACTCAAACCTTCCATACCTGGCAACATCTTCGTAAGTCTCTACTGAACTGTCTCCAGCTTAATAACATCCTTCCTGTAACTGGGTGATCAGAACTGGACACAGCACTCTAGAAGAGGTCTCACCAACATCCTGTACAACCTCAATGTGTCTTTCCAATTTCTGTACTCAAAGGACTTCTCTAGTTGTCCTTCAGTACATGGAAATCTATAATCTAAGAGAAGGAGTAGGTCATTCAGCCCTTCAAGGCTGTACCACCATTCAATATGATCTCAATGGCATATTCCTACTTTCTTCCCATACATTTTGATGCTTTTAAAATAAAAGAAAATCTACTTCTTCCTTGAATGGTTAGTTTTACTGTGGAGTTTGAGGTGGGTGACAATGAGAGACGGAAGATGTTGCAGGCAATAGTGAGAGGAGTACAGCATGAGCCTTAGTGGGAAGTGGGTACAGGAGCAGAGTGAGAGTGAGGGTGAGGTATCAGAGAGAAGACGGTGACAGTTCCCTGGTGGAGAAGGGCATTGACCTTTTCCTACAGCACAGGCCATTCCTCCAGACACTGAGACTGCTCTAACCTGGGTGGTAACCTCAGACCTGACTGGGCACAGTTTGGTATTGTGTACTGTCCTGTTGGTCGAGGGGGGGGGGGGGGGGGGGGGGGCGGCGGTGGGTGTAATCGTGTCTGTGCACTGCCCCCTCCAGCTCCAGATCCCTGCCTACGCAGTAAGGCGAGGATAGCCGCCCGTCTTCTGTGTCTGGTGCAAAAGTGAGGAACCGCTCAGGGCATCTCCTGACTGATGGTGCTTTTCCAGGTCCACTACAACCTTCTAAAGATGGCAGCGGTGCCAGGGATGCTGGTGAATTCTGGGAAATCCCAGCAGGCCTCATTTGTTCTGGGATCAGGTGAGCGGGTCACTGTAGCAGTGGGGGTAAGGTTTGGTAAGTTAGGGTAAGATCCTTCACTCAGCCCAGTAGTGAGAAACCCTCCAGAAAAATTGATAAGGCAGGTCCAGCCCTCCATCCTTCTCTCCACAGAAGCTGTTAGACCAGCAGAGTTCCTCCAGCACTTTCTGTTTTTATTTCAGCTTTACAGCATCTGCAATCTTTTCATTTTATTGTTGTCATGAGGCTGGTCATTTAAGATTCACCAATAACGTTTATGCCCCAGCTGTGGTTCCATATTCATTTCTGCACAGCTCCAAGAGATATAGTGTCCTTGGAAAGCACACAACATAGACTCGCCAGGATAACATTGAGTATAAAGTAATAAATTACAAGGACAGTTGCATTGACTCGGGCTCGTGTGTTCTCCTGAATGGAGAAGATTAAGGGCTGATTGATTTGAGTTGGTTAAGATGATTGAAGGAGCTGTTGCTCTTAATAGAGAGAAACTTTATCTTCCTGTGAAGACAGGTCAGAACACAGGAGGAGAAAACAAGCAAAGAGTGTTAATACATTTTGATGACAAAATAAACAGGTTGGATTGTGAGGAGGACACAAAGACACTTCAAGGTGATTTAGACGATTTCAATGAGCGGGCAAAAGCATGGCAAATGCAGTACACTGTGGGTAAATATGAAGTTATCATAGAACCCTTTCAGTGTGGAAGCAGGCCATTTAGGGGAGATGATGGTCTAGTGGTATTATCGCTGGACTGTTAATCCAGAGACACAAATAGTGTTCTGCGGACCCGGGTTTGAATCCCTCCACAGCAAATGGTGGAATTTGAATTCAATAAATATCCGGAATTAAGAATCTAATGATGACCATGAATCCATTGCCGATTGTCAGGAAAAACCCATCTGGTTCACTAATGTCCTTTAGGGAAGGAAACTGCCATCCTTACCTGGTCTGGCCTACATGTGACTCCAGACCCACAGCAATGTGATTGACTCTGAACTGCCCTCTGGGCCATTAGGGATGGGCAATAAATGCTGCCTGGCCAGTGACGCCCTCATCCCATTAATGAATTAAAAAAAAAACAAAATAGAAATTTGGCCATCAAGTCCACATAAACCTACATTGCCCATAGCTAACTCACAAACCACTGGGACACTATAGCATGGCCAAACCATCTAACCTGCAAATCTGTGAACTGTGCGAGGCAACAGGATCACCTAGAGGAAACCCATGCAGACACGGAGAGAATATGCAAACTCCACGCAGACAGTCCCCCAAGGGTGGAATTGAACCTGAGTCCCTACTGCTGTGAGGCAGCAGTGCTAACCGCTGAGCCACCATACCATCCCAGACTCATATGAAAAACAGAAAGGAAGAGTATTATTTAAATGGTGATCTGTTAGGAAGTGTGGATGTACAAAGGGATCTGACTGTCCTTGTGCATAGTCAATAAGAGTACACAAGCAGATGCAGAGAACAATTAGGAAGGCAAATGGTATACTGGTTTTCATTGCAAGAGGATTTGAGTTCAGAAGCAGGATGTCTTGCTGCAGTTACACAGGGTCTTGGTGAGACCACACCTGGTGCATTGCAGGTAGTTTTGGTCTCCCTACCTCAGAAAGAATTTACTTGTGATAGGGGGAGTGCAGTAGAGGTTCACCAGGCTGATATTGGGGATGGCAGGACTGTTCCATAAGGAGAGCTGAGAGTGACGGGGCCTGTATTCACAGTTTAGAAGAATGACCGGGGTCTTAACTGAAATGTCTAACAGTGCTGGACAGACTAGATGCAGGGAGGATGTTTCCCTTGTTGGGAAGTCTAGGACTGGGGATGCAGTCTCAAGCTATAGGACAGACCATTTCAGACTAAAATGAAGAAATTATAACCATCCTCTGCTATAATTTCTAGTGGGTGGCACGGTGATGCAGTGGTTAGCACTGCTGCCTCACAGCACCAGAGACCCAGGTTTGATTCTATCTTCGGGGACTGTCTGTGTGGAGTTTGCACATTCTCCCTGTGTCTGCGCGGGTTTCCTCTGGGTGCTCTGGTTTCCTGCCACAGTCCAAAGATGTGCAGGCTAGGTGGATTGGCCATGCTAAATTGCCCATAGTGTTCAGGGACGTGTAGATTAAGGGGGTTATAGGGGGATGGGTCTGGGTGGGAAGCTCTGAGGGTCAGTGTGGATTTTTTGGGCCGAAGGGGCCTGTTTCCACACTGTAGGGATTCTATGATTCCTTTACTCAAAGGGTAGTGAATCTGTGGAAATCTCTTCCACTGGAGGCCAAATCATTGAATATCATCAAGAAAGAGTGAGATTTTTTTAAGTTTTAAAGGAATCGAGGGGTTTGGAGTGAAAGCAGGAATGTGGCATTGAAATAGAGGTTCAACTATGATCATAGTGAATGGCAGAGCAAGCTTGATGGTCTGAATATCCTCCTGTTGCTCCTAATTTCTGTTTCCATGTCAGTATCTCGCACAAGTGCAATGAGAGATGGATTTTGTGTTGCAAGTTAGCTCTATATTCAGGCAAGTGAAACTTCATTAACAAGATCCTTTTCAGCAGTTTCTGCCTGTCCTTTATGGGCAATGGTTTAGACAACAGCAACTGATCCTTACACACTCATATTGTATCAGTAAACATCGAGAGACCTGGAATCGAATCAGACAAAACCTGATGCTGAGTGACATAGGTAAATATTACAGCAGGAGACTACAAAAGAATGGACAAAAAGTTTGGATCTAAAGAGCATCTTAAAGAATTTTTAAAAAACAGGGAGGTTTCAGGAGGGTATTTCAGAGCATAGTGCCCATATAGCTGTGAGCACGCATACTCAGAATGTCAGGTTTTGGATCAGGGTCACGAGACTTGGATTAAGTCCTGGTTCCTGTGACTGAAGAGACTAATATGCTTACAGCAGCTGCCATACAGACCTGTATAGTCACCCAAGGCAAGTGCCAGGAAATTGGTGATTTAATCATGCCCCGAGTTTGAACCTGGGAAAAGCAGTACATGACTGTGCCTCATTTTTGCAATGATTCTCATTAAAGTATACAAACTGTCCAATTATGCAGAATTTAACCATCCCTTGAAAGGCATTCATCTGAATCCTGTTTTGCACACCCAGTCAGAGTTGAAAAATCAATTGTTTCACAAAGACACTGGGGTTGTTCTGGAGGCGACCATGGCAGGGACTATCATTTGGGGACACAATGATCAAGTGTTGACTGACTGACAGACAGACCGACAAACAGACAGGAGAAATCGGCCCAGGTTCGAGGGAGAAATGAGCTGATTCACAGAGCAGGCACAAAGGAGAACTGAGTGCTGGACATGGAGTTAGTTCTGACGGGCAGCTTGTAAGAAATGCACTTCAGACAGAATCCAAAGGCGAGGTCACAACGGGAGCAGAGACTACAAGACAAATGCTAATGCGGGGGCAAGCTCATTGACAGAGGAACTGCATCCATGGAATATAAATGCACTTATTGAAAAGACTGAGCAGGTTGAGGGCTCCTTTCTCCAGAAAAGCAATGGCTGAGAGGTAGCCTGATGGAGTCTTTCAAATTGAATGGGATCGATATGTCAACTTAAAAAATGGAAGACCATAAACGGAAGACAGCAGTGAATAAATCCAATTTGGAATTCAGGTGGCCTTTCTTTACCTAACGGCTGAAGTGGAGATTTAACAGGATATTGTGAAGCTAAAAGGAATAAATTATCAACCCAGGTTGTACAGTCCATATTGAGTGTATAGTAAACAAAAAAGTGAGGTGTGTTTTGTGGTGACTGAACTATTTAATTATCTCGAAGAGAATTTATTTTCTCTGGTGCAAGAGTTCACAATAAGAAACAGAAACTTAACATCGGAGCGAAATAATTCGTGGGTGACTTTAGAAAGCACCTCTTAACCTTAGTGATAGAGTAGGAACTCTAACAAAATACGACTAATAATTCTAGTTTAAGGTGTTAATTGTAAGTTTAAGAGATGTCAGGAGAGGCCAGCTGATTGGAATGTGCAGTCTGTTACACGTGGGGGAATACTTGATGCTACCAGGGTCCGAGATGACCATATGTTCATGAAATGCTCCCAGCCACAGAAGCTGGAGCTCTGGGTCTCTGAGCATGAGCAGCGGTTGGAGACACTGTGGAACATCCGCGAGGCTGAGACTTACATGGCTAGCACATTTAGAGAGGTGGTCACACCACAGCTCAAAGGACGAGAGGAAAGGAGGGCATGGTGGACCACCAGACAGCCCAGAAAGAACAGGCAGGTAGTGTGGGAATCCCCTGGGGTCCCACTCACTAACCGGGATTCCATTTCGGAAGCTGATGTGGGTGCTGGTACCTCGGAGGAGTGCGGTCAGAGCTAAGCTCCTGGCACCACAAGCAGTTGACTGTACGGGGGCGGAGGAAGAAGAATTGAAGAGCAACAGTGATAGGGGAGTCTTTAGTCAGCAGAGCAGACAGGTGTTTCTGCAGACAGAGGTGTGACTCCAGGATGGGCGATTTCAAGGCTAGGGTCACACTTTAAAGGTGAGAGGAGAGAGATTTAAAAAAAAAGACATGAGGGGCACCTTTTTTGCACAGAGTGGTTCACGAGTGGAGTGAACTTGCTGAGGAAGAGGTGGACGTCAGTACAATTACAACATTTAAAAGACATTTAGGAAAGGTTTGGATGGATATGAGCCAGGAGCAGGCGGGTAGAAACTAGTTTAGTTTGGGATTATGCTTGGCATGGGCTGGTTGGAACAAAGAGTCTGTTTCCATGCTGTATGACTCTATGATGCCAGGGTTAGGCATATCACTGAATGGCTGCAGGGTACCCTGGCAGGGGAGGGTGATGAGTTTGAAGTCACCGTACATGTTGGTACCAATGACATAGGCAAAGTGAGGAATGAGGTCTTGCATCAAGAATTCAGGGAGTTCGGCAGTTGATTAAAAAGCAGGACCTCAATGGTTGTAATCTCTAGATTACTTTGTGCCACATACTAGTGAGTTTAGAGATAGGAAAGTAGGGCAGATGAATGCATGGCTCAAGAGTTGGTTCAAGAGGGAGGGTTTTAGGTTCTTGGATCACTGGGACCGTTTTTGGGGGAGGTGGGACATGTACAAACGGGACAGTCTGCACCTGAACCACATCAGGACCAACAGCCTCGCAGGTAGGTTTGCTCGTGCTGTTGGGAGGAATTTAAACTAGCCTGGCAGGGAGAGGGGACACAGAATATTGATGAAACAGAGAAACATCATGCTACACAAAGGAAGCAAGTCACAGTGAGTTCAGCAATGTTGAGTGTCAAGAGAGTAAGACAAGGGTGGATGGTCCTTAATGCTTGGAGTGTAATAGGCAAGACTGATGAGTTAATGGCTTGGATTGACACATGGAAGTGCGATATTATTGCCATCACAGAAACATGTTTGAGGGAAGGGCTGGACTGGCAACTCAACATTCGAGGGTATAGGATCTTTAGCCGAGACAGAGGAGGGTGTGAACAGGGTGGTGGTGCAGCATAATTAATTAAGGAGTCAATTACTGCAATAAGGAGAGATGATATCTTGGAAGGGTCCTCAAATGAGGCTTTGTGGGTGGAACTTGGGAATGTTAAGGATGCAGATACTTTACTGGGAGTGTATTATAGGCCCCCAAAGAGTCAGCGGGAAGCAGAGGAACAAGTATGTAGACAATTCACATAGGTGTGTAAAAGTGAAATAAGTTCAGAAAATCCTTGATGTCTAGGACAATTCAGAACAGCATGAGGAAGAAGAGTAGGGCTTTTAGCAAGTCCAAAGGGAGCAATTCAGCTGTAGCCCCAAAGGAAGTGCAGGAGCGAACTAAAGAAATCAATTAGAAGAGCAAAAAGAGGGCATGAAAAAGGATTCATGAACAGGATTAGGGAGAATCCTAAGATATTTTATCAATACATTGAAGGTTAAGAGGCAAACCAGGGAAAAACCAGGGCTCAACAGGGGCCAAAAGGGCAACCTGTGTGTGAAACCACAGGATATTGGAAGGCTGTTGGCTGAATACTTCAGCCTTCACTCTGGAAAAGAACAGCATAAGTGTGGAATTCAGGAAAAGGGGCCGTGAAGAACTTGCACAGTTTGACATAAAAGTGGGGAGATATTGGAGCTGCTATTGGGCTTAAAAACAGACAAATCCCATGGTCCAGATGAATTGCATTCCAGGCTGCTGTGGGAGACGAGGTAGGAAATTGCAGGGACTCTGACAGGAAAATTTAATTCCTCTCTGGCCACAGCGAAAGTACCAGGTGACTGGAGGGTGGTTAATATGGTTCCACTTTTTAAGAGGGGTGGTAGAGATGAAGCAGGAAATTACAGACCAGTAAGTCTCATGTCAGTGGTAGGGAAACTATTGGAGAAAATTTTGAAGTAGCAAATTAATACCCATTTGGAAAGGCATGGGTTAATGAGTGATTAATCATGGCTTTGTCAGAGAGAAGTCATGCCTAACAAATTTGTGAGAATTTTTTGAAAATATGATCAAGTGCGTAGATGAGGGAAGCTCAGTTGATGTAGTTTCTATGGATTTTAGCAAAGCTTTTGACAAGGTCCCACATGGAAGACCCATTGAGAAGGTTAAAGCGTATGGAATTGAGGGTAATTTGGCGAGATGGACCAGAGACTGATTTAGTAATAGGACACAAAGGGTAGTGATAGAAGGCTGTTTGAGTGACTGGACGCTGGTGTTTAGCAGTGTACCACAAGGATCAGTACTTGGACCCTGAGGAAGGGTCACTCGACCTGAAACGTTAACTCTGATTTCTCTCCACAAATGCTGCCAGACCTGCTGAGCTTTTCTAGCAACTTCTGTTTTTTTTCTCTGGATTTACAGCATCCGCAGTTCTTTTGGTTTTTTATTTAGTACCAGGACCCTTATTGTTTGTTAAATATATAAATGACATAGATAAAAATGTGGGAGGAATGTTAAGCAAATTTGCACTTGACACCAAGATTGGTAGAAGTGGTTAATGATGAAGAAGATGGTTGTAGGTTACAGGAAGATATAGATGGGGTGGTCAGATGGGCAGACCAATGGCAGATGATACTTAACCCTAATAAGTGTGAGGTGTAAGAAGAAACAAGATAAGGGAGTATTTATTGAATGGCAGGACACTGGGTACCTTAGAGGAACAGAGGAATCTTGGGATAATTATTCACAGATCCCTGAAGTCAGCAGAGCATATGAATAGGATAGTTAAGGCAGCATATGGGACATTTGCTTTCATCAGTTGTGGCATAGAGTATAAGAGCAAGGAGTAATGTTGGAGTTGTACAGAAAGTTGATTAGGCCACAGCTGGAGTACTGTGTGCTGTTCTGGGGGTCACCTCACTACGGAAAGGATGTGATAGCACTAGAGTGGGTACAGAGGAGGTTCACCAGGATGTTGCCTGGGTGGGAGAAATTGAGCAATGAAGGCTAGACTAGATTGGCTTGGATTGTTTTCCTTAGAGCAGAGAAGACTGAGGGGGGGACATGATTGAGGTGATTAAGATTATGAGGGGTATGGATAGGTAAGTAGGGAAACAGCTGTTCCCCTTGGCTGAGGTGTGAATCGCAAGAGGGAACAGACTTGGGGTAAGAACAGGAAATTCAGAGGGGGGTTGGGAAAAATTATTTTCACTCAGCGGGTGGTGGGAATCTAGAATGCACTGCCTGAGAAGGTCATGGAGGCTGAAAACCTTATAAACTTTCAAAGACATTTGGATGAGTACTTCAAATATTGTAAGTGCAGGAAATTGGGATTAGTGCACTTCTAATGGTAGTTATGTTGGTGCAGACTTGATGGGCCGAAAGGCCTTTTCTGTGCTGTGTGAAGCTATGAATCAATTGTGCAGACAGGACCTTGGAAATCAATCTATTGACCAAAATGCTGGGACAATTGAAGAGTTCAAAACTGAGTGATAGAACAAAAATCTATCAGGGTAATAAAGATTATAGAACCAAGTTGACTAAATGCAGTAAAGACACAGATCAGCTGTGACCTCGTGTTGTTACAGACTCAGTGGCCTAAATGGTTGTGCTCAGTTCCCATCAGATACGGATGATATTAATGTTTCTCCATTTTGAAGCTGGACACTGTAAAAACTGTATCTTTTTTCTTGGATCATTTAAAAACCAAGGATCATGGGAGGGAGTGCTGTATTTTATCGAACTAAGTTACCAGCAGGTATTTTAAATGCTATTTACACTGTTGTTTGTTCGAGCTGGGGTGGCGGGGAGTGGGGAGTGGGGGGGGAGGAGGGGTGGGGGGTGGGTGGAGTTTAGTTGCAGATGAACTAGAACCAGGAGGAGTGGGCAAAGTGAGACTGGACTGACATAAAGTAGTTGATTGACAACTGGTCATCACTGCACAGACCAATGACTGAGTCCTTCTGCCTGGCAACAGCTGTATGATTGGCTCCCAGGTAGGTGAACAGCTTGTGGGTGTGAATGATATAGCCAGAAGCCTTCTCCTCCAAGGGGAGGCACTGTCCTTCTCTCTCTCAACAACGTTTATGAAAAGCCTGAAGAAGCCATTTTGTTTTCCCTCAGCAGTTGCTGTAAACTGTGGCCTTTAACCAATAAGTCAGAGACTTTATCAGTATGAACTAGTCACTCTGTGACTCATTCAAGCAAGTGGAAACACTTCAAGAAGAAAGAGGTTAATGAACAGCAAGCTCTGACAAGCCAAAAGGATTATTTCAGTGAAACCTGTGAACAGGGGCCATTGAACTATCTTTCCAGTCTTTCCCTCCATGCACAGCATTTCTCTCCGAGTACTGACTCACAACAATGCAGCACTCCCTAAAAACAAAATTAATGCTGGAAATCACATCACGTCAGCATTAAATACAGATTCCAGCATCTGCAGTAATTTGCTCCGACAGTGTGGCGCTCCCTCGGCGCTGACCCTCCGACAGTGCGGCGCTCCCTCGGCGCTGACCGTCCAACAGTGCGGCGCTCCCTCGGCGCTGACCCTCCGACAGTGCAGCGCTCCCTCAGTGCTGACCCTCCGACAATGCGGCACTCCTTCATCGGTGACCCACTAACAGTGCAGCACTCCCTCTGTACGGACCCTCTGACAGTGCGACGCTCCCCAGTCATGACCTTCTGACAGTTCAGCACTCCCTTGGTTTGGCTCTCATACTGTACTGACCCTTCAATAGCACGGCACTCAGTACTTTGGGACTGAGGGAGTAAAACATCAACCAGGAATAAGTCTCACTGGAGAAGCAAGATATCACTGACCTATAACTGGTAACTCCTGCACCATTCTGTTGCCGAATCAGTGATTTCTGGTCTCTGTATGTGGGGATTACTGAATGGCTCTCTCTGTACAGATCAGTCCAAGCTGGGTCAGATGCAGAGATGGCAGTAATCAATAATAATGAGTTACTTTTGTTGTATCTCGATTCATCCTTTAGTTTTTGTTCCTGTTTGCATACTTATATCCCTTGTGTGCAATTTGAAACCAATCTCCAGTTGTAGTGAGCCCAACACACACTGTCAGTAAGCCCCATACAATCATTATATTCATTCACTGCTGATTATCATAAAATATTAGGGGTGATATCAGCCTGAGAAGGCAGCACTAGACAGTGAGAACTCATTAACAGTTTGCACGCTGCCCAAGTCTGTATTTTGTTGGCATCAAAGGATAATATAGGAACATAGGAGCAGAAGGCGGCCATTCAGCCCCTCAAGCCTTCTCCATCCTAACAGATAATGGCTGATCATCCACCTCAATACCTCATTCCTACCTGTTCCCTTCTCCCTTGATATCGCTTCTGTTTAGAGGTCTACCGATCTCTGATTTATATTTTCTCAATGGCTGAGCCCCGAAATCTGTGGAAGCTCAAAGATTCACTGTCTTCGAGAGTGTTTTGAGTTAAAGGACCAAGGAAGGCATACTGCACACCACAAGATGAAAGGGTAGGAGTAGGCCATTCAGTCCACTGATGTTGCTCCCCCAGTCAATGAGATCATGGCCAGTCTCATAACCTTCAACTTCACTTCATTCCTCTCCCTGTTACCCTTGACCTCTTTACTGATTAAAACTCAATCTCAGTTTTGAATATTCTGAATGAACCAGCCTCAAAAGCCCTCTGTGACAAAGAATTCCAGAGATTTGCACCTCCCTCTGTATCGGTCTTAAATGGACACCCATCATTCTGAAATTATACCCTCTGCTCCTAGGCTCTGCCACAAGGAGAAACAACCTCTCCTCATCTACCCTGAGAAGTCCTCTAAGAATCTTTTACGTTTCAATAAGGTCACTTTTCATTCCTCTGAACTCCAACAAGTACAAGCCCAAACGATTTGAACTCCCCTCAAGAGAAAATACCTCCGTTCACAGAATCAACCCAATGAAACTTCTCTGTATTGCTTCCTTAAATAAGGAGGTGGGGGAAACTGTTCACAGTATTGCAGTGTGGTCTCATGAGTATCTTGTATAGTTTTAGCAAAACCTCCCTACTTTTACATTCCATTCCCTTTGAAATGAAGGCCAAAAGTCCATTTGCCATCACTATTAACCACAGAACTTGAATGCTAGTTTTTTTTGTGGCTCACGCACAAGGTCCCCCAAATCCCTCTGTTCTGTAGCATTCTGCTGTCTTTCTCCCATTTAAATAATATTCAACTCCTTTATTCTTCCTGCCAAAGTGCATAACCTTGCATATTGCCAGATTATATTCCATAAGACCATAAGATCACAACATATAGAGCAGAATTAGGCCATTTGGCCTGTCAAGTCTGCTCCACCATTTGATCATGGCTGATATTTTTCTCAACCCATACTCCTGCCTTCTTCCAAAGAGAAGGAGACCTGATAACGGTCTACAAAATTATGAGAGGCATTGATAGGGTAGATAGTCAGAGGCTTTTACCCCAGGGTTGACTTTCAATTACAAGGGGGAACAGGTTCAAGGTGTGAGGGTAAAAGTTTAAGGGAGATGTGTGAGGAACATTTTTCATGCAGAGAGTGGTAGATGTCTAGAATGCACTGCCAGAGGTGGTGGTGGAAGCAGGCACGTTGGCAGCATTTAAGAGGTATTTGGATGGATACATGAAAAGGGAGGGAATACAGGGATACGGATTGAATAAAGGCAGAAGGTTTGTTTTTTAGTTTAGTCAGGGCATGATGATCGGCACAGGCTTGGAGGGCTGAAGGGCCTGTTCCTGTGCTGAACTTCCCTTTTGCTCTTTGGTTCTTTTGAAAGTATAAAAGAACTTAAACAAGGAATCAGAAGGGCTAAAAGGGGTCATCAAAAGTCGTTAAGAAACAGGATTAAGGAGAATCCCAAGGCTTTTTATATAAAAAGCAAGAAGGTAGCCAGGCAAAGGATTAGCCCACTCAAGGACAGAAGAGGGAATCTATGTATGGAGCCAGAAGAGGTAGGTGAGGTCCTAAATAAATACAGAGTGCCAGTATTCACCAGAGAGAAGGAATTGGTGGGGGATGACCTCAGGGGAGGGAGTGTCGAGTTTCTAAGCCGAGTTGTCATTAAAGTGGAAGAGGTGTTGTGCGTCTTAAAAAGTATTAAGGTAGATAAGTCCCCAGGTCCTGATGGGAACTATCCCAGAATATTGAGGGAGGCAAGAGAACAAATTGCTGGAGCATTGACAGACATCTTTGCATCCTCTTTGGCCACAGGTGAGGTGCCAGAGGACTGGAGAATAGTCAATGTTTAAGAAGGATAGCAGGGATAATCCATTAAATTACAGGCCTGAGAGTCTCACGTCAGTGGTAGGGAAATTATTGGAAAAAATTCTCAAGGGCAAGATCTATACACATTTAGAAGCAAATGGACTTATTAGTGACAGACAGCAGAGTTTTGTGTGGGAGAGGTCATGCCTCACTAACTTGGTCGAGATTTTTGAAGGGGTGACGAAGATGATTGCTGAGGGAAAAGCGGTTGATGTTGTCTACATGGACTTCAGTAAAGCCTTTGACAAGGTTCCTTATGGCACACTGGTACAAAAGGTGAAGTCCCATGGTATCAGGGGTGAGCAGGCAAGATGGATACAGAACCAGCTTAGTCATAGGAGAGGGAGGGTAGCAGTGAAAGGATGCTTTTTGGAATGGAGGGCTGTGACTAGTGGTGTTCCACAGGGATCAGTGCTGGGACCTCTGCTGTTCGTGATCTACATAAATGAATTGGAGGAAAATGTGGCTGGTCTAATTAGTAAGTTTGCGGATGATACAAAGATTGGTGGAGTTGTAGATAGTGAGGAGGCTTGCCAGAGGATACATCAGGATATAGATCAGTTGGAGGCATGGGCAGAAAGATGGCAGATGGAGTTTAATCCAGACAAACGTGAGGTGATGTATTTTGGAAGGTCAAGTACAGGTGGAAATTATACAGTGAATGGCAGAACCCTTAGGAGTATTGATATGCAGAGGGATCTGGGTGTGCTGGTCCACAGATCACTGAAGGTGGCAGTGCAGGTAGGTAAGGTAGTAAAAAAGGTCTATGCCATGCTTGCCTTCATTAGAAGGGGCATTGAGCATAAGGATAGACAAGTTATCCATCAGCATTATAGAATTTTAGTTAGGCCACACTTGGAAGGTTGTGTACAGCTCTGGTCACCACACTATCAGAAGGATGTGGATGCTTTGGAGAGGATACAGAAAAGGTTTACCAGGATGTTGCCTGGAATGGGGGGATTTAGCTATGAAAAAAGGTTGGATAGACTGGGTTTGTTTTCACTGGAACGCAGGAGGTTGAGGGGCGACCTGATAGAAGTTTATAAGATTGTGAATGGCATGGATAGAGTGGAAAGTATGAGGTTTTTTCCCCAGGGTGGAGAGGTCAGTTACTTGGGTCACAGGTTCAAGGTGTAAGGGGAGAAGTTTAAAAGAGATGTGAGAGGCAGGTTTTTCACACAAAGGATGGTGAGTGCCTGGAATGCGCTGCCAGAGGAGGTGGTGGAAGCAGACACAATAGCAGCTTTCAAGAAACACCTGGATGAGTACATGAATAGGAAGGGAGTAGAGGGATTCGGATCCTGTAAGTGAAGACAGTTTCAGTATGGAACAGCAAAATGTGTCGGCACAGGTTTGGAGGGCCGGAAGGCCTGTTCCTGTGCTGTATTGTTATTTGTCCTTCTTTCTTTATAGATATAGGGTCCAAAACCACGGTACATCTCTGATATTGTATTTTATACCTCTTGAGATGAATGCTAACATTGCATTTGCCTTCCTAACTGCTAAGTGAACCTACACGTTAACCTTAAGAGAATTCTGAACTTGGACTCCCAAGTCACTTTATGCTTCAGATTTCCAAAGCCTTCCCCAATCAGAAAATAATTCTACGTCTCTTTTCTTCCTATCAAAGTGCATAACCTCACACTTTCTCACATTGTATTCCTTCTGCCACTGTCCAAGCCCTTCTGCAGCGTCCCTGCTTCCTCAACACTACCTGTCCCTCAATCTATCTTTGTGTCATCTACAAACTTAGCAACAATGCCCTCAGTTCCTTTGTCTAGATCGTTAATGTATAACATGTTTGACTGTGGTCCCAACACGGACCCCTGTGGAACTCCACTAAGTCATCAGCTGCCATCCTGAAAAAGAGCGCTTTATCCACTCTCTCTGCCGTCTGCCAGTCAGCAAATCCTCTATCCATGCCAGTACCTTGCCCCTAACACTATGGACTCTTATCTTATTTAGCAGCGTCTTGTGCGGCACCTTGTCAAAGGCCTTCTGGTAATCCAAATGGATCACGTCGGCTGGTTCTAACTTGCTTGTTACCTCCTCAAAGAATTCTAACAAATTTGTCAGGCATGACTCACCCTTGATGATGTTGTGCTACTCAGCTCTATTTTACAAGAAGGTTACCTCGCAGTACAGCGAGATCCTGAACCAGATGAGCCAATGAGACAAGGAGGTCATTGAGAGTTTAATGGAGTTTAATTTGGATAAATGTGAGGTGCTGCATTTTGGAAAGGCAACTCAGGGCAGGATTTATACACTTAATGGTAAGGTCCTGAGTGTTGCTGAACAGACACCTCAGTGTGCAGGTTCATAGTTCCTTGAAAGTGGAGTCGCAGGTAGATAGGATAGTGAAGAAGGCGTTTGGTACGCTTGCTTTTATTGGTCAGTGCACTGAGAATAGGAGTTGGGAGGTCATGTTGTGGCTGTACAGGACATCGGTGAGGCCATTTTTGGAATACTGCATGCAATTCTGGTCTCCCTGCTATAGGAAGGACGTTGTTAAACTTGAAAGGGTTCAGAAAAGACTTACGAGGATGTTGCCAGGGTTGCAGGGTTTGAACTGTAGGGAGAGACTGAAAAGGCTAGGGCAATTTTCCCGAGTGTGTTGGAGGCTGAGGGGTGACCTTTTAGAGGTTTATAAAATCATGAGGGGCATGGATATGGTATATAGTCAAGGTCTTTTCCCTGGGGTGGAAAATCCAAGAATAGAGGGGGTAGATTTAAGGTGAGAGAGAAAAGATTTAAAAAGGTAACATTTTCATGCAGAGGGTGGTGCGTGTATGGAATGAGCTGCCAGGGGAAGTGGTGGAGTCTGGTGCAATTACAACATTTAAAAGGCATCTGGATGGGCACATGAATAGGAATGAGTTTAGAGGGATATGGGCCAAATGCTGGCAAACGGGATTAGATTAATTTAGGATATCTGGTCAGCATGGATAAGTTGGACTGAAGGATCTGTTTCCGTGCTGTAAATCTCTATGGCTCTATGACTAAGTATTCCACAATCTCATCCTTATTAATGGACTCCTAAAATCCTGCTAATGCCAGAAGTCAGGCTAACCAGCCTGCAGTCTCCTGTTTTCTGTATCTCTCCTTTTTAAACAGAGGTGTTACATTAGCCATTTCCAGTCCTCTGGAACCGTCCCTGAAAGATTACCACAATCTCCTCAACTATCTCCTTCAGAACTCTGGGGTATGGTCCATCTTGTCCAGGTCATTATCCACCTTCAGACCTTTCAGCTTCCCCATTACCTTCACCTTAGTGATGGCCACCACACTTACCTCTGGCCCTTGACTCACTTGAAGTTCTGGTATGCTGCAGGTGTCTTCCACTGTGAAAACTGATGCTAAGTACTATTCAGTTCCTCACCCATTTCTTTGTTCCCCATTACAACTTTTCCTACCTCATTTTCCAGCAGTCCTATGTTCACTCTTGCCTCTCTTTTATCTTTTAGAATTTAAAGTTTTTTAATCAAATAAATCTCTTGCAATCTTCTTTTATATTATTAGCTAGCTTACTTCATATTACATCATCTCCCTTGATATTGCTTTCCAAAATACCCTCTGCTGGTTTTTAAAGGCTTCCCACACCTCTGGTTTCCCACTATATGTTTTTTCCTTTTGCTTTCATACTGTCCCTAACTTCCCTTATCAGCCATGGTTGCCTTGTCCTACTCTTAGTATCTTTCTTCTTCCTTGGGATGAATTTCTGCTCTGGTCCCCCAGAAGGCCCTGCCATTGCTGCTCCACCATCTTCCTCACTATGATCCCCTTCCAATCAACTCTGGCCAACTCCTCCATCATGTCTTTCCAGTTACCTTTACTGCATTGTAATACTGTTACATCCGATTCCAGTTTCTTCCTCTCAAAATACAGGGTGAATTCTATCATATTATGTGGTTTCTTCACCTTAAGCTCCCTCATCAAGTCACATTACCAAATCCAGAATTACCTATTCCCTAGTGGGTTCTACCACAAGCTCCACCAAGAAACCATCTCATAAGCATTCCACAACTTCCTTAGTATGGAGCCGGAGAAACACAGCAGGCCAGATAGCATCAGAGGAGCAGGAAAGCTGATGTTTCAGGTCGGGACCCTTCTTCTGAAATGGGACCCATTTCTGAAGAAGAGTCCCGACCCGAAACATCAGCTTTCCTGCTCCTCTGATGCTGTCTGGCCTGCTGTGTTCCTCCAGCTCCATACTAAGGAAGTTGTGGAATGCTTATGAGATGGTT
>NC_063350.1:3862860-3873451 GCF_021869965.1 Rhincodon typus
GTCTCGGATTCTCCAGCATCTGCAGTTCCTACTATCAAGATCTGAGGTACTGAGAAATCTTTTGGTGGAATAAAGTGATAAGCGGCATTCTTAAGAAAAGGGGTTTAAAGCAATGAAATTATCTTACAGTGAGAAACTACTATTTATCCCAGACTGGATACAATGGCTGGAAAAGGAGTAAAATTTTAAAGTTTTGTTTTACAAAAGAACAAAAGGAATTCAAGAAATAAAAATTAGAGACTGCTGAAAAAACTCAGCATGTCTGGCAGTATCTATGAAGCGAAATCAAAGTTAATGTTTCAGGTCCGATGACCCTTCCTCAGAACAGGAATTGAAAAGAATTGAAGCTTTGTCTGTGATAGTGTATCACTGGAAGAAAACTGAGCATAATAATAATTAAGAAAAATTTATCTACAGTTCCAGCAGATGATTTGAAACTTTATTTACTTCTAAAAAAGGAAAAAAAAAGAGTTTCTCTCTTCTTTAGAAATAAATTGATGTGGGTCTTGCTAGCGGTACAGCAGCTAATGTTCTTAGAATTGCAGCAAAGAAAGCTGTACCAAAGTGTACTGATTCTAATACTAAGCTGCTGCCTCTGTTCAATATCTGAAAGAATGGTTAGGTTACTTCTACTTCATGTTTTAAAAAATTGTTATTAGAGGATTATGTTTTGTCTTCATTTCTTTTGTCAATAAACTTCTGTTTTACTGTTAAAACAAATACTGCAACATTGTATTTATATCTTTGTAAATTACTACTTTGGTAATAAAAAAAAATAAAATTTATGAAGTTCCTCTCAGGAATCGGACTTGTCTGGTACAAACAATCCCTAGTTGTTTCCTCGTACAACTGGAGCCACTATATCATAATATCTGTTGTAACACTTTCTATAATAGACTCTAACATGAATGTTAAGCTAACTGCAATATCATTACCTGTTTTTTTGGCTCTCTCCATTTTTTGAATAAGCATGTTATATTGGCAGTTTTCCAGTTCTTTTGAGACTTTAGTATTTAATTCCCAGTCTTGGTCACCCTGCAGCCATATCTCCATAATGACAATTGAATCATACTCTTTTGATTCTAACATCATAAATTCACCTGTCTTGTTTTGAATGCTGCATGTATTCAGCTAGAATGTCTTTTTTTTGTTTTGCCTTTTTGATACAACTCTGTAATTTGACCCTGGGTGATTCAAGGATTTGTTTCTGCTTCTTTCCACTTTCAGTTACAAAAGACAACTTCTTGTAACCAGTTTCAATTTTATTCAATCTGAATTCCCTCTCAGATTCCCATCCCCCTGAACAACTGGGTTGAAACTCTCTGCAATTAGCAGATCTCCCCTTGAGGATATTAGTTCCAGTCTTGCTAAGGTGTAACCAATCTTCGTCATACAGGTAAAAACTGAAATTGCTGGAGAAACTAAATAGATCTAGCAGCATCTGTGAAGAGAAAACAGTTAACGTTTTGAGTTCTGTGACCCTTCAAAACCTTAGGAGTCATTCTGGACTTGAAACATTAACTCTGTTTCTCTCTCCACAGATGCTGCTAGATATTTTTTTTTTTATTCATTGCTAGGATGAAGGAATCACTGGCCAGGTATACTGCCGATCTCTAATTGCTGAGACAGCAGTTAAAAGTCAACCACATTGCTGTGGGTCTGGAGTCACATGTAGACCAGACCAAGTAAGGATAGCAGTTTCCTCCCATAAACAGCATCCATGAACCAGATGGGACTTTCTAACAATCAACAATGATTTCATGGTCATCATTAGTTTAGACTTTTTTTTCCTTGAATTCAAATTCCCCCATCTGCTGTGGTGGGATTTGAACCAGGGTCCACAGAACATTACCTGGATTTATGGATTAACAGTCCAGCAATAATACCACTAGGCCATCGTCTCCCCTTAATATCTCCAACAGAAATTATGTTGTGAATGGTATTAACTCCTGTTACTGAGTGTCAGCCATGGTGTGAATGCATATTTGTGGATGTGGGCTGCCCAATCATAGATGGTGTCGAGCTTCTTGAGTGTTTCAGAGCTGCACCCATCCAGGCAAGTGGGGAGTGTTCCATCACACTCCCGGCTTCTACTTTGAAGATGGTGGACAGTCTTTGGCCAATCAGGAAGTGAGCTATTTGCTGTAAGAATCTTTGACCCTGACCTCCTCTCATCGTTGTTGTTGGCAGTCACACACTAATGAGTCAGATTGTTCACCGCGGAAGTTCCATGTCACTGCTTGTGCATTCTGTGCATCCTTGTGTAGCTGATGAGCCTGATCCTAGAGCCCCGTCTCCCACCACACATTTGGCAGATGTTTCCGGGAGGTGGGATGGAGGCCTCAAGATCATTGGCATTCCTTTCTCTGGTTCCTTTCCTATGCTTCCTCTTGATGCCAGGTACTCTCAAAGAATTGAGTCCCTTTGTACAGGAGTTTCACCCCAAGAAAGTTTCTCCTCAATGAGGATCTCCCACGCATTGACATCTATGTTGCACTTTTTGAGGGAAGCCTTGAGGAAGTCTCTGAAGTTTTTCCTTTGTCCAGCACTCATTCGAATACCTTTCTTGAGCTGGCTGCCTAAAGATGAGAGTCTTCGATGACCATGACATCTGTGCTGATACCAAGAACCTTGCATATAAGGCAGTCATCGTTCTGACTCTTCAATATGGCTCTGAAATGTGGACGATGGTATTGACACCACCCCAAGACCCTTAAGAAGTAGAGAAGTACTTTCACCTTTGTTTGAGACAGATTGTCCACATCAGCTGGGAGGACAGGCTTACTAACATCATTAACACTGAAGCAGCCAATAGCACCAGCATCAAAGTCACGATCATCCAAACCCAATGCTTCTGGGGCAGCCATTTACTTAGGATGCCTGAGTTCCAACTAGTTACAGTATTTATGTGGCTGGTCCAGTTCAGTTTCTAGTCAAAGGTAACCTCCACGATGTGGATGTTGGGGTTTCAGTGATGGTGATGCCATTAAACATCAAGGGGAGGTGATTAAATTCTTTTTTGTCAGAAATGGTCATTGCCTGGCACTTGTGTGGTGTGAATGTTACTTGCTGCTTTCAGCTCAAGCCCAGATATTGTTCAAGTCATGCTGTATTTGGACATGGAGTGCTTCGGTATATGTTGAGTTACATATAGTGCTAAACATCATATAATCATTGGCAAACATCTGACTTTAGGATGGAGGGAAGGTCAGTGAGGTAGTTGAAGATGAGGTTGTAGGCATGCTCACCAAGCCAGTGGGTTTGGTTGCAAACGTTTCGTCACCCTGCTAGATAACATGATCGGCGCGCCTCCGGTGAAGCGTCGGTGTTCTGTCCCTCTTGTAATACATGTGCCTCAGTTTCTTGGGGTGTTGGCTACCACTTCCAGTGATGTTTCTCAGTGGTTTGTACACGGGGTCTAATTCAGTGTGTTTGTTGATGGAGTTCCGGTTACAATACCAGGCCTCCAGGAATTCCCTGGCGTGTCTCTGTTTGGCTCATGCGATTATGGATTTGTTGTGCCAGTCGAATTCGTGTCCCTCTTTGTCCGTATGTAGTGAAATAAGTGAGAATTGGTCGTGTCTTTTGGTAGCTATTTGGTGTTCATGTATCCATATTGTCAGTTTTCCTCTGGTTTGGTCTATGTAGTGTTTCTCACAGTCCTTGCATGGTATTTTGTATATTACACTGGTTTTGCTGGTTTTGGGTATGGGATCCTTTATGTTCGTCAGTAGCTGTCGTAGGGTGATTGTTGGTTTGTGGGTTACCCTGATACCTAGGGGTCTGAGTAGTCTTGCGGTCATCTCTGAAATATCCTTGATGTATGGTAGGGTGATTAGTGAGTCTGGTTGTGTGGTGTCTTCCTGTTGTGGTCTGTCTCGGAGGTAACAGTGGATTGTGCTTTTCGGGTATCCATTCCTTTTGAAGAATCCGCATAGGTGCTCCAGTTCTGCTTTGCATAGTTCCTGTTTTGCTGCAATGTGTTGGGGCTCATTTAAATAGTGTCCTGATGCAGCTCCGTTTGTGGGTGTTGGGGTGGTTGCTGGTATAATTGAGTATCTGGTCCATATGTGTGGTCTTGCTATATAGGCTGGTCTGGAGTTCGCCGTTGTCTTTGCGTTCTACCATTATGTCCAGGAAGGGTAAGTCAGTTGTTGTTCTGTCCTTCTTTTGTGAATTTTATCCCAGTGAGGATGTTGTTTATGTGTCAGTGGGTTTCTTCTAGTTTCGTGCATTTAATAATCACGAAGATGTCATCTACATATCGGACCCAAAGTTTGGGTTGGATAGTTGGGAGTGCTGTCTGTTCTACTTTGTATTACTGATTCTGCAATCAGTCCTGATATTGGGGATCCCATTGGTGTTCCATTGATTTGTTTGTATATGCTGTCGTTGAAGGTGAAGTGGGTTGTGAGACACAGATGTAGTAGTTTCAAGGTGGCGTCCTTATTGATGCTGTTGGTGTCCTGGGGTGTCTGCTTACTTAATTCGTCCAGCAGTGTAGCAATTGTCTCTTTGGTGAGGTCGATGTTTATGGATGTAAATAGTGCTGTTACGTCGAAGGATATCATCATCTCGTCCTGGAGCTGGGATGACTGAACTCCAACAACCACAACCATTACCCCAGCAGGGTAATGAAACGTCTGCGGAACAACAAACCAGCTCGGCAAGCCAACCAACCTCAACACTCGCAACCCAAGCTACATATCTATTCCAAAACCTTACAACTATCTTCCTATGTGTCAGGAATGACTCCAACCAGGAAAGAGTTTTCCCCTGATTCCCACTGACTCCAGTTTTGCTGTAGTCACACTCAGTAAAATGAGGCCTTGATGTCAAGAGCCTCACTCTCAGTTCACTTCTAGAATTCAGATCTTTTAATGATATTTGGACCAAGACCCGATGCAGAGGGGATGTTTGGGGTTAGACTCCAGAATCAGGAGTCACCGTCTCACAATCCCCTGGAGGCCATTCCAGGCTGAGATGAGGAAACACTCCTTCACTCACAGGATGAGGAACCGCTACCTGTGGAGGCTGGGTCACTCAAAGAGCTGGAGATAGCACAGTGCAGAGCTAGAGGAACACAGCAGGCCAGGCAGCATCAGAGGAGCAGGAAAGTTGACATTTTGCATTGGAAGAAGGGCCCTGACCAGCATCTGCAGTTCTTAGTGTCTCCAAGAAAGAGCTGGATCTTTTTCTTAATCAAATGGCATCAAGGGGTGTGGAGAGCAAGTGGGAGTATGGCGCTGATCTAAAGGATCAGCCATGATCATATTGACTATTAGAGCAGGCTCAAAGGGCTGAATGGCCTCTTCCTACTCCTGGTTTTTGTGCTATATAGATACCAGGGAAAATCCATGAATGGAAATACATAGTTATCTGATGCTAAGGGAATCAAAGATTAAACTGATAAGGGTGCTATGGAAAAGGGCACAAAGAGATTTGTATACAGCATAGAGCATTCTCAATATATAGATGTTTCTTGGGGAACTTGTGGCCTGATCTACATCAGGAAGACTGGCATCTAAGATTGATGCTGATTGAACTCTGGTAGGTTTCTGCAAATATGTTTTATTGACACTCTGAATTAAACAGCTGTGTGAATGTATTAAAGGTTGTGAAGGGGTTAATGTTCATGTTACAGTGGATCTGCCCATTCTACTGATGTCACATGGCTTTGTGGGTGACTACACAAAGTTGTGCTTTAACTTTCAGAGGGAGCAGCTCCCTAATGTCCGAGCCATCATGCCTAAATGTGGTTGGAATTATTGTCCCCATGGACAATCTTCTTGTTATCTAAAAACTTGTTGCCTCTTCTGTGGATATCCTACATTGAACATTATCTTCTTTCAATTTGATACTCTCCATCGTGTCCCTGGTTAACCATGGTTGGTTTATCCCCTTCCTAAAATCCTTCTTCCTCGGTGGGATATATCTTTGTTGTGAGGCATGAAGAATTTTCTTGAAAGTTTGTTGTTGTTCCTCAACCATCTTTCCCACTAAACTCTGTTCCCAGATCACTCCAGCCAATTTACCCTTCATCCCTATGGAATTATCCTTATTTCAGTTTAGCACAGTATTTTCCAACCCAGGTTTCTCACACTAAAACTGAATGTTCAATTCTGCCATATTATGGTAACTGCTCATTTGGGAATCCGATAGTCTAAGATCATTGGCTAAACTTGCCTTATTATACATACAAGATCCAAAATAGTTTGATCCTGATTAGATCAAAGCAGCACAATGTCTTGGTCAGACCAAACATGGAATACTGAATGCAGTTTTGATCTCAATCCCTAAGAAATAATAGTCTTGCCATAGATGGAGTGCAACAAACGTTCACCAAGCTGCTTCCTTGGAGGGCAAGTTTGTCAGAAAAGGAGAAATTTGAAAGCAGGTCCTATCTATCTATGTAGTTTAGAAGATAGAAGGCGCTGGTATATGTTCTAAATCCAGCTCTGATGCTAATACTTAGGGCGAACAGCACCGCTCCAGGCAAGGTAAAGACATCACCTGAGCCTCCATCTCCTCTCTGATCACCAATGATACTTTCAGCTAAGTACAGGTTACCAGAGGAGCAACAGAGGACGGGGCCAGGAAGGCAACGGTACTGGAGTGTAGATGGAGCAATTACCAAATCATCAGTATTATCCCTAACTTAGCCAAAGGTCAGAGGTTAGGAATCCTGCTAGAAACAGGCTAGTAGCTCATCACCCGATTCCCCAAAGAGTGTCCACCATCTACAAGGTCCAAGTCAGAAGTGTGATGGAATAATCCCCACTTGCCTGGATGGGTGCAGCTCTAACAAAACTCAAGAAGCTTGACACCATCCAGGACAAAGCAACTTGTTTAGCAACACATCCACAAACATTCAACATTCACTCATTTCCCCAGTGATGCTCAGCAGTACCAATGCATACATCTACTAGATGCACTGCAGAAATTTACCCAGAAGTTGGTGGGGATCCAGAATGCACTGCGTGGGAGGGTAGTTGAGGCAGGAAACCTCACAACCTTTAAAAGGTGCTTGGATGAGTACTTGAAGTGTCAGAACTTTTAAGGCTGTGGGCTGGTAAGTGGGACTGATGTAGGTAGCTGTGTATGTCTGGTGGTACAGATTCAATGGGCATAGGGCTTCTTCTGTACTGTATGATTCTATGATTCATCAAAGCTCCTTAGACAGTACATTCCAAACCCACAACCACTTCCATCTCGGAGGACAAGAGCAGCAAATGCACAGGAACACCACTCCCTACAATTTCCCCTCCTAGCCACTCACCAATTTGATTTGGAAATATATGGCCGTTCCTTCAATGTCACTGGGTCAAAATCTTGGAATGCCCTTTGTGTGGAAGTACCTATAGCCCACAAACTGTCCGTCAAGAAGGTAGCTCAGTGCCACCTTCTCTAGGGCGACTAGGGATGGACAATAAATCTTGACCTTACTGAAATGGCCATATCCACGAAGAAATAAAAAAAAAGTCTCCAGTTTGGATGATCCCTCACCAGTTGTGGGGAATATTTGATGGAGCAGCAAATCTCCTGGCCATTAATTTCTGATCTTTGTGGGAATCTGAAGTTTGTCGATTGATGATCAGTGAGAAAATTAGAGCCGGGAGAAAGTGAAACATAATAAGATTTTATGGTCAAGATTTAGGAAATGGGCCCGTCATCAATTGGACCAACAGACTCCCATTAGGTCTGGTCTGTACATTCTGTTCCAGAAATACTGTGAGAAAGAGGAGTTTTGAAATATTGGGTTGACTGGGAATGAAATGAGTTCTGGGATCATGGGAATCTCTTGCTTGATTTATACTTTATCCAGTTTTCTTCTGCACAGATATCTGTTTCAACCTTCCATAACCCTGCCAGTTTCTCAGGAATGAGAAGTCAACACAAAATTCTTTAATTATTGCCCTCTCACAACATCAGACCCGAAGACCCCGTGCTGGGTACACCCAGTCCTGTCACCACTTACTTCCCTTCAGAGCCATAGCTATTCATGCTTTCTTCAATGGACTCATGGCTGGCTTGGCGAACAGTCCTGCTCGGCATCTCCACAGCAAGTCCTGTCTCCGTGCTGCGTTGGATTGCACCTCGTAGTTTACGGCCATCACCATCTATAAGATACAATAAAATCCATGTCAATGGAAGACAGTGTACCTGACCACATGATTCTAACATCAGTGAGACAGAAGACATCAGTTTAGATTGACCCTGTAAGGAGAAAGATCTTCAATACTATCCTAGAGAGATAGTTATCCAACCTACTGCATACATATGTAAATAAAGGAGTGTTACAGAACATCAGGCGCTGATGAGCTTTACTTAGTGATAAGGAGTCAAAAGCCTCATGTGCAGAGTCTCACAGCCCAGAGATAACTCAGTATTTGTCACAGTCACGAAGAAGGATGAGACGTGACTTGATAGAGGTGTACAAAATGATCAGAGGTATTGATAGAGTGGACAGCCAGAGACTTTTTCCTAGGGTGGAGGTAGCTATTACGAGGGGGCATAGTTTTAAAGTGAGTGGAGGTAGATATAGGGGAGACGCTCTTTACTCGGAGGTTCTTTACTCAGAGTGTGGTCAGGGCGTGGAATGCATTGCCAGTGAGGGTAGTGTAGTCAGCCTCATTAGGGGCATTTAAGCAGCTATTAGATAGGCATATGGATGATAGTATAAGGTTTAGGGTAAAAGTTCGGCACAACATCGTGGGCCGAAGGGCCTGTACTGTGCTGTACTGTTCTATGTTCTATGTTCTAGTAGTGACTGACTTAAAGCACAAAAATAAAGCAGCTAACTTGTGACATTGCACCAGAGTTCCATCCTGCAGGCTGATGTGACGCACATCCTGGATCCCAAGCTGACCTTCCCAGAATGGATCATTCGAGGAGAAAATTGCAAACAAAATGGAAAATGCCCTGGTCAGGAATTTCCCCACAGGAAATGACTCAATCAGTGGAAATGCGGAGACCACCCAGCTCCTGGTCCGCTGATTGGCTGGTAGTTCTGGACGGTCAGGCACCCCCCCTAAAAAGGGAGGGGACCATCAAAGATAATGGACTTGTCACTGTATGGTTGAATATTGAAACTGGTGTCTCATAAATAGTTAACCCCACCCTCCTTCCCCATTATCAAGGCCCCTGGCCACCCTGACAAATTCTGACTCATCAGGTACACATCAAACGCGTCCCAAAGCATAAGTGTGTGAAAGGAATTTTTTAATTCTGAATGCAAACGAATCAATACTGTTCCAGTATTGCTTTGGGATTCTTGGTGTAGGGAGAAAAACAAATAACTCCATTCTGTTTCCTAATCTGACTACCAGAGCCAATGAGGAGCTCCAGGATTTGGATCCAGTCACACTGAAGGAACGGCGATATATTCCCAGGATGGCAGAGGGTGAGCTCAATGGAGTTCAGTTTGAATCTGCTCAATGATCCCATGTGCCTGTTGTTCGCCAGTGCTCTATACAGTCACATGCACCTGATTCTGGTTCAGGCGAACAACATGAGATAAGGTGGAGTAACGAAACAAAAAACTGCAGATGCTGGAAATCTGAAACATAAACACAAGGTGCTGGAGAAACTCAGCAGGTCTGGCAACATCTGGAGAGAGAGAAACAGAGTTAATGCTTAAAGTCCAGTCACCCTTTGTCAGAGCTGAAAGCTGCTGGGAAACGATGGACGATGGGGTTGGGGAAGGAGTGAATAGAGTACATGGAGATGGGGCCCAGAGAAAGAGAGAGAGAAGAAAAAGACATGATAAGCTGAGAGGGAGGTAAATGCTGTATTGGTGCCAATGAGAAATGTGAATAGTCAAAAATGGTTGATGCCCATTCAGAACCAGACCTGGGGGTGTACAGGGAGGATGACAAACATGGAGGAGGGTGTTCAGGTACCGAGCCAATGTTGAGCCCTGAAGGCTCTATGGTACCTAGCTGAAAGATGAGGTTTTGGTCCTCCAGCTTGCACTGAGCCTCACTGGAACACTGCAGCAAGCCTGAGACAGAGGTGTTGGCCAGGGAACGGGGTGGAGGGTGGAGGGTTAACGTGGCAGGCAATCGGAAGCTCAGGGTTATTCCTGTGGACAGAACATACAAGTTCTGTGAAGCGGTCACCCAGTCTACATTTCACCTTGTGAGAGACCACATTGTAAGCAGCAAATGCAGTCGACTAGATTGTGTGAAATGCAGGTAAAGTGCTGCTTCGCTGGGAAGGTGTGTCTGGGGCCATGGATACTGGGGAGGGAGGAAGTAAACAGGCAGGAGTTACACCTTCGCAGGTCGCAGGGGAAGGCGTCGTGGGACTGTTGGGGAGGTTCTGGGAGTGAAGGAAGAGTGGACCAGGGTGTCCCATTAGGAATACTCACTGTTGCCAATGTGATATTCCGCTCCCTTTCCTTGTCAGATTGAGACTGAGTCATTGATAAAGATTAGTCACTTTAATCTACTGACAGTCCCATTAGTCACTATAATCCGCCCTCAGTCCCATTGGTCACTATAATCCACCGACAGTCTCATTGGTCACTATAATCCACCCACAGTCCCATTGGTCACTATAATCCGCCCTCAGTCCCATTGGTCACTAT
>NC_063350.1:3873461-3918408 GCF_021869965.1 Rhincodon typus
TCAGTCCCATTAGTCACTATAATCCGCCATCAGTCCCATTAGTCACTCTAATCCGCCCTCAGTCCCATTAGTCACTATAATCCGCCCACAGTTCCATTAGTCACTATTATCCGCCATCAGTCCCATTAGTCACTATAATCCACCAACAGTCCCATTAGTCACTATAATCCACCGACAGTCCCATTATAACTCTGATTCACACGATGGTGAAAGGCAAATTGAATAAATGATGCTCTTTTAGAAAACAGGAACAGGATAGGACATTCAGCCCTTTGGTTCTATTCCACTACCAACATGATCATGGCTTATCATCCAACTCTGTTCTCGCATTTAGCCCTAAAAACTATATCTAACTCTTTCTGAAAAATCTTTACTGTTTTGGGCTTAATCACTTTCTGTGGCAGAGAATTCCACAGGTACATCACTCTCTGGCCGAAGACATTTCTCCTCATTTCAGTCCGAAATGGCCCACCCTGTATCCTTAACCTGTGACCACCGACCGCCACCACCCCCACCCCTCCACCCACCACCCGCCACCCCCCGGGTTCTAGACTCCCCGATCATCAGGAACACCCATTCATCTCAGTTTTCATGTATCTGAAACACTAAACCGTTGGGTAGAAACAAAAACAGAACACACCATAAAGAGTTATGTCATTGTAAGAAGTGGCAACTTTCCTTGACTCGGAGCTGTTGGATTCCAAAATATTTATCAACATTAATTTACACTCCACCTACCACATTAAAATCCCCAATAATAAAAATGGCTTATGAAATGTCAGTAATTATTGTTCAGCATTTTCTGTTTCCAAGTGACTCACAGTAATTATGCAATTTGTTTATGAAAAATGAATTCTCATCGCTGGATATGGCATTATTACAGAGCCAACAGGAACGGAAGGATCCACATTTTAATGGTTTGGATCAATCAGGTCTTGTCACACGGAGGAAATGATAGTCATTGAAGGGAGGCCATCTACTGGATTTTAGACCATAAGACCAGAAGACATAGGAGCAGTATTAGGCCAATTTGACTCATTGCGTCTGCTTCACTATTCGATCATGGCAGATAGGTTTCTCAACTCCATTCTCCTGCCTTCTCCCTGTAACCTTTGATCCTCTTACCAATCAAGACCCTATCTATCTGTCTTAAATACTCTCAATGACCTGGCTTCCATAGCCCGCTGTGGCAGATTCACCAACCTCCGACTAAGAAATTCTTTCTCATCTCAGTTCTAAAGGGTATCCCTTCCCTCTGAGGCTCTGCCTTTGGACCGTACTCTCTCCTATTAATGAAAACATCTTCTCCACTCCATCCAGGCCTCTTCGTATCATGTAAGTTTCAATCAGATCCCCGCATATCCTTCTAAACTCGAGTACAGACCCACGTTTTCAACGACTCCTCATATGGCAAGCCTTCACCCACGGGATCATTCTTGTAAACCTCCTCTGGACTTCCTCCAACACTAGCACATCCTTCCTTAGAAATGGGGCCCAAAACTGTTCACAATATTCCAAATGTGGTCTAACCAGAGTCTTATACAGCCTCAGCAGAACATCTCTGCATTTGCAGCCTAGCCCCTCTTGAAATGAATGCTAACATTGCACTTGTCTTCCTAACTGCCAACTGAACCTGCATGTTAACCTTAAGAGAATTCTGAACTAGGACACTCAAGTCCCCTTGTGCTTCAGATTTCCCAAGCCTTTCCCCATTTATAAAATAGTAAATGCCTCTATTCTTCCTGCAAAAGTGCACAACCTCACACTTTCCCACATTATATTCCACCTGCCTTTTCTTTGCCTATTCTGCTAGCCTGTACAAGTCCCTCTGCAGCCTCCCTGCTTCCCCTCTACCCATCTTTGTGACATCTAAAAACTTAGCAACAATGCCCTCAGTTCTTTCATCCAGATAGATAACGTAAAACGTTATTAGTTGTGGTCCCAACACGGACACCTGAAGAACTCCATTAGCCACCAGCTGCCATGCTGAAAAAGACTCCTTTATCCACACTCTGTCTTCTAGCAGTCAACCAATCCCCGATTCATGCTATCACCTTGCCCCAAAACCATGGGCATCTTATTGTTCTAGAACCTCACCATCCTAACTGAAATCTCCAGCTATATTGTCTTTCTCTTCTGTGAAAATATGTGAAGTATTCATTTTAAGACCTCGCTCACATCCATTGGTTCCACGCACAGGTGGCCATTTTGGTCCCTAATAGGTTCCAACCTCTCCCTCGTAATCCTCTTACTCCTAGTATAAAAAGCCTTGGGATTTCATTTGATCCCATTTCCTCTAGAATTCCTGCTCCTTACCTTAAAACTGCTCCTCCTGGTAACTGACCCCTCTACTAGGGGGAAAATGTTATCCTTATCTACTCTATCTATGTCACTCATAATTTTACAGATGTCAATCAGACCACCACCAACACCCCGCCACCCCCTCCCCCCACAACCCAGCCTTCTCTGAGGAAAACAGCCCCAGCCTATCAAAGTCTCACATCATCGCTGAATCGCTCCATTACAGGCAACACCCTGGAGAATCCTCTCTGCACCCCCTCAGGTGCAATCACATCCTTCTGACAGTGTGGTGACCAGAACTGCAACTGTACTCCAGTTGCAGCCTGACCAAAGTCCTGTATAGCTTCATCGCAACGTCCAGCTCTTGTATTCTATGCCATGACTGATAAAGAGATGTATCGCTTGTGCCTTGAGAAATTCAGCAGGTCTGGCTGCATTTTTTTTCCTTTATTCATTAATGGGATGAGGGCATCACTGGCTAGGCAGCATTTATTGCCCATCCCTAATTGCCCAGAGGGTAATTCAGAGTCAAGCACATTGCTATGGGTCTGGAGTCACATGTAGGCCAGAGAAGGTAAGGATGGCAGTTTCCTTCCCTTAAGGACATTAGTGAACCAGATGGGTTTTTCCGACAACCGACAATGGATTCATGGTCATCATTAGATCCTGAATTCTAGATATTTTATTGAATTCAAATTCCACCATCTGCCATGATGGGATTTGAACCTGAGTCCCTGAAACATTACCTGGCTCCCTGGATTAACAGTCCAGCGATTATACCACTAGGCCATCACCTCCCCTTAAGTGGTGGCCACCTCCCCTGTCCTCTGCGGACAGAAGATCTGAAGAATTGTCACCAGCCTCTAAACATTAACTCCGTTTCTCTCTCCATTGATGTGCCAGACCTGCTGAGTTTCTCCAGAAATCTCAGTTCTTGTTTGGTTCAGATCTCCGGCATCTGCAGTTTTGTTTTATTATATACCATATACCTTCTTTACCACCTCATCTACCCATCCTGTAGCCTTCAAGGATCTATGCACATGCACAGCAAGATCCCAATGGCACTCAGCATGAATAGTGTGTAAAACAGTTCCAAATCATGCATCCATTTGATATAGATGAATTGCTCATTTGAAAATAATTTTAGTCATCAGACAGAAGAGTGAAGTTGATAGCCTGAAGGCCCTTTGTGCAGAGATTGGACTCTGATATAATTTTATTGACAAACCCAGCAAGGCCTTGCATTGAACAGCTCAGTGTAATTATGCTGATTACAGGCTAAAACGTCCTGATTGAAACAGGAACTAAAGGTCACTTGAGACGATTCCGAGAAATCAGAACCATGGATAGCGCAGTCATTCACATCTTTAGCCAGATGGAGCACATCAAACCCCGAACAATAGGCAGAATAGAAATGAAAGCAAGAGTCCATTAACCAAAGGATGAAGAAGCTGGGGGAAGAAGCAAGAAAAATTGTGAAAAAGACAGCTAAAGAAAATGGAGGGCGAGAAAGAAAGAAATGGTGAATATTACAGTGCTAGCAACAGAAAGAGTACAAATGAATTGATTATTTCTGTTAGCCGCTCTCTTCTCTTGTAGGAGGAGTTTGTGATAAGAACAATGAACTAGTTAAAGAGAATTTCCTTACTTTTAGTCAAAATAATATCAAGCAATCTTTCATGACCATCTGAGAGGTCAGATCAATGTCTCAGAAGCCTCAGTGTGTTGCTGCAGTGAATTTGTATTCAGGACCCTGAAACCTCACAGATGACACTATTTGAATGTAGTCATCCCCTCCCAATCCAGGCCATGAGCACCCTGCTGGAAACCCAATGTTGAGGGTTAAAGATCACTGAAGTCAATGAAGAAACGTTCCTCTGTGTGATCCAAGTGCTCGCAGTTTCTGGTTAATGGGGGAGGGCAGGCACTCTCTCTGGAGTCAGTGGAGGAATGCGCCATTCTCACCCACAATATGAGAGAGATTGGATAAAAGACATCAGCGCCAAGTCAGTGGCTACATGCTCCATTGTACAAGTACTTGGATGTGTGACCTTCCATAATACTCACAATATGTACTGAAAATCCATGACACATGCAACGCATGGTGTAGAATGCACTGCCAGAAATATGGTGGAAGCAGGTTCAACTGGGTCATTCCAGAGAGGCATGGCTGATTATGGAGCAAGAGCAGGAAACTGGCACTAGGGATTGATGCCTGTTAGAAGGGGCTGTGCAGGTGTCCAAATAGTGTCCTTCTGTACCATAATATTTGTGTGACACAGACAGATATGCAAGCCATACTGCCCGATCTGGTTCTCAATATTCAACAGGGTTTTATTTACAGCATTGTCCTGTCCCTGTGTATATTCTTTCCCTCACCACCTAAAATGTCACATCTCCAGTTTTATTGCCCCATCCAAATAGTTGCTCATACTCAGTATGAATTGTATAAGAAAATGAGAGTGTCTCAGTTTGTTCCTCCAGTCACAAAGTGCATGTGGAGTGTGCAAAGGGGGAGGGGAGCTGGGTGAGAGGAGGGGGAGGGGTACTTGGAGAAGAGTTGTGGGAGGGAGCAGGGTAGTGACGGGGGAGGGGAGCTCGTTATGGATGTGCACTTGGGGGAGGGGAGCTGGGTTGAGGGGAGGGGACATGCACATGTGGTGAGATGGGGGCAAATGAGTTGAGAGGATGGAGGCATGAGTTGGGTGAAGATTGAGGATGAGGGCATGAGGAGTGAGGGAGTAAGTTAGGTCATATAGAGTCATAGAGTAATACAGCATGGAAACTGGCCCTTCAACCCAAACTGGTCCATGCTGACCATGGTGCCCACTCAACTAGTTCTAATTGTCCGCATTTGGTTATATCCCTCTAAACCCTTCCTATCCAAGTACTTATCCAAACGTTTTTTTAAATGTTGCTACTGTACCTGCCTCAACCACTTTCTCTGGTGGCCCATTCCATACATGCACTACTCTCTGCATGAAGAAGTTGCCCCTCAGGTCCTTCTTAAATTTTTCCCCTCTCACCTTAAACCTATGCCCTCTAGTTTTCAATTCCCCATCCCTGGAAAAAAGACTACATACATTCATCTTATCTATGCCCCTCGTGACTTTGTACACCTCAATAAGGTCACCCCTCATTCTCCTGCGTTCCAAGGAATAAAGTCCTATCCCAGCCAACCTCTCCCTATAACTCAGGCCGACTAGTCCTGGCAACATCCTCGTAAATCTTTTTCACACACTTTCCAGATTAACTATGACTTTCCTATAACAGTGTGACCAAAACTGTATACAATACTCCAAGTGTGGCCTCAGCAACGACATATACAACTGTAATATAATGTCCCAAAGGTGAAAGGTTGAGGGCAAGGAATAGATGAGGAAGAACTCAAGTAAGAAATGAGGGGTGAGTTGGGTAAAAGATAAATGGAGAGACATAGTTGGGCAGGGATAAAGGGGCAGGGCTGAATATTAGGAGTGATTTGGACAAGGGATTGATGGGGTAAACAAGAGAAGATAGAGGGTTTTGAGTGGGTGAGTTGGATGAGGTGGTAAAAGGGGAGGAGATGGAGGTCTGCACGGGGATGAACTGAATGAAAGGGAAGGCAAGCTAAAAAGGAAAGGAGATGGAAGGTTGTGAAGGGGTGAGTCAGATCACAGGATAAAGTGGGAGGAGACGGAGGTCTGAAAGGGGTGACCTGGATAAGGGTAAAGAGGGAGCAGATGGATGGTTTTGAGGGTGTGAGTTAGGTGCCCAGTCTGCCCACTGTGGTCCTGAGATGTTCAGGATTGGCACATCCCAGGATATTGTCCAATTTCTGTGGGTCACCATAGAAATAGCGATACCTTTTGAGCTGAGACTGGCCACAATGAATGGGCAATAGCAGTCAATGACACTGGGCTGGTCTGGTTTGATTCCCTGCAGTCAAACAGCACTCTACTGTTCACTGGCTCAGCTCACACACAAAGAACACAGACTTTAACAGAATACCCAGATTGTTGGACCAATCAATAGCAAGGTGAGGAGACTATTGGAGGAGCAAAGATCATTGAGCTAAATTGCTCAAATTCCGTGCTGTTTGACAGTATGAATCATTCACAGATAGATTTCTAGTTGAAGAAGACACCAAGGAATGCATAACATTATTTTTGACAAAAGAAATTATACAGCTATACTTGTAGCTTTCAAATCTTTGATACAAATTTAGCTGCTTTTAAACTGTATGTCATTGCTGACAGATTAAGGTTGGTTAGTAAGAACAGAAAATCAAGCAAGTACAAGGATTATAGCTGAGCAAGTAAGCTGCTACTACTTCATTGACTGGAGTTCCAGAGTTGAGCAAGTATGTTTACAGTAAATAAATGACAGTACGTTAAAGATATTGATTAAACTGTGCCATTTCAATGGCATAATTCTGGTTGAAGTGAAAACTTGGATGGATTTAAATCACCTTGTTGAAGTAAAGCAAGGAAGATGTCCTAATTTCCAACGCTAGTAAAATAGATTCTCTCTCTGGGATCTTACTTTGCATATGTGTTCCAGGCTGTGTTTCCATGACCTCAGCAACTCTGTTTCACAATGTCTTTATTAGCTGTGAGGGGCTTGTAAAACCCTGATTTTGCGGAAAGTGCAATGGAGATGCGAGTTCTTTCTTTAGTTTAAAAATAAATCAAAGCAGTCAGCAAGTCAAACAAACCACTGCATAGACTCCTGCCATCTGCAGTTCTATTAATAAGATTTGAATAGGAATGTCACTGTACAGGTGCTGCTCAGCCTGAACAGCTAACCTGCAAATATTTCACTTAACCAAGACTTACTCAGACATCAGTAACACACATTGCCCACTAATGATAGGACAGGATCAGGCCATTCGGGCCATCCCAGTGTCTATGTATCGAGATCCCCGAGATGAAAATGGAGATTAATAATGAGCTACAAATGCATGAAAAGTGTGTGAAGAAGGCAATCTCTGTTTCAGACTCAGAAGGTTACAGATCAAAACCCCACCCTAAACACACAACACAGCCAGGCATTTCACTCTGGTACGGAGGGAGTTCACTGTCATAGGTGCTGTCTTTCAGATGAAATTCTAAACTAAGGCATTGTCTGGCCTGTTGCAATGCTTTAAATTCTCTGCAGTTTCATGGACAATTGTGAAGGAAGGTATCATCAACAGTGTTATCAAGCAGCACCTACTCAGCCAGAACAGGTTCACTAACGTCCAGTTTGGGTTCCACCGGGGCCACCTAACACCCGACATCATTACAGCCTTTGTTCGAACATGGACAAAAGAGCCGAATTCCAGAGGTGAGATGAGAGCGAGAGCACTGGGCCTCAGGAGTGTATTTGACCAAGTAGCCAATGCAAAACTGGAGTCAATGGGAACCAGAGGGAAAACTCTCCACTGGTTGGAGTCATACCTGACACATAGGAAGATGGTCGTGGTTGTCAGAGGTCAGTCATCTCAGCTCCAGGACATCTCTGCAGGAGTTCCTCAGGGTAATGTCCTAGACCCAACCATCTTCAGCTGCTTCATCAACGACCTTCCCTCCATCATAAGGTCAGAAGTGGGGATGTTCGCCGATGATTGCACAATGTTCAGCACCATTCATGATTCCCCAGATACTGAAGCTGTCCATGTTCAAATACAACAAGATCTAGACAATAATCAGGCTTGAGATGACAAGTGGCAAGTAACATACACATCACACAAATGCCAGGCTATGACCATCTCCAATAAGAGACAGACAGACAATCTAACCACTGCTGATGACATCCAATGGTGACACTATCCCTAATTCCCCTACTGTCAATGTCCTTTTCGCGGTAAGCTAGGGATGGGTAATAAATGGTGGGCCAGCCAGTAACACCCACATCCAATGGGTGAATTTTAAAAAAACTCCCTCAACCAACAGATTATCTGTTCACTTTATCAGATTTCAACTTCTTACAAATTGCCTGCTACATTTCCAAAAAGAAATTGACCTATTTATAGACACGAAGGGAATGGAGATAGTGTAGGAGCATGGAGTGAAGATCGCAAATCAGATCCTAGTGAATGCAATAGAAGATTTCAGGGCCTGAAAGTTCTCTTCCTGCTTGCTTCTTACAAGAACAATTTCTCTTAGCCATTCACAGATGTGGCATTGCTGGTTTCACCAGCATTGACTGCCCATCCCTAATTGCCCCTTTTGAGGTTCCTTTTTGACAGTCTGCAGATACAGTGCCTCCATCTCTAAAGCACACCATTGGCTGAGAAAGCAGTCAGAATGTCTCAAAGAAAGAAAACGGACTGGCATTCCTAAACTTCAAGACCACCTGGCACCCCAACGTGCTCTACAGCTGATGAAATACGTTTCCAAGTGTAGCCGCTGTTGTAAGAGAGGCAGCAGCCAAACTGTGCACTGCAAGATCCCACAAAGGGCCATGCAGTAATGACTGGATCTACTCTTTCACAGCTATCGATGGAGGGGTAAATATTGGTCAGGACCCATCAGAGAGACCTCTCCTTGTTTTCTTTAAGAAAGTGCCATTGGATACCAGTGGGACGGAACAGCATAAGAAAATCAACAATACTTGCAAATGAATGAACTGGAGCTCCACTTTGAAGTACGCAAGATTAGTCGGGTGTCAATTATACATATTACTGACTTTTCTTTCTGGGATCCTACATGTCAGCTTACAGCAGCAGTTTCCAACCTTTTCAGAAACAATGGGACAAACACTTCCACAGCACAGCCACTTTTCTCAGCTGAATTAATTGCTCATAAACATCACATTTACTTATATTTCCTATGGTTACAGTCTTACAAGAGAGGTTTGCAACATAGTGCTTACAACAAGCTAAAGGAGGATGGAATTCATGACTGTTTCAAATCCTGCTCAACTCAACTAGTTCTAACTAATTAAACCAGAAATAACTGGAGAAACTCAAGAAATTTGGCAGCATCTGTGGACAAAAAGGAGAGGCAACATTTCAAGTCCTGTGAAATATCGTCAGGACAAGTTATTCAGGGGATCTGAAGCAGGATCACTGGACTTGACATGTTAACTCTGCTTTCTCTCCACAGATACCACCACAGCCACTGAGATCCTCCCGCAAATTCTGTTTTTGACTGTTCCAGATTTTGAGCATCTGCAGTTCTTTGTTTTATTTTAGTTTTAACTATTCATAGCCCTAAAATCTGTTCCACATACCGCACACAGTTTAGCAGTCTGATGACATTTCATATTTCAAGCAATATTTTTTAAAGTATACTTTTATTAACTAATTGAACCAATACATAATTGAAATTCAATCGATCAGAGCAAAATGCAAGGTAGAATAAACTGCAATTTAATGGGTTAGCAGGAAGCCTGTGTCTGCCAGTAAAAACCATCACGTCATCTCAATTTTACCCTTTGGCCCCCTACATCTAGAATGTTCGCATTTTAGAATCAAGAGACCGATACGTCATAGAATTATAAAGTCACAGCACAGAAACAGACCCTTCAGCCCAACCAGTCCATGTCGACCATAATCCCAAAATAAACTAGTCCCACCTGCCTGCACTTGGCCTCCAAACATTTCTTATTCATGTACTTATCGAAATGTCTTTTAAACGTTGTAACGGTACCTGCATCCACCACTTCCTCTGGAAGTTCATTTGATACACAAACAATTGTCTTGTTTAAAAAAAGTTTCCCCCCCTTCTTTCTTAAATGTTTCTTCTCTCACCTTAAAAATACGCCCCCTAGTCTTACCCTATGGAAACGACACCTGTCATTCACCTTATCGTTATCCCGTATGATTTTATAAACCTCTATAAGGTCATCCCTCAACCTCATATGCCCCAGGCAAACAAGTCTTGACTTGAATTGATGATTAACTTTCACAAGTTTATAATTTTGGTTGTACAAAATACTGTCTAAGATGTTAGTTTTACCACATTAATTTTCAATCAGTTTTTACAAAATTTCATGGCACACTTGGACAGTTCTGACAGACACCAGTGTACCGTGGCACCATCAGCTGTAAAACGCTTGCGTATGTTAAACATAAGTCTTTCTCTCTTAGTTGATTCAGCCAGAACAACACTGGGGATTAATACTGGGGTTTTGCCCTCAATGAACCGGAGGAGGCGAAGTTTTTAAAAGCGCAGCCTGCAATCTCTTCCCTGATTGCCGTGTGGGCCTGTGGTTCTCAGAGAGATCTTCCCAAAGTTTGTTCACTGTGGAATCCAATACCCACACTCCCTTTTCTTCACTCAGAAAGTACAGGAGCCACGGGGATGCAGACAGGTAATGGTAATCTGGGAAACCATCCCAGCAGGGTTCTGAGGAAGGGCCACCGGACCCGAAACGTTAACTCTGATATTTTCTTCACGGATGCTGCCAGACCTGCTGAGCTTTTCCAGCAACTTCTGTTTTTGTTCCAGCAGGATGCTGATGTTCTGGAGGAGGAGATGGATAGTGTCGGATTGTGGGATCCATGATCTGTGAGAAGAGCACTCTTCCTCTCAATTTCCTCGAATCACTGATGACACTTTTCAAGGTCAAAACTATTTCCAAAAGGGAACGTGATTTTGTTTTCCCCCCACTCCGTTGTCAGAAACTAGGATGCGCCTTTGTTGGAAGTTAAGATGTTGAATCTAAACAGGGACTTGGATGTGTATTTGAGGATGATTAACTTATCCAGAAGTTCGCAACCCACTGTCACCCTGTTTGGAGGCTTGAAAATCTTTGCAACTGCTCATTGAGAATCGTGAAGGTGGGGCATGGGGGGCGGTGTCTGAGAGACCAGGGCCCAGCTAGAAGCAAAGAGAACAGGAGTAGGCCATTCAGCCCTTCGAGCCTACTCCACCATTCAAAATGGTCATGGCCGACCATCAACTCAGTTTCCGGTTCCCATTTTCTCCCCTTTGGCCTTAACAACTATATCTTGAAAACATTCAATGTTTTGGCCTCAACTGCTTTCTGTGGCAGAGAATTCTACAGCTCACCATTCTCTGGGTGAAGACATTTCCCCTTCTTCCTCCTCTGCCGTAGTTTTCTGATAGTATTCTCTGGAATATTCCAGAAGCAGATTCTGCCTCAGTAAAAAGCAGCACTATGTAGGCAATCACTATTCTTGCAAGCTGAAAACATCAACATTTGGCACCTTAGCTGTATCAAAAGGAGTTTCAAATCGACTAGCTGTTTTTATTTTCTTTGTTTTTCCACAGGATGTTTGCATTGTACTCCTGCAGAATTGGCCTGGAGTTTCCAGACACTAAAGATCGATGCTCAGCACATTATATCAAATCCTGAAGACTAACCACAGGGACATTTAAAATAAAAATTGGAGATTTGGTCATTTTCTTTGTACATTTCTCAAGCAGATATAAAAGTATTGAAAATGGAGTAAAGAAAAGCCATTTGGCAGACAGTCGAGAATCATCCCATTGGCTAATGAATCTTTTTTGCTGGCGATTTGGCGTAGGAAGGCAATTTAGCACAAGAATGGATGCAATGGTTGGCCAAAGGCTGGAGACTGGGGGCCAGTCAGTTGACAAAACCCCCACTTTTCATGTTTAGCATCTCCATAAGGCATCATAGATGCTGGCCAGACCAGCATCTGTTTCCCAACCCTGAGTGCCCTTAAATTGAACAGCTTGATTGGACCATTTCAGGGGTCAGTTAAGAGTCAAGCACATTGCTTGGGTCTGAGGTCAAGTGTAGACCAGACCAGGTAAGGATGGCAGACTTCCTTCCCTAAAGGAAATTTGTGAAACAGATGGGTTTTTTGCGACAATCGGGGGTGTGATGGAATACTCCCCACTTCCCTGGATGCGTGTAACTCTAATAACACACAAAAAGCTTGATACCATCCAAGACAAAGCAGCCCGCTTGACTGGCACCACATCCACAAACATCCACTCCCTCCACCACCAATGCTCAGTAGCAGCAGTGTGTACTATCTACAGGATGCACTGCAGAAACTCACCAAAGATCCTCAGGCAGCACCTTCAAAACCCATGACGACTTCCATCTTGAAGGACAAAGGCAGCAGATACATGGGAACACCAGCCCCTGCAAATCCCCTTTAAGCCACTCACCATCCTGACTTGGAAATATATCACCATTTCTTCAGTGTCACTGGGTCAAAATCCCAGGATTCCCTTCCCAAAGTCATTGTGGGTGTACCTACAGTACATGACTGCAGCTGTTCAAGAAGGCAGCTCTTCACCACCCTCTCAAGGGCACCTGGGGACGGGCAATAAATACTGGGCTAGCCCATGTCCCACAAGTGAATACAAATAAGATGATCATTGACACAGTCACCAGCACTGGCAGTTTATTTCAGATTTTTATCAATTGAAATTAAATTCCAGTTGGCGACAGTGGGTTTTGACCCAATCTCCCTGGAGCATCAACCTTGCCTCCAGATTGCTTGTCCAGTGGTATATCATAATGCCACCATATTATGCACTTGCACTCAGAGTCAAGTGAGTCAGAGAGCTGCAAACCGTAAGTCCTAGACTCCTTGAAAGAAAACAAGAATGTACATCAGCAATCCCATTCTGACTCAGCCTTGATTTCTGTCTTTTGTTTTATTCAAACTTGGAAAAGTATTAATAAAATATGTCACCATGGGGACAGTTTTTTTTTTATTTCCAAGTGTCTTTCAGCATGGCATGCTGTACTAAAATGTGACAGTAACTCCAGGAATAAGTGCCACACATGCTGCTTATCGTACACTCTGCTTCTACGTTTCAAAGATTAAATTATTACATATATTGCAGCACAGAATGCTGGCCTAAACACTGCGGTGTGAAATAATGCTGTAACAGGCAGATAAACTGCACATTGAAACATTACACAGTAGTGTTATACACTGTCGCTCTATAGATTGTTGTATTCAGTTATTGTCATATACACTGCAGGATTAAATAGTGCTGTTAGACCCTCTATATTTTAAGTATGAAATCACACTAACATAAACGTCTGCCCTAGATACTGAGGCATTAAATAACGAATGTTGCTTTCTGCCCTACATCAGTACATAAGAAATAGGAACAGTAATGGGCCATTCAGCCCCTAGAATCTGCTTTGCCATTCACCATGACCATGTCTAATCTTCCCATACTATCTCAATATTCCTTAAATCCCCTTCAACCCCAAAACTATCAATCTTTGCCTTGAAATGACTTAATAACTGAACAACCACAGCCCTCTGCAGGATGGCTACACCGACTGGTGTTCTGCAGTGTTAAATTGTGCAATTTTACACTCTCCCAATATTGGCGTGGGCAGCCCCTTTATCCAAGCTCCACGTGAATAAGATGCACATAATAAACTTGAAGGTTGCCGTGCAGTGTGTAAGGTGCAAGTACAAGGTATCACGATTAAAATGCTCTCCTGTGAATCTTGGGAGTGCGCAATAAATTTGAATTGTGTGAATATACACAGATCTCCAATTTACCGCGTGGAATTACATTGCCCTATATTTCTGCAGTGCCGTTGAAACTTTCCTGATCACATAAAAATATGTGCTTTATAATGAGCACTGTTGCTACAGAAATGAGTGGCAGGAACTGGATTACAGTGATGTCCTGTGGGTTGGGAAACTGGCCTGAATGTCCAAACACCTAACGTGCAATCGCATTTGTCAAACACCACAATACCCGCTGCACGAAGCACCAGACTGGAACCAATCAAACACGCACATATACACTAGATCCTCTCATTCACAGCGCTCCTGGCCCCTTCCCTCTCTACAGGATTATGCCATAACCATCAGGTTAGTTTCTGTCAGTAGCACACTCTCTTCTGAATCAGAAGGTTATGGGTTCAGGAATATAAGCGTGTAATCTAGGCTGAGATTTCAGTTCAGTTCTGAGGGAATCCTGAACTCTCCTATGTCCTACACATCAGAAGAAGTGTTAAACTGATGCACTGTGTGTTAAAGATCCTACGGCTGCTATTCCACAAAGATTAGCTGAGTTCTCCGTGGAGTCCTGGCCAATGTAAATCCTTTAACCAATGGCAATCACAGAATGATACCGCTCAAAAGGAGGCTATTTTGCCCATAGTGTCTGTGCTGGCTCTTCGACAGATTTATCCAATGACTCCTCTTCCTTTCCTATGTAACGCGGTGACTGTAAACCTTTCACTGTATTCATTTGAGTACGTGGCAATAAAGCTAATTCAATTCAGATTGCCTTCATCCACCAACCATCACAATAGGTCCACACAGACACCATCTCCCTGGCCCTACAGTCAATCCCTGGAACATCTGGATAACAAGGATATCTACGACTTTAGTTCCACTTTCAACACCATAATTCCAAACAAGCTCATCTCCAAACTCCAAAACCTAGGACTCTGCTCCCCACTGTGCAATGAGATCCTTGACGTCCTGACCCACAGACCGCAATCAGTAAGGACAAGTGACAACACCTACTCCACAATAATCTTCTACAGCAGTGCCCCACAAGGCTGTGTACTCGGCCCCTTACTATACTCCTTATACACTCACTACTGTGTGGCCAAATTCTGCTTTAACTCCACGTACAAGTTTGCTGGTCACACTACTGTAATGGTTAGATCTCAAACAAAGACGAGACAGAGTACAGGAAAGAAATAGTGAGTTTAGTGACATGGTGTAAAGATAACAATTTCTCCCTCAATGTCAGCAAAATGAAGGAGCTGGTCATTGACTTCAAGAAGTGGAGTGGACAACACGCCCCTGTCTGCATCAACAGTGCTGAGGTGGGCATGGTTCAGAGCTTCAAGTTCTCAGGAGTAAATATCACCAACAATCTGTCCTGGTCTATCCACATTGATGCTACAGTCAAGGAAGTACAACAACACCTCTACTTCCTCAGGAGGCTAAGGAAATGCAGCATGTCTACAATGACTCTTACCAATTTTTATACATGCACCATAGAAAGCATCCTATCCAGATGCATCACAGCTTGGTATGGCAACTGCTCTGCCCAAGACCACGAGAAATTACAGAGTTGTGAACGCAGCCCAATCCATTATGCAAACCAGCCTTCCTTCCAGTACCTCCAACTACATTTCCCATTGCCTCAGGAAAGCAGTCATCAAAGACCCCTTCCACCCCAGTTATACTCTCTTCTAGCCCTTTTCATTGGGCAGAAGATACAAATGTTTAGAAACACATACGAACAGATTCAAGATCAGCTTCTTCCCCATTGCTATCGGGCTTATGAACCTCTCATTTATTAGAGTTGATCTGTTTCTGCACCTTCCCTGTAGCTCTAACGCGATATTTTGCATTTTGTTCTAGCACCCTGATGTACTTACGTAAGGTATGATTTGCCTGGATAGCATGTAAAACAATACTTTTCACTGCGTCTTGGTGCATATGACAGCAATAAATCAAATCAAATCAAGCCAGCATGAGAGCCACCATCTTCTCTCTGTAATCTCACATTCAATCTATCTCTACTCCAGTACCCAACTCCCACCAAGGGTCATGCTCTACCACTCTCACTATTGCCTGTAACATTTTCCCTCACGAGGGTTCAAACAGGCTGGCACATGTCAGATGTCAAAGTGTATGGACTTCAGTTGCATGCATACATGGCGCCCACAGTGCGCGCCCTGAGATATTGACAATCAATGCCCAACATATTGAGGTTGTTTGGCTCGCTGAGCTGGTGGTTTGTTGTTTTGCAGACTTTTCGTTACCGTGCTTGGTAACATCCTCAGTGCAGCCTCTGATGAAGCGTTGGTGTGTTTTCTCGCCTGGTTTTTAAACTCTGGAGTCTGTTGAGATGGATTGCCTCGTTTCCGGTTTTCCTTCGTAGTGGAATGTATATGGGGTCGAGTTCAATGTGTTTTTCATAGCATGCTTCGTGGAGTGCCATGCTTCCAGGAATTCTCGTGCTTGTCTCTACCTAGCCTGTCCCAGGATTTTGATGTTGTCCCAGTCGAAGTGGTGGTTCTCCTTGTTCATGTGGATTGAGATGAGTGAGTATTGGCCATGTCTTTTGCAGCCAGTTGGTGTTCAAGTACTCTTATTGTTAGTTTCCTTCCTGTTTGTCCGATGTAGTATTTCTCGCAGTCTCTGCAGGGGATTTTGTAGATGACATTGGCCCTGTCCGTGGCAACAGTAACCATCCTAACACACACAAACGAAGCTGCGTGCAAACACTATTTATAAGGGCAGCAACACACCGCAGCAACACGGAACTATGCCAAGAGGAAGAGGAATACCTCTTCCAGGTTTTCAAGGATAATGGATATCCAAAGAACTGGGTCAGAAGATGCCTACACGAACAACATCAGAAAGATACTGCATGCCCCGACACACTCATCACACTACCCTACATCAGGAACACGTCGGAACTCACCACAAGACCCTTACGACCGCTGGGCATCAGAGTGGCACACAAGCCCATGTCAACCCTAAAACAACTGCTCACCCGAACTAAAGACTCACTCCCCGCCACGGACAGGGCCAATGTCATCTACAAAATCCCCTGCAGAGACTGCGAGAAATACTACATCGGACAAACAGGAAGGAAACTAACAATAAGAGTACTTGAACACCAACTGGCTGCAAAAGACATGGCCAATACTCACTCATCTCAATCCACATGAACAAGGAGAACCACCACTTCGACTGGGACAACATCAAAATCCTGGGACAGGCTAGGTAGAGACAAGCACGAGAATTCCTGGAAGCATGGCACTCCACGAAGCATGCTATGAAAAACACATTGAACTCGACCCCATATACATTCCACTATGAAGGAAAACCGGAAACGAGGCAATCCATCTCAACAGACTCCAGAGTTTAAATACCAGGCGGGAAAACACACCAACGCTTCATCAGAGGCTGCACTGAGGATGTTACCAAGCACGGTAACAAAATGTCTGCGAAACAACAAACTAGCTCGGCGAGCCAACCTACATCAACACCCACAACCCAAGCTACAGATCTACTCCAAAACCTTAGGGCCCAACATATTAGATCCTTCAGACCAAGCGGTGAACTGAAATTGCCAGGTACCCGCTCTGAACTCTCTGTGGAGAACATATTAGATCCTTCAGACCAAGCGGTGAGCTGAAATTGCCAGGTACCCGCTCTGAACTCTCTGTGGAGAATTCTCGGCGCCTAGCTTGTTTGGAAAGTTTGGTAAGATAGGGACTAGTGTAGAGTTACAGCAGCTTTTACTGGTGCAGACATGATGGGATGAATGGTCTCTTCCGCACTGTCTAAGTCTATGATTATTGGAGAAGGTCATTAACAAGCCATAAACACCCCCTAAACGGACAACTTGTCACTGCCTCGTGATAACTCAGCTCACCTCTCGGCAAATGCATAAAAGCTGGAGCAAGTCGTCCCAATATTTGACATTCTGGTTTGTAGTAGAATTAGGCCAACTCCAGCAATGCCTACCTCTACATCAGGGCAACTCACTCTATAGTTAGCGCGTTTGCCATGCAGTGAGGCGAGTTTCTCACCAGACAGCAACGAGTTGTGCATTAAGGGGTTTTATAGCTTGTTAATGTTGATGATGCTGCAAAACCTCAGCATATACTGAAGAAGACAGTAACAGACTTCTGAAGGACATGGACAAACATGTGAAATAGGTAGACAGATGGTAGATGAAATTTGATGCAGAGAAGTGTGAAGTGATTCATTTTGCAAAGAAGAATGAGTTGAGGCCATGTAAACTAAATGGTACCGTTCTAAAGGGGAGGCAGAAAACAGAATGTGGAATGTTATAGGGGCTTAAATATTTGATATCAGAATATGGACTTTGGCTGCATGCATACATGGTGTCCATGGAACATGCCCTGAGATATTGACACTCAATGCCCAACATATTAGGTTCTTCAGGCTATGCAGTGAGATGAAATCGTCAGGTACCCGCTCTGCACCCCTTGTCGAGAATTCTCGGTGTGTAGCTTGTTTGGAAAGTTTGCCAAGATTAATTAATCACAGACTCAGACAGTGCAGAAGAGACCATTCAGCCCATCATGTCTGCACCAGCAAAAGCTGCTATAAATCTACACTAGTCCCTATCTTGCCAAACTTTCCAAACAAGCTACACACCGAGAATTCTCGACAAGGGGTTCAGAGCGGGTTCCTGGCAATTTCAGCTCACTGCTTGGTCTGAAGGACCTAATATGTTGGGCATTGAGTGTCAATATCTCAGCGCATGTTCCATGGACACCATGTATGCATGCAGCCAAAGTCCATATTCTGATATCAAATATTTAAGCCCCTATAACATTCCACATTCTGTTTCTGCCTCCCCTTTAGAACGGTACCATTTAGTTTACATGGCCTCAACTCATTCTTCTTTGCAAAATGAATCACTTCACACTTCTCTGCATCAAATTTCATCTACCATCTGTCTACCTATTTCACATGTTTGTCCATGTCCTTCAGAAGTCTGTTACTGTCTTCTTCAGTATATGCTGAGTTTCACATCATCATCAACATTCTAGATCCTAACAATTCACCACGTTAGAAAAGCTTATTTCTCTCTTCTTGTATTTTCACAAATGACCTCAAATGTCTTCCCATCACCAACACCCCCAGCCCTCAGTGGAAACAGTTTCTTCTGGTTTACATGAACAAAATCCTTCATTTCAAACCATTGTACCCTTCCATTAAATCTGCTTCTTAAACATAGCTAAAAGGAGACACAAAACAGAAGCTTTTCATCCCACACTCATCAGAACATGGACATTAAGAAACAGACTTGAACATAGGGAAATCAAAACAGGAACACAGGATAATAGGCTGAAACTCCATCTGTGACCACCGCAGGAAAGGCTGCATCTAAGGAAGCTCAGTAGGAATTCCCTCAAAAATTTCTTCAGAAGCATCAACAAGAACTTCCCTGAGGTGACTTTCAGGAATCTTGTTTGAAGAAGTGCAAAGACTTGTGATTGGGAATACATCAGGAGGCAAGAGGGGTCTTGGCTTGAAGCAATTTACAAATTTGACTCAGAATTTGATTGTATACATGCACAGGTCATTAAAGGTGGCAGGACAGAGAATCAGAGTCATTAATAAAGCAGGAAGTACAAGAGGCAGGAGGTGATGATGAACTTGCCTGCCAGTAACTTTTTTTTTTAATTCATTCGTGGGATGTGGGCATCACTGGCTAGGCAGCATTTATTGCCCATCCCTAATTGCCCAGAGGGCAGTTAACAGTCCACCATATTGCTGTGGGTCTGGAGTCACATGTAGGCCAGACCAGGTCAGGATGGCAGATTTCCTTCCCTAAAGGGCATTAGTGGACCAGATGACAATCAGCAATGCGTTCATGGTCATCATTAGACGCTTAATTTCAGATTATTATTGAATTCAAATTCTACCATCTGCCGTGGTGGGATTCGAACTCAGGTCCCCAGACCATTACCCGAGTGTCTGGATTAATAGTCTAGCAGTAATACCACTAGGCCATCACCTACCCAATGCAGATGAGAACTAAACTTCGTGACGAATGGGACCAGCACTTTATTGGGATCACTGTTACTTGGTCTTATTTACAAAGTAAATCCAGATTTCAATCAACTCCAAAATACGTGAGATCTATGAGATCTCTGTGAACCTTTCTGGATGTTCTCAATCTCCCTGCTTTTAATTTAAACAATGTGGCTGAAATAACTTCACTGAGGCCGGTATCCTGTCACCAAGTCACCCTTTATTTACACGTGGAGGGTCCTTGACATTGATCCAGCTCCCTCAGAGCTAGCTCTCAGAGTGAAGAGAAACCCTGACACTCTTGTTTATATTTGTCAGCCAAGGCTCCCTGGTTGGAGCAGGTGAACAGCCCCGATCAAGGAACTCATATTCTATGAGATCCACCAGGCTGGCTTCGTTTCAATCATTACATCCCTGCCCCTCTGAGTCCAAGGACATAGGCCGGTTTTTTTTGCAGTTCCTCCTGAGCTATTTTAGCACCGGGTCAGTTTCCTCTAACTCTGCCTTGGATAGGGGCAGCGTGTAATACACAGGAGCTCGCCTCTTGTGGCCAGAGCATCTCGGGAAGAAATTCATCCTCCTCTTCAGGCAGCAAAAGGGATTGAGGCTATGACATCTACGGTGTCCATCTCAGATTCCAAGGTATCTTCGATGCTCAATGGAGAGGGAGAGCCCACAAGTTCTACAACATTCAGAGAGGCAGTTGAGGAGCCGGGCACATTTTGTTCCCGCACCGTTTGTGACTTTGCAGCTTTCATACGGTCAATGTGCTTGTTTGGGACCGTTGCACCTTCCCAAATACGATACGTTACTGGACCTGACCTCGCGTCAACCATGCCTCTTACTCATGCAGGGCTATTCTCATAGCTCCTACATCAAACTTTGTCTTCTTAAATAAACTGTCTCTCTTGCTGAGTAGAGTCTGATGCCCAGCTTTGGCACCCCTGATGCTGTTTCACCTTCTGCCCTGCACCCTCCCGCCCCCCCCCCCCCCCCCCCCCCCCCCCCAAGTCCAGGAAGATCAGATTTAACTTGGTGCAGAGTCTTCTCCCCATTACCAACTCTGCTAGAACTATCCCTGTAGTTGCATAAAGGATGGTCCTATAATCAAATAGGAACTGGGACAGCTTGGTATCTGGTGAAGCTGTAGGCTATTTCTTTAAGCTCACCTGCCTTCAAAGTTTGGACTGCTCTTTCTTTCAGACCATTGGATGATGGATGATATTGAGCTGTCTTTATCTGGTGAATACCATTCGAGTTTAGGAAACATTCAAATTCCCTGATGCTACACAATGGTCTGTTATCTGTGTATTGCAAAAGATGTGCACAGTTTTTCTATCATCATCCCCACGTTTGACAAAAAACCTCTATGCACGTCTAGCCATTTTGAGTGGGCATCCGCAATGACCAAGAACATACAGCCCATGAAAGGACCAGCATAGTCAATGTGTAATCGAGTCCAGGGTTTACCCAGCCATTCCCACACATTGGGGCACAGCTGCTGGTGATAATTTTTGTCCTTATTGGCACTCCAAGCACTGTCCCACCAACACTGTTATGTCTGCATCCAATCCGGGCCACCAGGCATAGCTTCTCACCAACATCTTCATTTTGGAAACCCCCTGGCTGACCCTGGTGGCACTCAGCCAGTATCTGGCAGTGACCTTTGCTCAGGACAATCCCCCTTACTCCCCATAATAATATACCACCCCCTGCTTGATCTGGTCTCTCTGGGTCCAAAAAGGTTCCAGTTCTGGTTGTGATGGCCCTTTGGTTTCCCCCATCACCACCAGCTGTTTCAGTTTGGCTAGGACCAGATCTTTCTGCATCCAGAGTCTGATGTTGTCAGCTGTGACTGGAAGTGGTTTTAAACTCCTTACAGACTCTTCCAGTGGTGGTTCCACCGGTGATGTATCTGCCAGTGGAAGGCAGCTCAATGCAGCTGCATTAGCTACTTAGTCTCCCGGATAGTGTTCCAACTTGTAATTATTGCACTTAGTATTAGAGCTCACTTCTGAATAGAGCCTGCCCTGTCCTCTTTAAATAGACCTAGCAGGGGTTTGTAGTCCGTTGTTATTACAAATTTACATCTGTAAAGGTATTGGTGAAACTTTCTGACTCTAACTATGACCACCAAACCTTCCTTCTCTATCTGGGCATGTTTACACTCTGCATTAGTCAAAGTCCTGAATGCATTCGCTATTGGGCGTTCCTCTCCATTGGGCCACCTATGAGCTAAAACTATTCTGATGCCATATGGGGAGGGATTGCAGTACCAGATCTTCCTTGGGATCATAGTGTGCCAACACCTTAGAGGGCGACAGCTGTTTCTTCACTTCCCTGAAAGCTATTTCCAAAGTTGACCCTTTAAGAGTTGATGCAAAGGTGCCAGGATGAAGGCCAGATCATGTGTGAACTTTCTGTAATAATTCACCAGGCCAGGGAAAGGCCTAAGCTCTGGTATAGACATGGGAGCTGGGGCAACTTTGATTGCCCTCACTTTACCTTCCAACAGGTGTAACCCAATCTTGTTGACTCTATAGCCCAAGTAGGTCACTTGGGGTGCCTGGAACACAGGTAAGGCGCAAGCCCGCCTGGGAGAAATGTCTAAGGACTACGTACAAGTTCTCTGAGTGCTCCTTATTGGTCTTCTCTGTTTTTACACATCATCTAGATAAATGGCGATCTAGGGTAGACCTTGAAAATGTTCCCCATCGTCCACTGAAAAATTGCACAGGCTGACGATACCGTAAATGGCAATCTTGTATATTGGTACAAATCCTTATGGGTATTAATTGTAGCGTACTTCTGGGAATCCTCATGTAACCACAATTGCAGGTACACATGGCTCATGTCCAGCCTGACAGCTTTATGTATAAATCCTCTATTTGAGGGATTAGGTATTTATTCAGTTGTGAAAAGCAGTTTATCATTGTTTAAAATCTCCACAAAGACAAACCAACTCATTGGGGCTTCACAATCTCTCTGTCCGGTGCTGCCCATTCCGCAAACTGGGCTGGTTTGATGATTCCTTCGCTTTCCAGCCTCTTGATTTCTGCCTCTACTTTTGCCCATAAGGCATAGGGCACTGGGTGGGTCTTGCAGAATCGTAGAATTGCTTCCTGGTCAACATGCAAAGTGGCCTTGTCTCCTCGACCTTCCTGAAAAATCTCCGGGTATTTAATTACAACTTCACACAGGCAGCCATTTGCTAATCAAAAAAATATTGAGCCCATCTAGGTGAATCTTTCCCAACCAATTTCACTACATCAACCTTGGGCCAAAGCCTTTTACTACAATCAGTGGTAACTGAACCAGCTGCTTCCCATACGAGGCTAGAACCAAAGTTGCACCCTGTAAAAGTTCCCCAGTACAGGTTCTCAGTCCAGTCGAGGTCTAGTGCAAACTTAAGGGTTGGCGTCCAGAGTAAATTGTGTTAAACACTGGTTCTGTAATCACTGAAATGGCTGTGTCGGTATCGACCTCCATTGGAACTGGGTGACCATTAACCAGACGTTTATTTTGATTGGTTCTGATTTGGATGATGCCAAGCAATTTACCTGTTCCAAACCAGATGCAGGTGGACTTTCCAGGGTGTGCACTGTCCTGGATGCCAGGCCATGAGTTCTCTTACTCAATTTAAGTCTAGTTGGATTCTTTTGCTATCTTGAGTCCACATACCAGCAGCAACTACAATGGCTTGCCGGCCCAGATCCTCAAGAAAATGTTAAGCTTTTGGCCAAAGCCTGGCTGTTTTGGGGTTTTGATGTGGGCTGACCTCAAGTCGCTCTGTTCAGGATATATCCTGAGTGTGACTATGTAATTACCTTCACTCAAGTGGCGCTCTCTTAGCTCAGTCGGCCTGGCGAGGGTGTCCACTTCCATCGGAATACTCTGTAACTCATATTCTCTACTTGCCGCATTTTCTAATGATAAAGCCAGTTGTAGCGCCCGTTTGAGGCCCAGCTGAGCTTCAGCTAGCAGGCATTTTTGCATGGTTACATCATTAATCCCATATTCCAAACAGTCCCTCGGCATCTCATTAAAGGTTAAATCAAAATCACATGGCTCTGTCAGTTGTGTTAAACTAGTCAAATATCCTGATATGGATTCCCCTGGTTTTTGAATTGCCAAATAAAACCAACAGTGTCTCAGAATTAGAGGAGGCCTGGGGTCGTCATATTCTTTAACTAAATCCGTCAACTGGTGAAAGATTTTAGTATCTGGAGCCTCATGTTAAGTGAAGCTTCTAATAACCAAAAAAGCTGCAGGTCCACAAGCTGTCAGGAGAACACTTGTTGCTTTTCATCTGCCCCAATATCATTTTCCCGGAAAAAGTAACACATTCTTTCCGCATACTGGGCAGAGTCTTCGACGGCAGGATCAAACAACCCAAACTTCCTAAATAGCAGCACAATGCCAGAAATGTTTACCCCAACTCAAAGATGACTGTTGCGGGCAAATTGCTTCAGGAGCCTGCTTTTCTCTCGTCACCACTGTCACCAAGTCACCCTTTATTTACACGTAGAGAGTCCATGGCAGAAATCCAGCTCCCTCAGAGCCAGCTCTCAAAGTGAACAGAACCTCTGACACTCCTGTTTATATCTATCAGCCAGGGGTCCCTGATTGGACCAGATTAACAGCCCCAATCAGAGGACTCATAATATGAGGTCCACCTGGCTGACCTCATTACAATCACGAGGGTGACAATGTGTAGACAGCCACACACTGTATCCAACTGGCTTGAACCACTGACAGCAATGTATCCCAGCCTTCAGAACAGGTATTAGACAGAGCCTGTGCACCCTCCCCTACAGACATCTGCAAAGATTCTGAACAAAATGAGTTAGCACTATTGCAATCAGCCTTCCAGGAAACCAGCACAACACACTGCCCTGAATCGAAGAAAATTGGCAAGAGTCCAACAATCTCATCAGTAATTAGCTTGAGGATATTCAGAGTTTCAGATTTATAACAGTCCCATCATTCTCGATACAGGAATGTCAGAGCTATTAAACATCATCAAATCATCAGCACAAACATATAGATTTGGACCCCATAAACAAAACGCATACAGGTCAAAACCGGAAATGACAGCGCTCACCATAACAGACCAGACAGTATAAATTCCAAGCAGAGTAGAATAACATCGCTTCATCAGAGGCTCCACTGATGATGTCACCTAGCATGGTGACGAAACGTCTGAACGAGAACAAGCCAGCTCGGCGAGCAAGTCAACAACCTTCCCCGGGACCTGAGGTATAGATCTTTGCCAAAACTTTAAACTGAGGCCACAATATTAAACCCCACTGAAAATACATGACTGTATGAGATAGAAATTAAGGTAAAGAAGAAAAAGTAGATTAAGAAGAAAAACCGTGCATAAGGCAGGGGTTAGCAAGAAAATACAACAGAGAGCCAAGTAGAGAGAATCATAGAATCCCTCCTTTGTGGAAGCAGCCATTCAGCTCATTGAGTCCACACCAACCCTCTAAACAGCATCCGAACCAGATCCACCCCGCTACCCTATCCCTGTAACCCCACATTTACCGTGGCTAACCCATCTAGCCTACACATCCCCGAAAACTATGAGCAACTTAGCATGGCCAATCCACCTAATGCACATCTTTCGATTGTGGAAGGAATTGTGGAGCGCCCAGAGGAATCTGGAGGCAAGGATTTGTCGAATGAATATTTCCTACCTGTCTTTACCAAGGAGGTAGATGCTGCCCAGCCCATGGTGATGGAGGAGGAAGCTCTGTCACTAGAAGGATTTAAACCTGATCAGATAGCCTGATGATATTTAGGTTTGGACTTGATGAGATGGAGCCAAGGATATTGAAGGGAGTGAGGTGAAATTGTAGGGCCTCTGGCAAGTACTTTTCAACCTTCACTGAACTTGGGCTGATGTCAGAAGATTGGAGAATTGCAGACTTTACGGCCTCGTTCAAAAAAAGTTGTAAAGATGAACCCAGCAATTACAGATCAGTCAGTTTAATCTTAGGTGGTGGAGAAACTTCTAGAAAGAATTAATTGTCACATTTTGTAAGGAAAATCAGATTTAACTAATTTGCTGGAGTTTCTTGAAGCAGTAACAGAGAGGCGAAGGTGGTGTTTGGTACACTTGTCTTTATTGGTCAGTGCATTGAGTATAGGGGTTGGGAGGTCATGTGGATGCTGTACAGGACATTGGTTAGGCCACTTTTGGAATACTGCATTCAATTCTGATCTCACTGCTATAGAAAAGATGTTGTTGAACTTGAACGGGTACAGAAAACATTTATAAAGATGTTGCCGGGGTTGGAGGGTTTGAGTTATAGGGAGAGGTTGAATAGGCTGGGGCTATTTTCCCTAGAGTGTCGGAGGCTGAGGGGTGACCATATAGAGGTTTATAAAATCATGAGGGTCATGGACTGGGTGAATAATCGAGATCTTTTCTCCAGGATAGGGGAATCCAAAACTAGAGGGCATAGGTTTGAGGTGTGAGGCAAAAGGCTTAAAAAGGACCCAAGGGGTAACATTTTCAGCAGAGGGTGGTGTGTGTATGGAAAGAACTACTGGAGGAAGTGGTGGAGGCTGGTACAATTATAGCCTTTAAAAGGCATCCAGATGGATGTATGAATAGAAAGGGTTTAGAGGGGTATGGGCCAAATGTTGGTAAATGACACTAGATTTTAGAAAATCTGGTTGGCATGGATGAGTTGGACTGAAGGGTCTGTTTCTGTGCTGTACATATCTATGACTCTATGAGGTTGATGAGGGCAATACTGTTGATACAGTAAGCACTGACTTCCAACAGATGATGGATACAGAGGCAAACAGGTTTGTGTGGAAAGTTACAGCTCACGAAATGAGACAGACAGCAGCAACATGGATGCATGAGCGATAGGAATCAGAGTCATGGTCAATGAATATCTTTCGAGGCATTAGATGAATATTTAAATACAAATAATATGCAAGTTTTCAGGAAAGGTGAGAGATTGGCACAAAGACTTGTTGCTCACCCAGAGCAGTAGTGCTGAAATGATGTGCCAAATGGCCTCCTTCTGCACAACTAATGACTCTGCGAGATCAATAAATGCAAACTACTCAAAATTCATATAACTTGGAAGTGTCTTTGGAAACTCTGTTCGTTTCAATGAGTTGCAAGGATTGTTGTATACAAGGATGGAAAAAAAAACAGTAAAAAAGAAAAAAAGAAGGAAAAAAAAAAATCGAATAACTGCGGATGCTGTAAATCAGAAACAAAATTAGAGATTGCTGGCAAAGCTGAACATTTCCTGCAACCTCTAGTTTTTGTTTCTGATGGAGAAACCAATGCTTGACTCTGTGATAAGATTTGTTTTTTGGAAACTGTCAAGTAAATAAAGACAGAATCAAAGAAATAACTTGGATTTATATAGCACCATCTCGGGATGTCCCAGTGCGACTTACAGCGAATGAAGCACTTTGGAAGTTCAACGTAACATAATAAATGCAGCAGCCATTTGTTCACAACCAACTCCCAATGAGATAACGAACAATAACAACAAAATAATGTATTTATCAAGCACTTTGAACATCGCAAAAATCAACATGGGAAGATGCTTCTCAGGCATGGTAGGAGGTAAGATTTGAAACCAACACACACAAGATGACATTAGGACTATTTTCAATGGAAAATTGAAGAGGAGGCAAGTTTTGGAGAGTGACAATTGACCAGCGATTCTGTTTTTGCGATGGTGGTTCAGAAATAAATATTAGCACAGCAAGGAGGAATAGCCTGTCTTCCCTGAAATAGGAATCTTTCATGCTGACCTGAGAGGGCACACAAGAATTCGTTTAATCTTCCATCTGAAAGATGATCCTGTTCAAAGCTGCAGTTTTTGCTCAGTATCACACTGAGTGTCAAGAGAGGATTATGTGCTCAAGCCAATTCAACAAAGTTCTGACTCAGTGGTGTGAGTGTGACACAGCTAACAGGGAACACTGAACACATAACGTATCAGGTCTGAGAACAGCTTAGTGTCTTTTCTTTCTGCGCAGGACGGTTGAAAGCCTTCCTTTCCCAGAAACTATCAACCATCACCTTGTCAGGCACCACAAAAATATCTCTGAGGCATGTACGCCAGCCCCTGGCGAGGCAGGCAGTTAGGGTGCCTGGCCACTGGCGGGTTGCCTCTAGGCAGGCATGGTGATCCAGATGGCATTTACAGACCACTGTAAGTGAAGCAGCTGTCTGATTAAACACCTCTCCCTGATAATTCACTTTCCCTGCCTTGTGATTCTTTACACATCATAGGAAGCATGAATTTCGAGGTGAAAATGTTGATGGTTTGCTTTCTTACCTGCTGTTGCTTTTCAGTGACTAATACAAAGCGAGTTCTGCTCTCATCCTATTTTGCTGTTCACCTGACGTTGCCAACAGCAGTTGGATGCCTTGGTGAAGTTATATTGCATGACCTCCTGACTTTTCCTTGTTAACACGAGATCCAGTAAAGTTAATAAAACACAGCATTCATGAAATGGGGGTGGGGGGAGGCCAGCAGCAGTGAAGGAGTCCTTGATTTCTCTCCTTTTGCAGATTATTCCTCGTGTCCTGGAGATTCCAGCATGATCCAGGGGCTGGTTGGTAACGCTAATTCCACCAATTTAATAAGGAGTCGAGATCCATTCATCTAGCAGCTGAGGGATGACCAGACAAAGGTCCTTAAAATTGTGAAGGGATTTTGATAAGAGTTTAAGATTTTAGTCTTGTAGCGATGCCTAAAACCTGAAGTCTTCAATTAAAATAGTCGTCAGTAAATCAAATAGGGAATTGAAGAGGCATTTTGTGCAGAGTGGTGAGAATGTGGAACTGATTGCAGCCACAAGGAATTATTGCAGAGACTAGCATTGATGTACTTAAGGAGAAGCTAAATTAAAACAGGAAGGAGAAAGGTATGGGAGAATATTCAGAGCTAGTGAGACAAAGAGGATGGGAGGAGGACATTGGTAAATTGCCTGTTCCTGTGCCTTTGAACTAAGAATAAATCTATGACATTCCCCGATGGGCTCAGTCACCTTCTCTAAACATCCCACGTTCAATGTTAATTCAGTAACTTCTGGGGTAAATCTCAGACACTAACAGCCCTCTCACAGTAGCAAAGCACACTACAAAATGGTGCATCAGTAGTGACAAGGTTATACTACTGAACGATAACCCAGGAAACGTAAATTCAAATCTCTCCCTTGGCAAATTTGAGAATTTATAATTCTTTTATTTGTAAAACAAGAATGGAGAATGAAAAACGTCATCGCAATTGGAGCAGTCGGTTTATCATGCAATCACAGCACGTTGACTGATGTCCTTCAGGGAAGGAAGCCTACCATCCTTACACAGTCTGGGCTTTTATGTGACTCCCATCCCATGCCAATGCAGTTAGTTATTAAATGATTATTGAAATGGCTACCCAGATGCAGCTACAATTAAAGCGGTTCAGCAGGAAAGCTCACCACCACCTGCACAGAGGCCATTCAAGACGCACAATAAATGTCAATATTGTCAGCAACACTGCATCCTCGAACATAAAACAAAATAAAAATTAGTTGCTAAATGCACATTGTTTCCTGGGATATTTTAAAGCAGCCAGCAGTAACCTAGGGTGGTGCAGTCCTAAATTAGAGGGTATAGGTTTAGGGTGAGAGGGGAAAGATTTAAAAGGGGACCAAGGAGTAACATTTTCACGCAGAGGGTAGTGCACGCATGGAATGAGCTGCCAGAGGAAGTGGTGGAGGCTGGTACAATTACAACATTTAAAAGGCATCTGGATCGATATATGAATAGGGAAAGTTTAGAGAGATATGGACCAAATGCTGGCAAATGTGATTAGGTCAGATTAGGATGTCTGGCCAGTGTGGATGAGTTGAACTGAAGGGTTTGTTTCCGTGCTGTATGACTCTATGACTCTCTAACTAAAAGACCAAACAATAGAATTGAAAAGAAATGGAAATTATGACAAGTCCAAAACCGTAGTCCAAGTAGATCAGTGAAGGGGCCTGAGATGTTTGATTCCTTAATACCTCAGAGAAGCATTAAGATCCAGTGTTAGCCTCGCCAACAGCAGAGTTGAACTACGCAAGTTCTAGTCCTTGACCAGGACTTGAGGACATAATACCAGCTGTCACTGTTCTACAGTGCTGCACAAGTGTCATACTGTCATTCTGACATTTACACCATACAAATGCCAGGCAATGATCATCTGCAACAAAAGAGAATCTCATCATCGTCCCTTGGCAGTCAATAAAATTACCATCACTGAATCCCCCCAGTATCAACATCCTGGCAGTAACCATTGACCAGAAACTGAACTGGACTTGCCATATAAATACTGTGGCCACAGAAGCAGGTCAGATTCTTTGAATTCTGTGGTGAAGTTTATTGGAAGTTTGTCCACCATCAACAAGACATAAGTCTAGAGTGTGACGAAACACTCCCCCCACTTGCTTGCATGGGTGCAGTTCCAACAGCACTCAACAAGCTCGTCACCATCCAGCCCACTTGATCGGCACCCTACCCACCATCTTTAACATTCACTTCCTCCACCAACGGTGCACCGAAGCCACTGTGTGTACCGTCTACAAGACGCACTACAGCAGCTCATCAAGGCTCGATTGATAGTGCCTTCCAATGAGTCCACCCAGGACTGGGGGTTGCGTCCTATACTTTCAGGAGAAAATAAAGTCAAAACAGATTCACCAGAATGGTTCCAATGATGAGGAACATCACTTCCGTAGAAAGACCAGTGAAAGTGGAGTTGTTTTCTTTACAGGAGAGGGGATTTGATGGAGGTATCAAGGATCCTGAGAGGTTTAGACAGGGTAGGTAACACAATGCTGTTCCCTTTGATTTGAAGGATGGAGAACCAGAGGCGTTAACTTAAGAAAATTGGCAAAAAAAACACAACAGCTATATGAAGGTAAACCTTTTTCATGTAGCAAGTTGTTATGATGTGGAATTTACTGAGACCATGTAGGCAGATTCATTTGTGGTTTCCAAATTGAAATTGGACCAGTTTCTGAAATGAAAATTGTGGAGAACAAAAGGAGGAAAGAGTTGTGGCACTAGACAGATTGCCCCTCAAGAGAGTCAGTACAGACATGAGGGTTTGAAAGTTCTCCTTCTCTAGGACCATTCTAGAATCTCATGATTTCAGAGGATCAGGGCAGCAGATACATTGGAACACCATCCTCTGCAAGTTCCCCTCCAAGCCACCCACCATCCTGACTTGGAAATACATCACTGTTCCTTCACTGTAACTGGGTCAAAATCCTGGAATTCCCTCCCTAAGGGCATTGTGGATCCAACTATAGCACATGGACTGCAGCAGTATAAGAAGGCAGCTTATCATCACCTTCTCAAGTTCAACTAGGGTCGAGCTATAAAGCTGAGATGGCCAGTGACACCCACATCCCTTGAAAAAATTATTAAACATGACTTTCTGCTCAGAGGAGACATTAAACAATAAATATATTTATTTACATATGTATTTGTAAAGCATCATATTGCTCTTTCAGTGAGGGAGCCCTGCCGTTATCCCAGTGGCCTACACAATATTCATTCCTCAACTCTTGTCTCTCAAAGCAAGTAAACTGCTCATTCATCTCATTGCTGTCTTTAGGAATTTGTTTAGCAGATTAGAATGAAACATCTCAATATTCATACCAGTAAAATATAAATTGAGAGTTTTGAAGAATCTAACAAAGGTTTCCAAAACTATGAAAGAACTTTGAAAACTTATGCAGTGACAGATTGAATTAATTGAAAGGGACAGTTGGAATAAAGATTTTCCGATGTTTGATTAGGATACTGAACGCTTTACCACAAGTGACAAGTCAGACAGAGTTGCCTCCAGGGTTGACTACATTAATGCTTCCCTCGGCAGCCATTGACTTTTCACTCTTCATTAGCTTCCACCTTCCAAATCTCTCCTGCCTGTATCTTCATTTGCACCAGGATGCTTCGACCCATTGTGCCTTTACTTGCTGTTTTGCATTGGCTCCCAGTGTAGCAATGACTCAGTTTTAATTTTTGTCTTTGGCATATAAAATTCCTTCATTATCTCATACCTCCCTATCTCTGTAATTTCTTACAGCCCAGCAATTCTGAGGAAGGCGATGGCCTATTGGTATTATCGCCAGACTATTAATCCAGAGACCCAGATAATGTTCTGGGGACCCAAGTTCAATTCCCACCTTGGCAGATGGTGGAATTTGAATTCAATAAAATATCTGGAATTAAGAATCTAATGATGACCATGAATCCATTGTCAATTGACAGAACAACACATCTGGGTCACTAATATCCTTCAGGGAAGGAAACTGCCATCCTTGGCCAGTCTGGCCTACATGTGACTCCAGGCCCACAGCAATATGGTTGATTCTGAACTGCCCTCTGGGCAATTAGGGATGGGCAATAAATGCTGTCTAGCCAGCGATGCCCTCATCCTGTTAATGAATAAAGGAACCCCCTAAGTTCTCTGCTCTCTTCCAAATCTAACTTCTATCACAATTTTAATCACTTCACCATTGGTGACTGTGCCTCCAAAGTCCCAGAGCTAAAGCTCAGTACTTGCCTCCCTATAACTCACCATCTCTCATTTTAAAAGACTTCTTGAAATGCTGTCCTCAACCCAACTTTCAAACACCTCCTGATGTGATTTGGTGTTAAAATGTATTTGATAATCTCTCCTGTGATACATCTTAACAAATTTGACTCCATTAAAAGTGCTGCATCAATTCAAGATCCTGTTCTTACTGGGAAAATAGGGACAACTCCAAAATATGAAGGATTCTAACATTGTAGACTGGATTCTCCAACCCACACTCTGTAAAGGCCACAAGGCTCCACACGAAACATCAATTAAGAATTGAAAAGTTAACCAATACAAACATTCATCTGAAGACTATCAGACACATTTTGAGACAATGTAGAGAGAGCTTTACTTGGTATCTAACTCCATGCTGACCCTTTCCTGGGAGTGTTTCACAGGGGCAGTGTTGACCATGGTGTTGATGAATCGGTGGGTATTCTCAACTTCTGTTCTTTTCATAATTACAGAAGTGTTGTCCAGTCTTTGCATGATTGCCTCAGTGACTGGAACAAACAGCCCTCCCACCGAACAACCCAAGCTTTGGATCAGATATGTGGACAACACTTTTGTAATTATGCAAAGAACAGAAATTGAGAACATCACGGACTCATCAACACCATACACACAGGGATCAAATTTACAAGAGAGGAGGAAAACAACAAACTCCCATTGCTGGGTGTGACGGTGGAAAGAAAAGAGAACAGTGACCTCACTACAAAATCATACAGGAAATCCACACATACTGACCAGGTCTTAAACTATCACAACAACCACCCTAACTCACACAAGAGGAGCTGCTTTTAGGACCCTGTTGAAAGGGCCGCTACACACTGCAACACACCCGATCTGCAGAAGGAGGAACAACACCTCTACAAAGTCTTTACCAGGAATGGATACCCCCGCAGCTTCATCCACAGATGCCTAGTCAACAGAAAACACAACCAGGACACACCAAAACCTGAAACAATAACCACCATACCATATGTCAAAAAAAACCTCAGAACTGACAGACAGACTACTCAGATCGCTAGGAATCATGACAGCACACAAACTGGCAGCCACACTACGACAGCAACTGACCAGAGTTAAAAACCCAATAGATACATGGATAGGACAAATGTAGTTTACAAGATACCATACGGAGACTGCGCAAAACACTACATGGGACAAACAGACAGACAACTAGCAACCCGCATCCACAAACACCAGCTAGCAACTAAACAACACGACCAGATGTCCTTGGTTTCAGTACACACAGACGAGTAAAACCACACTTTCAACTGGGACAACACTACTATCATAGATAGTGGAACTATCATAGGACAAGCCAAACAGAGGACAGCCAGGAAACTCTTGGAGGCTTGGCATTCATCCGCAGACTCCATCAACAAACACATTGAATTAGACCCGATATACCGACCATTACAATGCATAGCCGGAACTGGCACCTACCGGAAGCACCAAAAACTTCACCATATAAATTTGAACCGGCACAAGACAACAGCGCTTCACAAGAGGTTCCATAGCACTGAGGATGTCACCTAGTAAGGGGATGAAACGTCTGCTATCAAACTTCCCAGCTCAGCAAACACACCAACATTTACAACCAGCACCCGAGCTACAAATCTTCACTCAAACCCTGGTTATAAGGTTTTAAAAGAGCTATAAAGGGCCAATTGATCCAAGGAGGGGCATAGGCTGTTACAGGGGATATGAAGAGCCATGGGTTGGTATGCGTGAAGTATGGGGAGTGCAAGAGGTGGTGTGAGGGGTGAGGACTGGATAACTGTTTTATGTTTTATTGATTTTTTTTTAAAAGAGAAAAAAACTTAGCCACAGTTCCAGTGCATGCAGACAGAGCTGTTCCCAGATCACCACCTCACCCAGCAGCCTCTACATTCACATTGGGTTTGTCAACCTCAAATACCAGAGAACACAACCACCCCAACCTGTTCCCTGGGTTGGGTTTATGGAGTCCACATTGCTGACAGAGGAGTGAAATTTCAGGCCTCTCTCTGTAATTGATCACTGCTAGCCCTCTGTTGGGTAAGCCGGAAAAACAGTCAAAAAGGCAACGAGTTAAGTGCTTAAGTTAATAAGAGGCCTATAACCTATAGATGTGCGACAGCTAAAGCCAAGATAAAACAGAAAGTCAGGTTTTCAATCATGAATTGTGGCACATTAATGCAGATAGAAAATGGATTTAGACAGTAGGTCTTACTCAAAATTCTTGTTATATAAACAGAGAGAGCTCACACATACTTTATAGTTGCTTGGACTTCAGTTGAAGTTATGAATGAAAACATTGAGAGGAAAAATTTTATTGCTCTTTAATGACGACAAGTAAAAGCACTCACAAAGGTTTCTTTTTACTTGATGTTTTAAAGACTGCACCCATGATTTTGCTACTGTTTGTCATCCAAACAATTCCTCCTTATATTTCAGGTAAATTCTAAATCAGGATTGTGTGTCTATCTGATGTAGTGAGTGAGTTGAAATAAAAATCTGCACAGCCATCAGTATCTGGTGAAGTGCAGTTAGTGTGTGTTTTTCTATCAGTTTAATTGACTCAGAATCATCAAATGATACATCACAAAAGGACGCTATTCGGCCCATTACACCCTGTGGCAGCTCTCAGGAAGTGCTGTTTTACTCGGTTTGTTCTTATCCCATAAAAGCTGAAAGAACTGCGGATGCTGGAAATCAGAAACAAAAACAGAAACTGCTGGAAAAGCTCACCAGGTCTGGCAGCATCAGTGGAGAGAAATCAGAGATAACATTTCAAGTCCAGTTTTCTGAGGAAGGGTCATTCAACCCGAAACGTTAACTCTGGTTTCTCCACAGATGGTGCCAGACTTGCTGAACTTTTACAACAATTTGTGTTTTTGTTCCTACCCAATATATTTCCTCAACTTATCCAATTCCCTTTTGAAATTTACCACCGAATCCATTTTAAGAAACATATCCCAAACCCTAATAATGTAAAAAGCAATTATTTAGTCGAATTGCTAATTTCATTGAGGGATTGCTGTATCCCCTGGTTATGAACAAAAGAACATAAGTAATAGGTCAGGAAGAGCCATTGTGCCCTCTGAGCAAGCCCTGCCATTCAGTAAGATCATGACTAATCTTCTATTCCAACACCATTTCCTTGCGCTATGCTCATATCTTTTCATATCTTTAATCAATCCACTGTCTCCATCACCCACTTTACACTTTGAATTTGGTAACATTTGCTGTCTTGGTAAAGAAAGCAGTAAAGTACCTATTTAGTTTTAGCTATTAAAAAGAAAACAGCTTAAAATTATACAGAATAAGGTCAAATACTCACAAGGCTGGTGCAGTACAATGACTTTACTTCTGTGATAGTTTCAGATCAGTGTACAAGGCACAGTCTGGGAATGACTCACAGCTCAGATCAACAAATCAAAACAGGGTGATATAAGTGTTGTCAGAAACTGCAAAAAGTCATAAATCCCAACAGGTTCATCCTTTTGTTGTTTAGTCCCTGCACCAATTTACATTGCTTCAGGCTCTATAAACCCCCCACTGACTTTCTAAACTCATAACCTACCACTTTAACTTCACAGAGGTGACTGAAGGAGATTAGGATTTCCAAGTACCATCCAACAATGCCATCCTACTCCCCACACAGTTACACTCACTGATATAGATCTCATCCCTCACTATAACACTCTCTGATATACTCCATACCCCTCATTGCAAAACTCTGATAGACCTCACACATCTCATTAAAACAATTTCTTACATACCCCACACAGTAACACTCTGATACCCCACACAGATCACTGCAACATTCATTGGTATATCCTATACTGCTCTCTGTAACACTCTAATACACCTCAAACACCTCACTGTAACTCTCATTGATATACCCCACACATTGCAATGGAACAATTTCTGATATACCACACACTGAAACACTCTGATATACTCCACACCCCTCACACATCATTCATCAGTCATTGTTATATCCAATGCCCCTCTCTGTAACACTCTGGTACACCCCAAACACCTCACTGTAACACTCTGGCACACCCCAAACACCTCACTGTAACACTCTGGCACACCCCAAACACCTCACTGTAACACTCTGGCACACCCCAAACACCTCACTGTAACACTCTGATACATAAAAACATAAGAACTTAAGAAATAGGGCAGGATCAGGCCATTCAGCCCTTCAAGCTTTCCCTACCATTCTGTAAGATCATTAGCTGATCTGCCCCAGGCCTCAATTCCTCTTTCTTGCCTGCTCCTTATTGTCCTGAACTCCTGGCTATTTCAAAAATCTACCTTCTTCCTCTTTAAATACTTATAGTTATTCAGCCTCCACATTCTCTGGGGTAGATAATTCCAGACATTCACCATGCCCTAAGAGAAGAAATCACTTTGCATCGCAGGTTTAAATAAAAGTGACATGTAATTCTGTAACTTTGACCCCCATTTCAAGGTTCCCCAACTAGCAGAAACATCTTTTCTACATCTACATTGTCAAGCCCTCTTAGAATCTTGTATGTTCTATTGAGATCACCCCTTATTCTTCTAAACTCTATTGAATGAAAGCCTAACCTGTTCTTAATAAGTCAGGCCCTTTTTCCCAGGAATCAGCCTCGTAATGCTTTTGAATTGCTTCCAGTGCCAGTATATCATGCCTTAAATTGAGGGACCAAAACTGTTCACAGTGCTCCAGATGCAACTTCACCAACACCCTGTATACTTGTAACAAGACTGCCTTATTTTTAAACTCTAACACACTTGCAATGAAGGTCAAAGTTCTATTTGCCATCTTAATTGCTTGCTGCACCTGCAAGCTAACCTTTTGTGCTTCATGCAAGAATACTCAGGTCTTTCTGCATTGTATTTGTTAGGCATCTCTCCATTTACATAACAGTCTGCCTTTAATTTTTCTACCAAAGTGGATGACCTCACACTTTCCTACATTAAACTCCATCTACCAAGTTCTTGCCCAGTCACTCTATCCCCTTTCAGATTCTTTATATTGTCATCACAACATGCCATCCCACCTATTTTTGTACCATCAAATTTGGATACATTTCACAGTGCTCCCGTCTCCAAGTCATTAATACAGATGGTAAATCATTGAGGCCCTAGGACTCATCATCGTGGCAGTCCACTAGTTAGATCTTTTCAATGCGAAAAAGACCCTGTAATCCAGACTCTGCCTTCTCTCTATTTTAACCAATCCTTAATCCATGCTAAAACACTATCCCAAATATTGAGGTCCCATCTGTGCAAAAGACTTTTATGTGGCACTGTATCAAATGCTTTCTGGAAATCCAAATTCATTACACCCACCAGCTCCTCTTTATCTACTGTGCTTGCTTTATTCTCAAAGAGCCCCAGAAAATTTGTCAAACATGATTAACCTTTCACAAAACTCTGTTGACTCAGTTTGATTGCAAGATGCCTTTCTAAATGCCCTGCTATTTCTTCCTTAACAACAGTTTCTAGCATTTTCCAACAACAGATGTTAGCCTAACTGGCCTACAGCTTCCTGCTTACTGTCTCCTCCCCTTCTTGAACACTGGTGTCACATTGGTGATTTTCTAATCTGCTGGAACTCTCCCAGAATCCAGTGAGTTATGGAAATTTTATGACCAATGTCATCACTATCTCTGCAACCACTTCCTTTTAAACCCTAGAATACAGGCCATCAGGTCCTGGTCACTTATCTGACTTCAGTCCCATTAGTTTGCCAAATACTGTATCCTTTATGATAGAGACTGATACAGGATCATTTCTCCTTGCTTATCTGTTACCTTCAGGACATTTATAGTATTCCACCATGAAGACCAATGCAAAATATTGGTTTAAATCATCTACCTCCGGATCCAACGCATCATCCTCCGACACTTCTGCCATCTGCAATCCGACCCCACCACCAAAGACATCTTTCCCTCCCCACCCTTATCTGCTTTCCGGAGGGACCACTCTCTCCGTGACTCCCTTGTCCGCTCCACACTCCCCTCCAACCCCACCACACCCGGCACTTTTCCCTGCAACCGCAGGAAGTGCTACACCTGCCCCCATACCTCCTCCCTCACCCCCATACCAGGCCCCAAGAAGACTTTCCACATCAAGCAGATGTTCACCTGCACATTTGCCAATGTGGTATACTGCATCCGCTGTACCCGTTGTGGCCTCCTCTACATCGGGGAAACCAAGCGGAGGCTCGGGGACCGCTTTGCAGAACACCTACGCTCGGTTCGCAATAAACAACTGCACCTCCCAGTCGCGAACCATTTCAACTCCCCCTCCCATTCCTCAGACGACATGTCCATCCTGGGCCTCCTGCAGTGTCACAACGATGCCACCCGAAGGTTGCAGGAACAGCAACTCATATTCCGCTTGGGAACGCTGCAGCCCAATGGTATCAATGTGGATTTCACAAGCTTCAAAATCTCCCCTCCCCCTACCGCATCCCAAAACCAGTCCAGCTCGTCCCCGCCTCCCTAACCTGTTCCTCCTCCCACCTATCCCCTCCTCCCACCTCAAGCCGCACCCCCATTTCCTACCGACCAACCTCATCCCGCCCCCTTGACATATCCGTCCTCCCTGGACTGACCTATCTCCTCCCTAACTCCCCACCTACACTCACCTTTACTGGCTCCATCCCCGCCTCTTTGACCTGTCTGTTTCCTCTCCACCTATCCTCTCCTCTATCCATCTTCTATCCACCTCCCCCTGTCTCCCTATTTATTTCAGAACCACCTTCCCCTCCCCCATTTCTGAAGAAGGGTCTAGGCCGAAACGTCAGCCTTTTTGCTCCTTTGATGCTGCTTGGCCTGCTGTGTTCATCCAGCCCTGCACCTTGTTGTCCTGCCATTTCCCTGTTCCCTGTTATCAATTCACCAATTGCAACATCCTAGGATACCTCACTGTCTTTACCTGCTCTTTATCTTTTTATATACATGCACAAGCTATTGATGTTTTTTTTGTATTTATTACCAATTTACTTCCGTACATCTAAAGTTTTTAGGTCATCTCCTAATGGTCCCCAAGATAATCCCAAACCTCTGGCCTTACCATTAGCTTTTGCAGTTTTGAGATCTTAGTTTGTGATCATATACTCTCTGTGACCACCTTCATTAACCACGGGTAAATCATCTCACACCTCTCGGGGAATCACCCTGATGTACCCTACACCCCTCAGGCAGTCAACCTGATATACCCCACAACCCTCACTGTAACACTGATACATCCCATACCCCTCATTGTAACACTCTCTGATATATAACATTACATTAACATTCTGATGTACCCCAGACCTCTCGCTGTAATATACTGATATATCCCACACCCCTCATTGTAATACTCTGATATATCCCATACCCCTCGCTGTAACACTCTGATATGCCCCACACTTCTCACTGTAACACCATAATACATCCCCACACTGTAACACTTGGATCCTTTTATATTTATTCATTCACGGGTGAGGGTATTGTTGGTTAGGGCAGCAGCTATTGCCCATCCCTAACTGCCCAGAGGGCAGTTAAGAGTTAACCACATTGTTGTGGGTCTGGAGTCACATGTCAGATGTCAGTTTCCTTCCCTAAAGGACATTAGAACCTGATGGGTTTTCTGACAATCAACAATGGATTCATGGTCATCATTGGACACTTGATTTCAAATTTCACCATCTGCCATAGCAGGATTCAGACCCAGGTCCCCAACACATTACTGGAGTCTCTGAGAAGGCCATCACCTCCAGGATTTTGACCCAGCGACAGTGTAGGAATAGTAATGTTGTTCTAAGACAGGAATGCTGTGTCATTTCGAAGGGAACTTGCTTGAGATATATCTGCCGTCCCCTGTCTTTCTGGATGGTAGAGGTCACAACTTTAGGAGGGGCTGTCGAGAGAACTTGGCAAGTGTTTGCACTGCACCTTGTCGATGGTATGGACTGCTACCACGGTGTGGATGTGGACAAGGCTGACAAGTTGTTGGCCATCCCTAATTGCCTTTGAACTGAGTGGCTTCTTAGGGTCATTTCAGAGGGCAATTAAGAGTCACATTGCTGCAGGTATAGAGTCACATGTAGGCTAGACCAATAAAGAACAGCAGATTTCCTTCCCTAAGAATCTTTAGTGAACCAGATGGGTTTTTAACAAACTAATCACAGACACTGAAAACTAGCTTTCAGTTCAAGATTTTTTGACTTGAATTAATGTAAACTCCACCATTGCCACAGCAGGTTTTGATCAGACTCTCACAGGGCATCAGCCTGGGAGTGTGGATTACTACATCCATCACGTAGAGCCAATACCACCATCGTCCGCTACAAGGAAGTGATTGTTGAACATGCTAAATGTGGCACCAATCAGCTGGGCTGCTTTGTCCTAGATGGTGTCAAGCTTCTTGAGTGTTGTTGGAGCTGCACCCATCCAGGCAAGTGGGGAGTATTCCATCACACTCCTGACTTGTGCCTTGTAGATGGACAACCATCGGCGAAGATCCCCACTTCTGACTTCATGATGGAGGGAAGGTCAGTGGTGAAGCAGCTGAAGATGGTTGGGTCTAGGACACTCCCCTGAGGAACTTCTGCAGAGATGCGTTGGAGCGGAGGTACTGACCTCCAACAACCATGGTCCATGTGAAAAGTGTGACAGCAACCAATAGAAAGCGTGGCCCAATTCCTATTGGTGTCAATTTTGCTAGATATTGAAGAGTGACACCAGTAACAGAATAAATTCATGGACTGTACTTGATTTTGAGGCAGAATAGATGGTTCACAGAGCTGCCCTCATTTTAATATTAACTTTTACTTAAATAGGTCCCCCATTAATTTTCCACTTCAGCACATATGGCTGTGTTTTACACTTCGGAGGGTTTGAGTTCTAAGGAGAGGCTGGATGAGTTAGGAGTTTTTTCAACTGGAGTGTAGGAGGTTGAGAGGTGACCTTATGGAGGTTTATAAAATCATGAGGGGCACAGATAAGGTGAAGAGCAGAGGTCTTTTCTGGCGGGCGGGGGGAGTTCAAAACAAGGGGGCATATTTTTAAGGAGAAAAGAGGAAAGCTTTTAAAAAGGCATGAGGGACAATTTTTTTTCACAGACTGTGGTTCATGTGTGGAATGAACGTGCAGAGGATGTGGCGCATAATTACATGGATAAGAAATGTTTGGAGGGATATGGGCCAGACACAGGGAGGTGGGACTGGTTTAGTTTGGGAACATGGTCAGTGTGGACTAGTTGGACCAAAGGGTCTGTTTCTGTGCTGTGTGACTCTGAGTCTATTTGCAGAAATAATACACCAGCTTTTATGTTGTAACAGGAATTCTATTTCCTGCTTGCAGCTGCTTACCTATGGTTTAGCTTACTTATCGAAGTGACCACACCAGGTTTAACTAATGAAACATAGTAAGAAACCAACAATAAACATCATCAAACATCAAACAATTAAACACTAACTTTGCGGATTGTAAGAATTGGGACCGGATCAGCTTCCTCAAGGGGTTTTCAGGTCTTCAACATGAGAAATAAAAGGTAAAGTCACCATAGTTTTACCAGACCATGGAGCTGCTGTCTCATTAGAAAGGGACAATGGGTGGTGGTTTAACGTGAGGGTCACCACGCCTCAGGGTGAGGGGAGAGGTTGAGAAGGAAAACCCTCTACAGTAACCATGTGGGAATTGAATCCACACCGTTAGCGTCACGAACCAGCCATTCAGCCAACTGAGTGAGCCGACCACAATGTCAGATGTTATAAATGTTATAAATGATGAGGCAATGTCTCTGCTTTGAAACATAAATATGAATGGCAGTTCCCCTGGGTTCCTCATGCCCCACCCAAGTGTGGCTCAGGGCAAGATTTATTTTTTTCCTGGACAAACAACTAGCAGCAAGCACTCCCATCAGAAAACCTGGTACAGTCCACTCAGTAAACTCCTGTGATTCCTGATTACCATTTCACTACCTTTTTAATTAGAACCAGAGCTAAAATGTCTGCTCCATGCCTTCCTTCCAAACCATCGCTTCCTTTGGAACATGGGGGCCCGGAAACCAGAGGTCATATCGATATAGAAATAATAGTCAAAAGATCAAGGGGAGGGGTGAGGAGATATTTGTTTGTACAGAGGCTGGTTACAGGCTGCAACACATTACCTGGAAGGCAGATTCCACATAACAGCACATTTAGTTACTCAGGACTCATTTATTGGGAAGAGTGGAGGTATGATAATAAATGGACGGCACAATCAACTCAACACAAGTTTGATGGACCAAATGGCCTCCTCCTGTCTGATTTCAAAAGTCTGAATGCTTAATGCAGTAATGAAGGACATGGCTCACCCTTGGAGAGTTTTACTGAATTATGGATGGATCTGCAATCTAATAGCATGATCTTCCACTTGAAGTAAGGTGGGGTGAGTGCTGTCAAATTATCTTTTGCTAAATGATGGCTGTGTTTACAGAAAACAGGATTTTTGGGATATACCATTGATTCAAAAATGAGTCCTTCCACAGGTTCCCATTGCATTGGGCAGTGGGTATCTATCTGCTTCTCAGGAATAAATAACTTCCACCAACATTGCCAATACTTGGGGTGTGCTGCACTGTCGCAAGTGCCACTTTTCAGAGGAGGCATCAAACTGGGATGCTATCTGCCCTCTGGGGTCACTGTCAAACATCTCACAGCTGCTGTATGAAGTGAAGACCAAGACAGTTCTGTTTTGAGGTCCTAGCAATTGTTTTTCTCTCTCAACCAAAATTGATAGAAGTGGATTTTGCAGTCATTACCGAACATTGCTGTTTATGGGTTCGTGCTGTGCACATATAGGCGTCAATGTTACGACAACACATCAGCAGTACTTCTCTGGCTGTAACGTACTCAGGGACGTCTCAAGTTCACGTAATGCAAATCTTTCATCTTACAATAAAACAGTTTCACCAAAATCCAGATGTTGACAATGCAAAGGAGATCATTCAACCTTCGGTGTCTATGCTGGCCCCTTGCTAGAGGATTAATCCCACTGCTACAGTCTTTTCACCGGCCCTGAATCTTCCTCTGCTTTATCCATATGTTCCTTTATAATCTCCGTGGCTAAACATGACATGCTCTAATAACCCTGCTCAAGATATCTCCGCTTTCCTGTCTCTACATACCGTCAATGGCACATTTAAATTTATGATCTCCTGTCTCCAACTCTCCAACAGGAGGAAATATTACTTTCTAATCCCTCTACCAAAGCCTTTCACATATAAAATAAATCCTAATTGCAGTGAGAATTAAGGCTTTAGGTTATTGTTCCTTTTGTAAACTCTACTCTCCTGATATTGTCCTAGAATATTTGTGGCACTTTTGTTAATATTTCCAGTAACAGCAGAAATTTCCCACCAGGGCACAGTCTGTAGCAAATGAAGGATTCAGTGGTACGCTTCTATGCGTTATGTCTTACTGTCATCCTCCCAGTGACCAGCTCCTAGTGTCCCTTGTGCCTCCATCTGAATGAGGATCTGGAAAGAGGCAGAAAGTCACATTGTTCCCCTGCCTGTTCCACAAGACCCGAGCACTAGACTATCACCAACAACAACTTACATTCATATGGTGCCTCAGTAAAAAGCTGCAAGATACTTCACAAGAATGAGCACCAAAATGTCTGATACTGACCCACATAAGAGGAGATTAGGACAGGGGACCAAAAGCTTGGTCAAAGGGACAGATTATATATATGGAGATGGACTGGATCGACTGGGCTTGTATTCACTGGAATTTGGAAGAATGGCGGATTATCTCATCAAAACATATAAAATCTTGATGGGACTGGACAAGCTAGATGCAAGAAGAATGTTACCAATGATGGGGATGTTTAGTCACAGTCTAACAATAATGGGTAAGCCATTCAGGATTGAGATGAAGAAGAATTTCTTCACTCAGAGAGCTGTGAATCTGTGGAATTCTCTCCCACAGGAAGCTGTTGGGGCCAGTTCATTAGATATATTCAAGAGGGAGCCGGACATGGTCCTCACAGCCAAAGGGATCAAGGAGTACGGGAAGAAAGCGGGAGTGGAATACTGAAATTTCATAATCAGCCATGATCATATTGAATGGTGGTGCAGGCTTGAAGGGCCGAACAGCCTACTCCTACACCTATTTTGTATGTTTCTGTGTTTCAATAAGGAGCTTTTGAGAAGAGGAGAGAGAGTTGGATGGTACAGGCAGGGAATTCCAAAGTTTAGGACTCAGGCCGATGAAAGCAGTGATTGAGAAGGCATTAAAATCAGGTAGGCTTATGGACCAGAATTCTTGGAGAGATCAGGATTAAGAGCACAGCAGGATTTGTAAATCAGGATGAGAATGTTAAAGACTGGGCACTGATGAATGGGTCAGCTATGACACAGTGGGCAAGTGTCTAAACTGAGTGGTTTCTAATTCACACATTTAAAGATCTCGATGATCACTTAACCATAAATCAATTGTTCAATGGGATGATGTGATCCCTGACTAACCATAACCACATCCAATGAGATAACAAGGTGTAGAGCTGGATGAACACAGCAGGCCAAGCAGCATCAGAGGAGCAGGAAGGCTGATGTTTCTAGGCCC
>NC_063350.1:3923408-3947865 GCF_021869965.1 Rhincodon typus
CTGAAACGTCAGCCTTCCTGCTCCTCTGATGCTGCTTGGCCTGCTGTGTTCATCCAGCTCTACACCTTGTTATCTCTAAACCTTGAAGAGGATCCTTTTCTGTGACTGAGATCTAATAAGTGGGAACACCGGCACCTGTAAGTCCCTCTCCAAGCAACACACCATCCTGACTGGGAATTCCCTTCCTCATGTGGGTGTTCTGACACCACAAGGTCTGCAGCAGCACCTCATCACCAACCTTTCAAGGGGCAATTGGGAATGGGGGTATAAATACTTGCCCAGCTAGTGATGCCAACATCCTGTGAAAGAATTTTAAAGAACACAGCAAGACCCCATAAACAGCAATGTGATGATGACCAGATAATCTGTACTTTTAGCAGCAACCATTAACCAGAGCTGTTTGAGGGATTAGTTAGAGTATCAGTAAGGACAGTCTTTCACTGACATGACCCCAATTGTTCAAAGTATGAAGCCACTTTGAGATGCCAAGGAATAAACACATGGCCTTGCTATTATCTGCTATTGTTTTATACTCCTCAAGTTTATTAATAATCTTGTCCTCCAAATATTCTCATTCACGTCCTTGCATGCCAGGTATCAGCATGTGAGCCTGCTTAATCTGTGTGAGTCAATCAGATTGGAAGATCAAAAGCCATCTCCTCCAGGTACATTCAGTTTGTTCCTTTGTACCTGGTGAGGAAAGAAATATGTGAAGTGTTTGAATACAACAATATTAAAACTGCATGTAGGAGTCTTGCTGTTCCCTCAGTCCTGCTGCTCCATCAGGGTACCAGCAGAGAGGAGCCTTTAGCTTACCCATGGTTTATACGCTGACTCTGCTCCATCAGGCAATTTTACAAACTATTAGTTGCCCTCCTTTCCTTTGCAAGTGGCAGCCAGTGACCAGTGGGGTACTGCAGGGATCAGTACTTGGATCCCAGCTATTCACTGAGTGAGTAGGTGAATGCACAGCAGATGAAATATAATGTGGGTAAGTGTGAGGTTATCCAGTCTGGTAACAAAATGGGAAGGTGGGATTGTCATCTGAATGGCTATAAATGGAGAAGGGGGAATATGTAATGAGACCTGAGTGCCCTTACGCACCAGTCACAGAAGGAAAGCATATAGGTGCAGATAACAGTAAAGATATCAATGGTGTATTGGCCTTCATAGTGAGGGGATTTGAATAGAGGGACAGGGATATCCTGCTGCAATTACACAGGACCTTGATGAGACCATGTCTAGAGTATTGTGTGCAATTAGAACATAAGAACATAAGAACTAGGAGCAGAAGTAGGCCATCTGGCCTCTCGAGCCTGCCCCGCCATTTAATAAGATCATGGCTGATCTTTTTGAGACTCAGCTCCATGTACCCGCCCACTCACCATAACCCTTAATTCCTTTACTGTTCAAAAATTTATCTAGCCTTGCCTTAAAAACATTCAGCGAGGTAGCTTCAACCGCTTCACTGGGCAGGGAATTCCACAGATTCACAACCCTTTGGGTGAAGAAGTTCCTCCTGACCTCAGTCCTACATCTGCTTCCCTTTATGTTGAGGCTATGCCCCCTAGTCCTAGTTTCACCTGCTCGCGGAAACAACCTCCCTGCCTCCACCTTATCTATTCCCTTCATAATCTTATATGTTTCTATAAGATCTCCCCTCATTCTTCTGAATTCCAATGAGTATAATCCCAGTCTACTCAGTCTCTCCTCATAATCCAACCCTCTCAACTCTGGAATCAACCGAGTGAATCTCCTCTGCACCCCCTCCAGTGCTAGTATATCTCTTCTCAAGTAAGGAGACCAAAACTGCACACAGTACTCCAGGTGTGGCCTTACCAGGACTCTATACAGCTGCAGCAGGGCCTCCCTGTTTTTAAACTCCATCCCTCGAGCAATGGCAGACAAAATTCCATTTGCCTTTTTAATCACCTGCTGTACCTGCAATCCTACTTTTAGTGATTCATGCACAAGGACACCCAAGTCCCTCTGCACAGCAGCATGCTGCAATTTTTTATCATTTAAAACATAATTCATTTTGCTGCTATTCCTACCAAAATGGATTAGGTCTCTTTATCTGACGATGGATCTTCTGGTTATGGAGAGAGTGCAGTGAAGGATTACTGGATTAATTTCTGGGATGGCCGCACTGATGTAAGAAGAGAGATCGCATCAGTTAAGACTATATCCACTGGAGTTTAGAAGAATGAGGGGGGATCTCATCGAAACCGACAGATTTTTAACAGGATTAGGTAGGGTAGTCTGACTGAAGGAAGGATGTTCCTGGTCACCAGGGATTCCAGAACCATGGGGTCACAGATACAAGGTAGATGAGGAGTAATTTCTTCACCCAGAGCGTGAGGAGCCTGTGGATTCCTCGGCCACAGAAAGAGGCTGAGGCCAAAACACTGAATGTTTGCAAGAAAGAGTTAGAGATAATTCTTATGGCCAAAGGGATCAAAGGGAGAAAGCAGGAAGAGGATACTGAGTTGGGTGATTATATTGATGATATTGTAAGGCAGAGGAGGTTCAGAAGGCTGAATGGCCTAGTCCTGCTTCTAGTTTCTACGTTTCTGAGTTTTCCACTGATTTAATCTCCAGTTCTCTTGGGTCCTGAAGAGCATCGAATCTTTGCACAATGACTATTCAGTGAATGGTCAGCACCCTCACTGCAGTGGATAAGGAAGCTTTAATCTGTCATGGTACATGGTTAAGGCAGGGCTATTGGAATGCAATGGTCCTCTCCCTACCCTTGGACAACAAGGCCTGGGTTCAAGTCCCACCTGCTCTCGAGGTGTGTGATAACATCCCTGAACAGAAAATATTTACACAATTAAGGCACGCATTCCTGGTCGTGTGAAATGTTCAAAAGTTTGTAAACATCCATGTTTGTGTAAATATGCCTTTGTATATTTGTGTGTGTGTGTGTGTGTGTGCGCGCTTATGTTGCTTAGTGCATATGTGTTCACATTTGGGGCGTTGTTACAGGAAGCTGTAACTCCGGCAGCATTTACTCATGTGAGACTTCAGGCATTTTCTGCCACTGGGATATTCTACTGCATGTGGCATCACATGTAAACCAACAGTGTTTACTCCTGATGTACAGGGATCCCTGAAACCTTGAGGAACCCAGCCCTCTCTGGCCCTGGGGTTGCTAAGGACGAGTTATGATGTTAACATCGCTCAATGTTTCCAGTTAATTGCATAGCCTGGGGATCAAACTGGCAAACTTTACACTTAGCCTTCAAAGTTATGGAGACCTTAGGTAGAGTAAATGAAGAGTAAAATGTCATTGATAGGAGGGTCAGTGAGCAGAGGACGCAGACTTAAGATAATTAGCAAAAGAAACCAGAGAGAAAATGGGGCAAAAAATGTACTTTACACAGCAAGTTGCCACAATCTGGAGCTCACTGCCTGAAAGGATGATGGGAGCAGATTCAAAAGTAACTATTAAAAGAAAATTCAATATATAATTGAACAAAAAAAAATTAGAGAGCTCTGAGCAAACAGCAGGGGAGTCGGATTAATTGGAAGGCTCTTCCAAAGGGCTGAATGGACTCCCTCTGTGCAGTAACGTCCCACAGTTGTATGTATACCATGCAAACCACTGATTTAACCAGCTGGACCCTGAATAATTCTTTCCACTAAAGATTATCATATTTTTAAGATACACTAATTAAAATTAACATTCATTTTCTTTACTTTTTCATGGGCTGTTCATGTGGCTGGTATGACCAGTGTTAGTTTCCCAACTTTTATTTCCCATTATTTCCTTCCTTCAGACAGACTACCCTACCTAATCCTGTTAAAAATCTATCGGTTTCAATGAGATCCCCCCTCATTCTTCTAAACTCCAGTGGGAGGCTTGCTTAGCTATTTCAGAGACATCCACATTGCTGGAGATCTGAAGTTTTGGCAAATTTTCTTTCCAAAAGGATGCAAGCCAACTAGATGGGGTTTTACAATGATCACTGCACTGTCATGTTCCTGGGATCAATTTCCAATTCCAGATTTTATTAACTAACAGGAAATTCCAGAATCAGCATTTGATTGCCATGTTCCCAGAATATGATCTTAGGGTTGTGGATTCCAGATTAATACATGACACTTCACCATTGTCTCCCCAGAAGTATCTGCCACTTCTTCCCATCGAGGACAGTTAGAAGAAGTAGCAGGCTGATGACACATTACTTAGAAAAATATTTTCATTATTTTATGTTGCACATTTGGTTTGAAGCTGATTTTATTTTTAGGAAACTGGCTGTTAGTAAAAGTTTGCACAAAATAGTGCAATCAAACATTCAATAATTGATTCTCAGAGCCTCTGTTAAAGCACAATAAAGAATAATAGAACCAAAGTGAGGCTACTTCTAATCTGCAATTCATTCATAATCAGCTTTGAACTCATTTGCTATTATTTATTATAGCACATCCCAAACTGTTGTGATCATTTACATTCTCTACAATGTTGACATTGCTCAAGTACTGATCTGCACTTTTCTTTCTTTTTAATCTGAAAGATCCGAAAGGAAGCATCCTCATTGACTGGTATCCAGTTCACCACCTTCAACATCCACTCCCTCCACCACCGACGCTCAGTAGCAGCAGTGTGTACTACCTATAAGATGCACTGCAGAAATTCACCAAAGCACTTCTGACAGCACCTTCCAAACCCACAACCACTACCACCTCGAAGGACAAGGACAGCAGGTAGATGGATACAACACACCACATGCAAGTTCCCCTCCAAGGCAGTCACCATCCTGCATTGAAATATATCGCTGTTCCTTCAGGACAACTGGGTTAAAATCCTGGAACTCCTTCCATAATGGGTCTATCTACAGCACATGGTCTGCAATGATTCTAAAAGGCAGCTCACACCCCTCCCCTTTCTCCTGGGCATTTAGGGATGGGCAATAAATACTGGCCTAGCCAGTGATGTCCACATCTGATGAAAGAACAAATTTTTAAAAAGAGATGTGCATGTGGTTATTTTTAAATTTGCCAATGACATGATGTTTTTCTCTTTGTTAACATCCTTCCATCTACAAAAGGTGATGGACACAGCACACAATCCATTTCAGACTTGGGGCATTTCGTCCTGACGCCTGAAGAGGTGAATCCTTGAGGAACTGTCACAAGTGAGATGCCTGAAGCTACTGAGTGACATTGCAGGTTGTTGTCCTTGATGTTAGCATCTGTTTCCAAGTCACTGTAGCCATTGGTCGTTATGGTGGTGAATGCCAGTCCTCAGGAGGTGTCACCATTTTCCTGTTGCCAGCAAGTGACTCCCAGCTGTGACAGCCAGTGTCCAAGGCCTGGTTGTCACACTCACGAACATCCTTGAAGTGGAGATCTGATTGCCTGGTACAGAGACCTCACTGTGCAGAATGCCCTGGGTTTGTGACCACCTTCTGTCCTGATGATGTTCCCGAGCCAACAAAGCTGCCCTCTATTTGAAAACAAACAAAACGTGGGATCCCTGTCACAAGGGGACTGCTGTAATCATCATTGTATCCTGCTGGGATACAGCCTTCCAGAATGGTCACCATGGCAATATGCAAAATGCAGCAGCCAAACAATGCCCAGTAACCTCCTTCAAAAGATCAATGTGAGTATGACCAATCTGTTTTAATGATTTTGTTTCAGGACTAAATAGTGACCAGGACAAAATCACCTGCCCATCTTCTGCATACTGGTGTGGGAACTTTAACATACAGCCCAGAGATTAGATGGAACCTTGGTTTAGCATCATGACAGGCTGTCAGGACCTCCAACAGTGCGGCACTCCCTCAGCACTAACCCTCCGACAGTGCGACGCTCCCTCAGCACTGACCCTCCGACAGTGCGGCGCTCCCTCATCACTGACCCTCCGACAGTGCGGCGCTCCCTCAGCACTGACCCTCTGACAGTACGGCACACCCTCAGCACCGACCCTCCAACAGTGCGGCACTCCCTCAGCACTGAGCTTCCAACAGTGCAGCTCTCCCTCAGCACTGATACTCCAACAATATTGTATTCCTTCAGTCTCATTTAGACGATGATGATGTGGGCGAGATGAAGCTTGTGTGGAATAGAAAGAATGAGCAGAGACCGTTTAGAACAAGTGTAATTTAAAAAGTGTTGTAATATTCTGTGCAAGTTTGGGATTTATTTCATCTTTGCTAATTAGTTGAGGACGTAAGTGCAGTTGATGCACTCCAGGAGAATGCAGGACCATGAGGCTTGCACAGAAAAGTCATGTGGTTTCCCATCTGTTGAAGGTTCTCTGATCTCCAGAGATGACCATTGACTTTGCAGTGAAGATTAAACTGATTAAATATTTAGTCCTAAAGCAGCTTCTGAATGTTTGTTTCACTCGCTGCTCTTCCAGCATTGATTTCAGTTCTCCATCTCAATACATTTTGCTTCTCTCCTCAGTTGGAATCCAGACTGCTATCTCTTGAGCCAACTAAGATTTCCAACTCTTCAGAACTAGGGCAGAATTCAGATTCAATGGAGATGGAATGGCCTAGTGACATTATCAGTGGACTTTTGACCCAGGCAATATTCTGGGGATCTGGCTTCAAATCCTGCCATGGGGCATGATGGAATTTGAATTTAATGAAAATCTGGAACTAAGAGTCCAATGATGACCATGAAACTGTTGCCGATTGTCAGGGGGAAAACCCATCTGGTTCACTAATGTCCTTACGGTAGGAAACTTACCTGGTCCAAGCTACATGTGACTCCAGACCCACAGCGATGTGGTTGACTCTAACTACTCTCTAGACAATTAGGGATGGGCAATAAATGCTGGTCTTGCCAGTGACGCCCTCATCCTGTGAGCGAATTTATAAAAATGGCCTGGAATCTCCAGAGGCAATGGCTCTGAAAGAGTTAATGTTGAAGTTCCATAAGACACCACCCAATCTGATATTGTCACACAGTCTCTGTGTAATGAAGAAGCTGCTGCGTTGCACAAGGTGTTGATGGAGATATTGATAATCATCCCTGGCTCCTGTGATAGAATAAATTACCAAAAGCTAGCATTGAAGTCTGACAGGTCATATGGGAGGCAAATACGATGTTAACATTTAGTTCAAAGGGAATGGAATATAAAAATTGAGAGGCCTTGCTAAAACTATACAAGATACAAATAGGATCACACGTAGTTTTGGTCAGCATTTCTAAAGAAAACCAGGCTGGCATTGAAGACAGTCCAGAGAAGACTCACTAGGCCAATCCCGGAAATGGAGGCAATATTTTATGAGAAGTGGTTGAGCAGGTTGGGCCTGTACTCATTAGAGTTTAGAGGAATGAGAACTGACCTTATCAAAATATAAAAGATTCTGAGAGACTTTGACAGGGTAGATGCTAAGAGGCTATACCATTATATCCCATCTTCAAGATGGAGGATGTCCCAGGATTTTGACCCAGTAACATTGAATCAAGCTGCCAGTCAGGATGATAAGTGGCTTGGAGCGAATTTGTGTAAGGTGAGCTTGGTGTACCTGCTGAGGAAGTGAATGTTTAAGGTGCTGGATGTGGCCACCTACCAAGCGAGCTGCTTTGAATATCATGGGCTACAGAAAATGGGATTAGGCAGTATTTTGCTTCTATTTAAGCATCCTGGTAAATCTTCTCTACACCCTCTTAAGTGCAATCGCATCCTTCCTATAGTGGGGTGACCAGAACTGCATGTAGTATTCCAGCTGTGGCCTAACCAGAATTTTATGCAGTTCCAGATAACTTTCCTGCTTTTATAACTGATGCTTCAGTAAATGAAGGCAAATATCTCATATGCCTTCTTAACCACCATATCTATCCATCCTGCTATTTTCAGAGACTTGTGATCCCTCTGATCTTCAGTAGTTTCCAGGGTCCTTCCATACCGAGTTTAATCCCACATCTTATGAGCCCTTTCTGAATATATTACCCTTATCCGTGTTGAATTCCATACATTGTTGATCTGCCCACTTGACATGTCTGTTCAAATCCTCCAGCAGATTATGGCTGTCTTCCTCACTGTTTGCTATCCTACCAATTTTCCAATGGGTGACTTTGCCTTGGATCCCATCGGTTCCCACTTTCTTGAGTGGTCTGCCATAAGGGATCCTGCCAAAAGCTTTGCTAAAGTTTGAGTCAACCACATCAAATGCTTTACCCTCATCAATTCTCCTGATTACTTCTTCAAAATATTCAATCAAATTTGTCAAGTACGTCCATCCCTTCTCAAATCCATGCCAAATATCCCTGATTAATCTGTGTCTCTCCAAGTGCAGATATATTCTGTCCCTCACCATCCTTTCTAATAACTTCCCCACCACAGAGGTTAGATTGACTGGCCTGTGACTTCCTGGTCTGTCCCTTCCTCTCTTGTTTCAATAACGGGACAACGTTAGCTGTTCTCTAATCATGTGGGACCTCATCCATGGCCAGGGAGGACATGAAAGTTACTGGTAGGGCTCCTGATACCTCCTCCCTCACCTCTATTAGCAGCCTCGGATTCATTGCTTCTGGGCCTACAAACCTATCCACTTTTGAGATTGATAAACCCACTAGTACCTCTTCTGTACCAATGTTAATTTCTTCAAGTATTCCAGAGTCCTCTGTCCTGATGCTATTCCTGTGCCAACCTTTTCCATTGTGAAAACCATACAAAGGTTATTCCCATGTCTTCTGGGTACACATGAGAATTACCTTTGTGGTCCCTAATGAACCCTACTCTTCCCGTCGTTCTTCTCTAATTCTTTATAAATACAAAATCCCTTTAGTTTTTCTGTCTATTCTATACACCATTGCTTTCTCAGGCACTCCTTTAGCTTTTGTAATGTCCTTTTTAATTTCCCCTGTCCACTTCTCATTTTCCTCTAATGACTCTTAGAGTCATAGAGACATAAAGAAGTATAACATGGAAACAGACTCTTCGGTCCAACTCCATGCTGACCAGATATCCTAAATTAATGTAGTCCCATTCGCCAGCATTTGGCCCATATCGCTCTAAACCCTTACTATTCATATTCCCATCCAGATGCCTTTTAAATGTTGTAATTGTATAAGCCTCCACCATTTCATCTGATAGCTTATTCCATTCACACACCACCCTCTGCATGAAAAAGTTGCCCCTTAGGTCCCTTTTAAATCTTTCCACTCTTAAACAAATGCCCTCTAGTTATGGACTCCCCTACCCAAGGAAAAAGACCTTGACTATTCACTCTATTGCCCCTCATGATTTTATACACCTCTGTAAGGTCACCCTCAGCCTCCAACACTCCAAGGAAAATAGCCCCAGCCTATTCAGCCTCTCCCTATAGCCCAAACCCTCCAATCCTGGCAACATCCTTGTAAATCTTATCTGAACCCTTTCAAGTTTAACAACATCTTTCCAATAACAGGGAGACCAGGATTGAATGCAGTGTTCCAAAAGTGGCCTAGTTAATGTCCTGCACACCCGCAATATGACCTTCCAACTCCTATACTCAATGCACTGACCAATAAAAGCAAACATACCAAATGTCTTCTTCACTACCCTGTCTACTTGCGACTCTACTTTCAAGGAATTATGAACCTGCACTCCAAGGTCTCTTTGTTCGGCAACACTTCCCAGGACCTTACCATTAAGTGTATAAGTCCAGCTCTGATTTACCAAAATGTAGAACCTCACATTTATCTAGCTTAAACTCCATCTGCTACTCCTCAGACCATCAGCCCATCTGATCAAGATCCCGTTGTACTCTGAGTTAACCTTCCTCGCAGACCACTACACCTCCAATTTTGGTGTAATCTGCAAACTTACTAACTATACCTCCTATATATACATCCAAATCATTTTATAAACAACAAAAAGCAGTGAGTCGGCACTGATCCTTGTGGCACACCACTGGTCACAGGCCTCCAGTCTGAAAAGCAATCCTCCACCACCTCCCTCTGTCTCCTACCTTCAAGCCACCGCTTTGTTTTCTCCTTCGTCACTTCTTCAAAAATCTCTTGCCGAGCTTCTTTTTGTTTCTTAATCCTAACGTATATGCCCTGTGACATCCAGGGATCTGCGGTCTTGGCCCCACTGTCAGTCTTTATTGGAACATATTTGTGCTGTATTTTTGCTACTTCTTTCTTCAGTGCCTTCCACTGCTCCGACACAGTTTTATCTGCAAGTATCTCCCTGTCCACTTGGTCCAATTCATATCTTATCTCAGTAAATTTAATCTTTCTCAAGTTAGAACTTTTCTTTCTATCCCATCCTTATTGCTGTGTATGAGTATCTGAAATCTAACTGAGTTATGATCACTGTTTCCAAAACGCTCCCCTACTGATGTACCTTCTGCCTACCAGAACTCATTTCCAAGTGTTAGGTCCAAAACTGTCCCCTCCCCTGTTGGACTTTCTGTATACTGGCTAAAGAAAAGTCCACCTGATGCAATTTAAGATCTTATTTCCTCCCTACCTTGAACACTAAAACCATCCCAGTGAATATTTGGGGAGTTCAAATCCCCTATCATTACTACCTTTTTATTCTCGTGCTTCTCTGAAATTTGATTACATGTTTGATCGTCTATCTGTCCCTGACAGTTTGTGAGCCATTAGTGTGTTCACCAACTTTTTTTTGCGTATCTTACTTCTACCCATACAGCCTCATTCAATGATTCTTTCAACATATCATCACTCCTGACCGCTATAATTGATTACTTGATGAATATTGCACTACCCTCCTCCACTTCTATCCCACACTCTGTATCCCCTCTGAGTACCCTATAACCAGGAATATTGAGCTGCCAATCTCGTCCATCTTTCAACCAAGTCTCGTCATAAGAAAAGCCTTTCATCTCTGAAAGTAATCTAGTGAACCTTCCCTGAACTGCCTCCAATACAATTGCATCCTTCCTCAAGTAAGGGGACCAAAACTGTACGCAGTACTCCAGCTGTAGTCTCAATGCCTTGTGCAGTTGCAACAACACTTCCCTGTCTGTTTTTATACTCCATTCCTTTAACAGTAAATGCCAAAATTCTACTTGCCCTCCTTATTATCTGCTGTACCTGCATATTAACTATCTGCAATTCATGCACAAGAGCACCCAGGTCCCTCAGCACCAAAATATTTTGAAGTTTATCTTCATTTAGTTAACAGGTTTCCTGTTTATTCTTCAAAACAAAATTGATAACCTCACACTTATTCACGTTAAGCTCCAACTGCCATGGACCATTCACATAACTTATCCAAATCCATTCATAATTTTTTTTATTCCTTCATTGCAGCTTACTTTCCCAGTTATTTCAGTGTCATCTGCAAATTTGGCTACAGTACATTCCATCCCTAATCCATTAGTCATTAGTACAAATTGTTAACAGTTGGGACCTGAGGATCAAACCCTGTCGCACCCCATTAGGGTACAACTTGTCCACCAGAAAAAGACCCATTTATCTCAACATTCTCGCATTTTGTTGGTTAGCCAATCCTCTACCCAAGCTAATATACTATCTCTGTCCCTGTGTAATCTTACCTTGTGTAACAACCATTTCTGTAGCACCTTATCAAATCCCTTGTGGAAGTTCAGCTATATTATATCTACAGGACCCATCATCCACTTTGATTATCACATCTTCAAAGAACTCCAGTGAACAAGTCAAACATGATTTATCCTTCAGAAAACAATGCTAATTCTGTTGGATTACCTTTTGACTTTCCAAATATCCTGTTACTACTCCTTAATAACGGATTTAACATTTTCCCAATAACAGACAGACTTTCTCAAAAGCATTTCTATGAACTCCTCATCACTGCCACTATTCCCCTTCTGATTTTTTACAATTTATATGTAGATCAAAATTCCCCATAATTATTGCCATCCCTTTATCACAAGAACAGAATACCTCTTTTTACATGATTCATCTTAAATGGTGGTTATTGTTACAGCACATCCATGTGACTTCTTCTACTATTCCTTGTCACCAAACAAACCAATTCTATATCCTGATTATTTCACCAAAACGATCGTTGACTAATAATGCTACCCCCTCTACCTTGATCTAACTTCCAATTCTCTTCCAATATCACGTACCCCTCAACATGCAGAACCCAATCCTTGTCATCCTGCAACTACATCTCCCTAATGGCTATCAGATCATCTTTATTCTCTTCGATTTAGATTTTTGTTGTTACATGTACCCAAATACAGAAATACAGTGAAAACTAGCTAAGGTTGCTACACATAGCACCATCTTAGCTGCAAAGGTACCCGGGCACAAAAACTTAGGTAGACAGTTGTAAAAGAAACCAAGTTAAAAAGGTAGAATAAGTAGAAAAATAAAGAAACAATGTAATTTTTATTCTATTCACTTTTGGGATGAGGATGTCACTGGCTAGGCAGCATTTATTGCCCATCCCTAATTGCCCTGAGGGCAGTTACGAGTCAACCACATTGCTCTGGGTCTGGATTCACATATAGGCTAGACCGGGTAAGGATGGCAGTTTCCTTCCCTAAAGGATATTAATGAATCAGCTGGGCTTTTCCTGACAACAGATTCATGGTCATCATTAAACTCTTAATTCCACATGTTTTTTGTTTAATTGAATTCAAATTTCACCTTCTGCTGTGGCTGGATTCAAATCCAGGTTCCCACAACATCACCTGGGTCTCTGGATTAACAGGTCCAGCAATAATACTACTAGGCCATTGCCTCCCCAAGTTAACATTAAAGTCCTTCTTAATATAAACTAGAAAAATAAAAGGAATAAAGTTAGAAGTTCAGCAGTCTTTGATGAGTCCTCTGCTGATCTCGCTCTCCTGGTGACCTCAGCTGCCTGTTTTTGACCATGCAGATACAAGGGGAGCTCCCTCCCCGCTCACTCTTCCCGTGTCAGACCAGAATGCCTTCGCTGCTGCTGAAGCTGCCAGCTCTCCGATCTCCTGCTGACTCTGGTTAATACCCAGGCAGGACCCACTCACACGCCGAGATGCTGCCATGCCAGGCTGAGAAACTACCGCACCGGGCCGAGAGGATACCTCACCTGGTGCACGCTGAGGCTGGGAATGAAGAAATGAAGGAAAGAAACACCAAGCGAAGGGAAAAAAGAAACAAGAAAGAAGCGGACAAGGACAGATGAGCTCTGGCTGAAGTGTCCCATTGCACCTCCATCTTGGTCACATCTTCGATGTGCACTTATCGATTAATTTACCCCAACAGTGCAATCACATTCTTCCTGTAGCGTGGTGACCAGAACTACACACAGTACCCCAGCCGTAGCCTAACCTAACTTCTGTAGAGCTCTGACATAACCTCCCTGCTCCGATAACCTTATCGCTCGTGTGGAAAATGTACAGTGGCATTGATTGGACAGGCCAAAAGCCTGTTGCTATGCAGTAGAATTTATCTAATTATAATTTACCTCCCAGGTGTTTTAGACTTCCTGCATTTACTGGACTTAAAAGAAAAGCAGATTATTAATTTCTTTCATTGAAAATGTCTTAGGTCATTTAAATTCACATCCATTTGTGGGATTAAATGATTGAGGATTCAGATATCACCAGGTGGTCAGTTTTCTAAGATGAAGAAATTATTCATAAGCATTACTCAGCTGTTGTGGGTATTTGTTGTGATGTAAATGCTCCATATTATCACATCAAAATCTTTTTAATACATGACATTTGCAGAGTTTTGTTGGCTGTCCTAGTTTCTTGAACTATGAATTTAGGAAGAACATAGAACTCTCATTTGATGCAGGAAAGCAAACTGCATTGATGGCTATTTGAAGCACTGCTTTAGAATAAAACACCTTGGGTGCCACAGAGATGCTAACAGTTCTTCAGCTAGGTTTAAATCACATCGGACTAGCCATGTGGTTATGTTGCTATTTATAGATGTACTGTAGGTTTGGCTGCCAGGGAGCGTTAGACAACTGGGACAAGAAGATGAGAGAGTGCAGCAAAAATGCAGAGCTTATTTTTGCAGAGATGCACAAGCAGTGCAAGAGGAGTTTAATCTTGCAGAAAAGAATATGAGATGTTGCAGAATGGCGAAGGCAAAACTTAAACGGAGAAAATCTGAAACCCTGGGGGAGAGGGGGCATGATGAAGTCAAAATCTTGGGGCAACTGCACACGCCAACCACCTCCCCCTGAGGCCATTTTGTTGCAACGGAGTGACCTCCTCAGAAGAGAAATCAGAACAGGAGTAACTTATACGGCGCCTCTCGTCTGAGCTGTCATTCAATAAGATTGTCCCTGAATTGTCTCATCGAGTGCTTTTGCCCATTGATTGTCAGATCCCTTCATTCCTGAAACCATTGATCTGAAACCTGACCGTTTCCAATGTGCTGGAGTAGACAATTTTGGAAGATTCACGGCACTGAGCGAAAACATTTTCCCCACCTCTCAGTCCAAAATGGCCAACCCATGTCTGCTTTTATGACAAAAGATATGAGCAAGATACTGCTGAGGCTAGAAATCTGAAACAAATACAGAGAATGCTGGTGAAATTCAGCAGGGCTGGCAGCCTCTGTGAAGCAGGTACAGGGGGCCGAATGGCCTAATTCTGCTCCGACACCGGATGGTCTATAGAGAGAGAAACAGAAGTAACATTTCAAGTCCATTGACCCTTCTTCAGAGGCAGAGAAGTTTTGAAGAAGAGTCACACCAGATTTGCAACATTGACTTTCTTTCCTGCTCCACAGATGCTACCAGACCTGCTGAGTTTCTTTGGCACTGTCTGTGTGTGTTTCTGGGTCTACGACCCCTAGTTATCAGAACATAAGGAAAAGGAGTGGACTTATTTGCTAAATTGGACATAGAGCGGGGTAGAAACATAGAAACCAGGAATAAGGGCAGGCTATTCAGCCCTTCAAGCCTGCACAGGCAGAGTGGTTTGACAGGTCCCCAGAAACCAGTCCGAATGGAAAATGTCAGAATAAGGATTTAGCCATTTAGGATTGAGATGAGGAAAACATTCCTTTTTAAAAAGTTTTGACCCTTTAGAGTCTATCCCAGAGGATTGTGTGAAATAACTCTTCAGAGGCCAGCACCCCATCACCAATCATCCTTTATTTACAAATGCATAGCCTTTGACGGTAGCACTTCCTCTCACTGAATCAGGCATTAAGGGGCCCAATTTCCCGGACAGCCATCCTTTTATGTTAGCCAGAGCTCCCTGATTGGGCCAGATTAACATCCCCAATCAGGGAATTCATATTCTCTGATGTCCAGCTGGCTGACCTTGTTACACTCACTACATTGTGGGAACCCAACAATTTGTTGTGCCTGAGGTTGGAGAGGTCACTGTTTCCTTTTCCAATGCTCCATCAGTCAGCCACAAATTTTGAAGTGGCCAGGTTGGCAATAAGGCTAATTAGATAAACCTCTGGCTGTGCCAAGTTTAGTTTTAAAAACAAGTCAGCCAGATTTCTTTAGTCAGAAATGAGTAAATGGTTTCTTACCAAAAAAGGAACTTATTCAAACAATGATACAAAGCCTGAGCAAGTACCTGGCAGTTCTAACTCACTGTTATCTTTAACAGCTATCCCTATAATTTCAGGGAGCACTCAGTGGGCAGTGACTGCCCCTTGCCTTCACTCACACAATGGCATTGAACATGTGCCACCCTCACCACATCCTCACGGCATATCTCCAACTCACCCTAACAGCAGCTAAGCACTTTAATGCTGCACTTTGGAGCACACTGGCAGCTCTCATTATAACTCTGCTGCCCAGACACATTGAACACAGGCACACCTGATAGATTGGACAACACCCATCGCAAGGGCTCCTTGCTAACTCTGAGTGCTCACTCACTTAGCGCCTACTTGAACCTTCACAGCATCTCTGCCTTGCCTTTTAGCAATTTGTCACCACATTCAGAACTCACAGATCTCCCATCCTGCCTTGCCTTTTAGTGCCAAAACAAGGCCAGGCAGCTTGTCCTGATTGTTAGCAGTGATCAGTCTGGGGTGGGATATTGATTTGATTTATTATTGTCACATGTACCTAAGTACAGTGAAAAGTTTTGTTTTGCTAACAGTACAAGCAGATCATAGCAAACAAGGACAATGTGCTCTACAGCAGTGTGCTATGTCAATGAACCACCTACAGCATGTGTTAGCAACTTATGTAGCAAACACATGGCCTTTGCTTCAGCCAAACAGCCATGTCCCACAATCTAAAGGGAGTAGTTCTCAGTCAAGTCATGTGGGCTGTTATCACTCAGGGGTCACACAACAGTCAGGCAATTGCAGCCTGCTATTTCAGTCCAGATGCGTAGGCATGGTCAGGATCAGGGGGTCAGTACTACTGCAGTCTGGGGAATAGGCCACAGTCAGGTCTGCAGCTCTTGTGCAACTAGGTGTGTCAGTAGGTCAGGGGTGGACATGCAGAGAGGTCAGTCAGGGGTCTGGTCACTCATCACTCAGGGACTACCCATCCAACTGTGTCAGGGGGTGGGTCACAGTCAGTGCTGGGGATCAGCTCAGTGCATATTAATGGGGGTGGGGGGTATCAGAACCCTTGTTGTGGTAGGAAAGCTGGGGAAGTCAGTTGTGGGAATGAGAGGAAGCATGCTGGACGCACGGGGGATGATAATTGTGGAGGGAAGCAACTCAATATATAAGGGAGTTGTAATAGTGCAGGAGGAGGGGATTACTGCAGGAGGAGGGTCGTCAAAATTAGAAGGTATCATTGATAGCGAGGAAGGTTATCAAAAATTACAGAGGGATGTTGATCAGATGGGGAAGTGGGCTGAGGTTTGGCAAATGCAATTCAATACAGATAAGTGTGAGGTGTTGCACTTTGGAAAACGAAACCAAGGTAAGACTTATACAGTAAATTGTAAGGTCCTGAGGAGTGTTGTAGAACAGAGGGACCTAGGAATACAAGAACATAGTTGAAAGCCACATAAGAGATAGACAGGGTGGTGAAGAGGCATTTAGCATGCTGGCCTTCATCGGTCAAGGCTATAGGGGTTGGGGCATTATGTTACAGTTGTATGAGTCGTTGATGAGGCCTTACTTTGAGAATTGTGTACAGTTTTGGTCACACTGCTATAGAAAAGACATAGTTAAACTGGAAATTATGCAAAGAAGATTTACAAGGATGTTGCCAGGACTAGTAAGGCTGAGTTGTAGAGAGAGGTCAGCCAGGATAGGACTTTATTCCTTTCAGCATAGGAGGATGAGGGGTGACCTTCTTGAGGTGTATAAAATCACGAGGGGCATAGATAAGATGAATGCATGTAGTCTTTTGCCCAGGGATGGGGAATTGAAAACTAGAGGGCATAGGTTTAAGGTGAGAGGGGAAAGATTTAAGAAGGACCTAAGGGACAACTCCCTCACGCAGAGAGGGGTGCGTATATGGAATGGGCTGCCAGAGAAAGTGGTTGAGGCAAGTACAATAGCAACATTTAAAAAACGTTTGGATAGGTACATGGATGGGAAGGGTTTAGAGGGATATGGATCAAATGCGGACAATTGGAACTTGCTAAGTGGGCACCATGGTCAGCATGGACCAGTTTGGGCTGAAGGGCCTGTTTCCATGATGTATTTCTCTATGACTCTATGACTCAATCAACAGTCACCCCTACCCTAGGGCTTCAACAGGGAGCTTTCCAGCGGGACATGTCCAAGCCACTGGGGTGGGGCTGAAGGGGGTATAATGTTGCAAGACGAAGTTGGAAATGAAGAAATAAAATGAAAGAACTGCAGATGCTGGGAATCTGAAACTAAAACAGAAATTGCTGGGAAAATCTGAGCAGGTCTGGCAGCATCTGTGGGAAGAAATTAGAGTTAACGTTTTGGGTCCAGTGACCCTTCTTCATAACTGATGGTAGATAGGAAAGTGATGGTTTTTATGCAGAAGAAAGGGAGAGGCTGGGGGGAGAGATTAAACAATAGATAGAGCCCAAAGAGAGAGAAACTCAGTTGGACAGACAAAAGAGTGGTTAAAGACCATTTTGGGGAAATGAATAGCTGCTAAATGAGGACGATTAGGAGGTGACAATAGGTAGTGTGTGGTCCCCACCACTGTCTACCTGCAATCACCTATCACCATCCCACCTACATTCCCCAGCCCGATCCCCCTTCTCTCTATTTATTTCAGGGTCCCGACTCGAAACGCCAGCTTCCCTGCTCTTCTGATGCTGCCCGGCCTGCTGTGTACCTCCAGCTCCACACTGTTATCTCAGACTCCAGCATCTGCAGTTCTTACTATCTTATAATGTGTGGTAGATGCCCGTGTAATGACGAAGCCTGGTGTGTGGATGTGGGGGAAAGTATGGGGAAAGGTGCTCCAGTTCCAAAATTGTTGAATTCGATATTAAGTGCAGAAGGCTGCAAGGTCCCCAAGCGAAAATGAGGTGCTTTTCTTCCAGCTTGCTCTGAGCCTCACTGGAACACTGCAGCAAGACAGAGACAGAGATGTTGGCCAGGGAACAGGGTAGTGTGTTAAATTGGCAGGGAACAGATAGCTCAGGGTCTTTTTTGCGAGCAGAATATAGATGATCTGTGAAACGGTCACCCAGTCTATGCTTCGTTTCCCCAATGTAGAGGAGAACACATTGTGAGCAGTGAATGCAGTAGATTAGATTGAGTGAAGTGCAGTTAAAGCTCTGCTTCACCTGGATGGTATTTTTGGGCCTGTGGATACTGAGAAGGGAGGAAGTAAACACACAGGTGTTACACCTTTGGCAGTTATGGGGGAAGGTGCCGTGGGGCTGTGGGGAAGGGTGTTGGGAGAGAAGGAGGAGTGGACCAGAAAGTCCCAGAGGGAATGGTCCTTGCAGAAAGCTGAAAGGGGAGGGGAGGGGAATATGTGTCTGGTGTTGGCATTCTGCTGGAGGTGACAGAAATAGTGGCTAATGCTCCTCTGGATGTGCATGCTGGTGGGATGGTAGGTGAGGAGAAGGGGGACCCTATCAATGTTGTGGGAAGGGAGAGAGGGGGTGCGGGCTGAAGTGTGGGAGATGCATCAGACCCAGCTGAGGGCCCTGTCATCTACATGCTGAGGAATCCTCGATTGATGAAAAATGATGGACATTTCAGAGGTCCCCTTGTCAAAGTTGTCATCATCAGAACAGTTGCAAAAGAGACAGAGGAACTGGGAGAATGGAGTAGAGTCTTTAGAGGAAGCAGGATGTGAGGATGTATAGTCAAGGTAACTGTGGGAGTCAGTGGGTTTGTAATGGATATTGGTGGCCAATCTATCCCCAGAAATGGAAACAGAGATGTTGAGGAAAGGAAGGGAGGAGTTAAGATGGACCAAGTGCAGGGGAGAACGAGGTGGAAATTGGGAATGAAATTGATAAACATTTCCAATTCCAGATGAGAGAGGGAAGCAGTACCGACGATGTAATCGATATATCAGCGAAAGAGTTGTGGGTGGGGACCAGAATAGGACTGGAACAGGGCATGTTCCACATACCCCATAAAAGCGACAGGTATAACTGGGGCCCATATGGGTACCCATGGCTACCCTTTTGACCTGAAGAAAGTGAGAGCAGTTAAAAGAGAAGTTGTTCAGAGTGAGAACAAGTTCAGCCAAGCAGAGGAGGCTGGTGATGGATGGGGATGGTTCAGTTCTTTTCCCAGGAAGAAGCAGAAAGCCTTGAGACCATCCTGGTGGGGATGGACGTGTCAAGGGATTACATGTCCATGGTAAAGCAGAGGCAGCTGGAGCCCACAAACTGGAAATTCTGCAACTGATGTAAAGCTTCAGAGGAATCACGGATGTAAGTAGGAAGGGCCTGGACAAGGAGAGATAAAACTGAATCAAGGTAGGAAGAGATGAGTTCTGCAGGGGCAGACAGAAACAATGGGTCTGTGTGAGCAGTCCTGTTTGTGTGTTTGGGCGGAGGAAGAAGTGAACAGTGCAGGGTTGGGAAACAATGAGCTTGGAGGCATTGTGGTGGGGAGATCACCAGATGAAATGAGGCTAGTGACCATTGTGGACACAATGGCCTGATGTTCCATGGTTGGGGTCATGGGGAGATCAGAGGAGGTATCTGAGAGTTGGCGCTCAACCTCTGTAATATAGGGGTCAGTCCAGCAGACCACAACAGCACCACCCTTGTCGGCAGGCTTAATTACAAAGTCAGTGTTGGATCTGAGAACACAGAGTGCAGTCAGTTGAGGGGGGTACAGATTGGAATGGGTGAGGGGAGCAGAGAAATTGAGGTGATCAATGTCACATCAACAGTTCTCAATGAGCAAGTCGAGTGCAGGTAAAAGGAGCCTGCTAGAACTGGCACCAAGGATCCCTGAAGGTCCAGTCAGTAACAAGTACGTCCGTCATAGCTGAGCGCATGACGGTGTGAGTGGAGTACCTTAGGGGGGTTGGTGTATACATCATGATGTGAGCTACGGAGTATTGTGTGAGATAACTCACTAGAGCTCATAGAGAGTAACCTTCATGAAAACCTCCCAAAATGACGCTCAGCCGATTTTTGGTAAAATTCAGTCTTATGTTGACTTGATAGAGGTGTACAAAATGATCAGAAGTATAGATAGAGTGGACAGCCAGAGACGTTTTCCTAGGGTGGAGGTAGCTATTATTGAGGGGGCATAGTTTTAAAGTGAGTGGATGTAGATATAGGGGAGACATCAGAGGTAGATTCTTTACTCAGAGAGTGGTCAGGGCATGGAATGCATTGCTGGAGAGGGTAGTGGAGTCGGCCTCATTAGGGGCATTTAAGCGGCTTTTAGATAGGCATATGGATGATAGTATAAGATAGGGGTGGAGGTTAGATAGACCTTAGGTTTAGGGTAAAAGTTCGGCACAACATCGTGGGGCCTAAGGGCCTGTACTGTGCTGTACTGTTCTATGTTCTATGTTCTATGTTCTATGTTCTTATATCAAGTGCATCAAGGTCCAGAACAATCCTAAGGCCCAATGAAAGTCAGTGATTATCTCCTGTCCACACTTCCCTCCCTCCCTGGAACTTTGTTTCAGGTTACTGTTAGCGAGGTGGTTGTCTCAACAATAACATTTAGAAAAATGGGTAGTTGGTGGTGGAAATGGGATAAGACCTAACAGCCATTCAAATAGCCATCCTGAGGCCAGGGACTCCATTTGGACAATCCTGCCCATTAAGTAGCCCTATAGAGCACCTCCCACTTTGTCCAAACAGTTCCAGGATGTAAATCGACCCAGGTGGGTCAATGTTTGCCTTTATATAGAAGGCAATTGTTCCATCCGGCTTTTTCTGCCCCATATCTTCTTCTGAATTTCTGGTACATTTGTCAGTCAAAATCCCTGAATTTCCTCGACTGTCTTTTGTTTAATTCATTCATGGGGATTTCTGTCTGGGATTACTTATCCCTAATTGCAGCTGAGCACCTTGCTAGGGCCATTTGTGAGGGCAGTTAAGAGTCAACCGTATTGCTGTGGGTCTGAAGTCACATGTAGGCCAGACCAGGTAAGGATGGCAGTTTCCTTCCCTGAAGGACATTAATGAACCAGATGGATTTTACAAAATTTACAATGGTCATTTTGGCCCTGCCATTAGGACCACTCGTAATTTCATTTTTATTTGTATTAAATTCAAATTTCACCATCTGCCCTGATGGGACTCAACCCCCTGTCTGAAGAGCATTTGGGATTACAGGTGGCATCACATTATCAATGTCACTGCCTCCCCCAATGCATTCTGTCTCTCTATTAATGAAGTAATGACAGTTCAAGTCCTGTTTATGATGGGTTAGCTAGTTTGCAGAAATTCAAGATGTCAGTCACTTGCATCACCCAGGTTAGTCAAAACTCTATTTCCTCAAGGTCAGAGCATATCACTGTCACAGGGTCAGGGCCTGATACTAACTGTACACCAACTGGAGCTGGTGTCAGTCCAAACATAAAGTTGCCATGGTCTCTCCAGGCCATAGGGCTGCTTGCTCGTTAGGGAGAGAGATGACTGGTGATGGTTTAGCGTTAGGGTCACCACACTTCAGGCACAGGGTGAAGATGAGAACAAAAATTCTTCATGATAACTAAAAACGGCAGTGGAATTGAACCCAGGCCGTTAGCATCGCTCTACATCACAAATCTGCCAACCGAACCATCCAGACCCCATGTCCCAGTGTCCCTAAATATGAGCTGGTGATCCCACAAGGACAGAGCTGTCTGTCTTTTGCTGTCTGTCACTTTTTCCTAGTTATGTTTAGCAAGTTCTAACAAATGGAATTTCTCCGCTCACTGTTTGATTCTCCATAATGTGATTTCCATAATCTGATTGCACCTGGCATTTGTTACTCAGAATTACAGGGTACAAGAGTCAGGATGAAGGGATTAGGAGCTCTCCATTAATCATCTTTCTAATAATGGCTATTCATCTCAACAATTGTATGTCCTTTATTGCAAGAACAAGAAAATCTTCCTAAAATAATTGAAAGAAATGAGTTAACTCTTCAAGAACCACACTTGAGAGAGGAATCATAATTTACTAAGCAGAGAGGTTTAAAGGCACAGTAGGAATCATTTTTGACAAGGAGCAGTTGGTCATTATGTGTCTATTTTGCATTTCACTCAAAGTCAAAGGGTAGTGTAGAAAACAGACACCGATATAATGACGTTCACTGACAGACAGGACGAAAGTTCAAAAGGTTTAAGAACTGATGTAAATCTTGTTGCCAATGAATCAGCTTTGATTCAGTGGATATGACTCTTCTTGGAGTCAGAGGTTCTTGGCTTTAAGTTAGATTGCAGAGACTGGAGCACAAAACCTGGGTTGATAATCCCAGAACAGTACTGAAGCAATGTTGCAAGGTTGGAGAAACAGGACCTGGATGAGAATGTAGGAGACATGGTTAGTAAGTTTGCAGATGACACCAAAATTGGTGATATAGTGGACAGTGAAGAAGGCTATCTAAGATTACAAAGATATCTTGATCAATCGGGTCAATGTGAAGTGGCAGATGGAGTTTAATTTGGATAAATGCGAGGTATTGCGTTTTGCTAAAACAAACAAGGGCAGGACTCATACAATAATGGTAGAGCCCTGGGTTGTATTGTAGAACAGACAGACCTCAGCGTTCAGGTACATAATTCTTTGAAATGTGCATCACAGGTAGACAGGGTGGTTAAAAAGGCATTTAGCATGCTTGCCTTCATTGCTCAGACCTTTGAGTATAGGAGTTGGGACATCGTGTTGAGGTTGTGCAGGACGTTGGTGAGGCCTCTTCTGGAGCACTGTATGCGGTTCTGGTCGCCCCTGCTATAGGAAAGATATTGTTAAACTGGAGAAGATTCAGAAAAGATTTACCAGGATGTTGCCAGGAATGGAGGGCTTGAGTTATAAGGAGAGTCTGGTTAGACTGGGACTTCTTTCACTGGAGCGTAGGAGGTTGAAGGGTGACCTTATAGAGGTTTATAAAATCATGAGGGGCACAGATAAGGTGAAGAGTAGAGGTCTTTTCCCTATTTGCGGGGTGGAGTTCAAAACTAGGGGTCATATTTTTAAGGTGAGAGGAGAAAGATTTAAAAAGGACATGAGGGGCAACTTTTTTTTCCCAGAGAGTGGTTCATGTGTGGAATGACCTGCCAGAGGAAGTAGTGAATGCAGGTATAGTTACAACATTTAAAAGACATTTGGATAAATACATGAATAGGAAAGGTTTGGAGGGATATGCGCCAAATGTAGGCAGGTGGGACTGGTTTAATTTGGGGAAATAGTTGTCATGGGCTAGTTGGACTAAAGGGTCCGGTTCTGTGCTGTATGAATCTATGATTCTGCCATTGTTCCATTCAACCTTCCAACTAACACAGTAAATAGAAAAACCTTTAGGAGCATTAACATACGGAGGGAACTAGGCATATAGGTCCACAGTTCCCTGAAAGGTGGATAAGGTGGTAAAGAAGGCATATAGCATGCTTACCTTAATGTCCTTTAGAGAAGGAAACTGCCATCCTTATCTGGTCTGGCCTACATGTGACTCCAGACCCACAGCAATGTGGATGACTCTTAACTGCCCTTTGGGCAGTTAGGGAATGGGCAATAAATGCTGCCTAGCCAGCGATGTCTTCATCCCGTGAATGAACAAAAAAAAATCTCATAGTCAATGGGATCTCATAGTCAATGGATCTGCCTGGTTCCAATCACTAGAGTTAGCATGCAAGTACAGCTTGTATGTAGGAAGCAAAATAGCACAGTGGCCTTTATTGCAAGACAATTGGAGTTTAAAAATAAGAAAGTCTTGCTATAGTTGCACATGGCTTTAATGAGACAGCAATTGGAATATTGTTTCCATATTGAAGGCATGGTTTGGTGATAACTCGATGGACCAAAGACCCTCTCTGTACTGTATGACATTCCCCACGTCTCTGTGCTAAAAGGACAACTCCAAATTTTAAATCAATGCCATCTAGTTCTGGACTCGCCCACATAAGGGAATATTCTTTCCGATGTCTCCTCCAAGCCACTCACCATCCTGACTTGGCAATGTTTCGCCATACCTTCAGTGTCGCTGGGTCAAAATCCTGGAATCCTCTCTGTCAGGGCATTGTGGGTCA
>NC_063350.1:3952865-3968209 GCF_021869965.1 Rhincodon typus
TTCTGAAGAAGGGTCAAGGCCCGAAACATCAGCTTTCCTGCTCCTCTGATGCTGCTTGGCCTGCTGTGTTCATCCAGCTCTACACCTTGTTAGCTCACATTTTAATGAGAAAACGGGCCAAATCTGTGTAGTAACCCTGGTTTCATGATTCTTGATCTGAGTTTAGACTTTTGCCTATTTCAGACAATTTCCTTCTCTACATCTCACATCAATTTCTTCTCCTTAAAGTCACTCCGTGCTCACATTTCTGACCAATTCATTAATGGTTCTCCTCAGAAGAAGACACAGAAGCTTGAACACACGCACCAGCAGGTTCAAAAACAGCTTTTTTCCTGCTGTTATCAGTCTGCTGAATAGACATCTCTAACTTTAAATAATGTTGATCTTGCTAATGTTGATCTCGCTTGTGCATCTCCTGTGCAGCCGTAATCTTGTACACCTTGCTCTGTCTACGTACCCTATGATCTGTATGAAAACCGAAAGAACTGCGGATGCTATAAATCAGAGACAAAAATAGAAATTGCGAAAAAGCTCAGCAGTTTGGCAGCATCTATGGAGGAAATTCAGAGTTAACATTTCGGGTTGAGTGACCCTTCCTCAGAACTCATGATCTGTTTGTCCTTGTTTGCTATGATCTGTCTGCACTGCTGGCAAAACAAAGCTTTTCACTGTACTTAGGTGCATGTGACTACAATAAATCAAATCAAACTTCCTTAGGATCTGTGTCAGTTCATGTTTGGTGTTGCTCGTGGGAAGATGTTTGGAATGCCTTATGACATTACAAGGTGCTTTATAAATTAAATTGATTGTATTAAGTATTTCATATCCCACTTTGAGGTTTTCCTTTAAGATGAAGAGCTCAAACATTCTTCAGTCTTCAGTCACTTACCAATTAGATAAGACTTTACTGTAGAATACAATTCTAAGGAATCAGAGATAGTTTCTGCCAGCCCTTGCAGAAACAATAGGAACTTCTTATATTGTGCTGCAGTGGATTTGACTTCAGGATTCTATCTCATGTCCCAGGAGCTGCAGCAGCTTGTCATGGCATTTGTTACGCTAACTATATACGGTGTTTATTTATTTAGTGGAAGGATGAGCAACCAACCAGGAAAAGGATGGAAATTTGCAGCTCTGAAAATATCGTCTGTTATCACAGTCAGAAATACATCACCACGTAAATAACAGACTGTAATAGTCCTTATTGCTTGAAACTCTCAGTATCGTGTTCTAATACACTCCAAACCATTGCTGTTACATAGCATCATAAAGCACAGGAAGAGCCCATTTGGCTCATTGCCAGATCTCTGGGGGCCATACAGTCAAGCTATTTTTCCAGCTCTACCTCCATAGCCTAGCAAATTCATTTCCCTCAAGTGCTTATTGAATTTCTTGATGATCTACTGATGACCATGAAACAATTGCTGATTGTCGGAAAAATCCATCTGGGGAGGAAACTGCCATCCATACCCGGGTCTGCCCTACATGAACGAGCTGGTCATTAACTTCAGGAAGCAGAGTGGAGGGCACGCCCATGTCTGCATCAACAGTGCTGAGGTAGAGATGGTTAAGGTCTTCAGGTTCCTAGGAGTAAATATCACCAACAATCTGGCCTGGTCCATCCACATTGACGCTACAGTCAAGAAAGCACACCAACACCTCTACTTCCTCAGAATGCTAAGGAAATACAGCATGTCCATAATGACTCTTAGCAATTTTTATGGATGCACCATAGAAAGCATCCTATCCAGATGCATCACAGCCTGGTACTGCAACTGCTGTACCCAAGATCACAAGAAATTACGAAGGGTTGTGAACACGGCACAGTCTATCACACAAACCAGCCTTCCATCCATTGATTCCATCTACACTTTCCAGGGAAGTGTAGGGAAGCTATAGGGAAGCTTCAGGGAAGCTGCCAAAATAATCAAAGCTCCCTCTCACCCCGATTATACTCTCTTCCAGCCTCTTCCATCAGTTTGAAAACACATACTAACAGATTTAAGAACAACTTCTTCCCTACTATTAACAGACTAATGTACGACCCTCTCATGAATTAGAGTTGATCTTTCTCTGAACCTTCTCTGTAACTGTAACATTATATTCTGCACTCTGTTCCATTACCCTGATACACTTATATAAGATATGATTTGTCTGGTTAGCAAGGAAAACAATACTTTTCACTGTATCTCAGTACATGTGACAATCGAACAGAATGGAATAGTAATTTATTGTCACTTGTATTTTTACAAAAAATACAGTGAAAAGTGTTTAAGTCACCATACTCCGGCACTTATATTAATAACTGAAATCAAATATAAAAGGAATTAAGACAAAGTCCACCTTTGTTCAGTTCACTGCTCATGGGATCTCAAGGTCAAGGAAAAGACAGGAACCACATTCTCCACCACAGTAGAAAGCTGACACCGAAGCTACCGAATCTTGGGGCCGTTAGAATCCCAGACTGGACCCCACCATGCCACCGAAGTCACGGCAGAAGCAGATCACCAGCCAAGCCGTTGGAATTCCGAGCCATTGGAACACCGAGCCAGACCAACAGCGCCGCCGAAGCAAGCCACCTACTCCTCAGGAATCACCAGGGCGCAGCTGCCATAGCCGCAAGGAATGGAGCACACCACCTTCACCTCTGCAGCAGCTCCCCAAAACATCCTTTCTCTAACGAAACCGTTAAAAGGTCAGATAAATTTTGATGTTAAACATAAATAAATGAAAAAGAATTTTGAAAAAGAAGGCCTGGTGATCAGAAGCAGATGTGTACAGGAGCCTGAACACTAACAAATCAAATCAAATCAAAACATGTGACTCCACACCCACAGCAATATGGTTAACTCTTAACAGCCCTCTGGGCAATTAAGGATGGGCAATAAATAATGGCCCAAACAGTGACATCCACATCCTAAATGAATTCAAAAAAAGGGGCTACTCAATGATTGCCAGGGCACCAGGAAGCTCAGAGATGCAGAGGGATTTTGGGGAACTTGTCCACAGATCCCTGAAGGTAGCAGGACAGGTTAATAGGGCCATTAAAAGGCATGTGGGACGTGTCTTTATCTGTTGTGGCATAGATTATAAGAGCAGGGAGGCTATGGTGGAGCTGTGCAGATTTGGTGAGGTCACAGCTGGAGTAGTATGTGCAGTTCTGGTCACCTCACTATAGGAAGGATGTGATTGCAATGGAGGAGATACAGAGGAGATTCACCAAGATGTTGCCTGGGTTGGAGCAGTTTAGCTATAAAGAGAGGCTGGATAAGCTCAAGTTGTTTTCTTTGGAGTAGGGTCCTGATAAAGGTGTGTATGATTATGAGGGGCTTGGGCAGGGTGTATAGAAAGCTGCTCTTCCCCTTAGTTGAAGGGTCAGTAACAAGGGGGTAGAATTTTATAGTGGAAGGCAGGAGGTTTAGAGGGGATTTAAGGAAACCATTTTGCACCCTGAGGGTAGTGGGAGTCTGGAATGCACTGACTGGGAGAGGAGTTGAGGCAAGAAACCTCACAACCTTTAAAAAGTACTTGGATAAGCACTTGAAATGTCATAACATTCAAGGCTTTGGGCCTAATGCTGGAAAGTGGGATTGGTGTAGATTTAGAGTAATTTTTGTGAGTACAGACCAAATGGGCTTCTTCCGTACTGTGTTATTTTATGATTCTGTGACTCTAGTCCATGTGCCATCAATTACTGGGAACATTATCTGCTCAATATCTACTGTATTGAAAACTGTTGTAATCTTGAACACCTCTATCTCAACCTCCCTTCAATCTCCTCTGTTCAAAGGAAAACAGCCCCAGCCTCTCCAATCTAAACCTGTTGCTTAAGCCCCCGTTCCCAGAATTATTCTGGTAAATCCCTTCTGCACTGCCGACTCATCAATCTTCCAACAATGACTATGCTTCATTGTCTGTGAAAACACCTTAGAATGTCTGCAACTGTGAAGGGTGCAAATTCTTCCTTTCATTTTAAAAAGCTAGAAATGATATCCTGAATGATAATGACCTCCTGATCTAGAGCAGCTTTTAAGTCCAAGCCATTTTGAAAGTGTAAACCTCTTGATGCACAAGCCTGTTTGCATTCCAGCTGAGCACTGATGTATTCAAATGTGTGGACCGGAAACTGAGATACAATTCTAGCACGCAGGAAGGTAATACCCAGATAGAGAATCCCATTTGGATCACTTCCTACCAGATTCAGAAAAAAAGCATCACCTCTGCTCATCATGAATTAAAATGTAGGTTAGTTAATTGTTGTTCAATCACCTCCTCATTTCATGTATTCCACAATACTTTTCAAGTGAGAACACTGAGAAGGACCCACACATCCTTCCTAAAGTTTAGTGACCACAACTGGAATGAGTCATACAGCATAGAAACAGGCCCTTCGGCCCACCATGTCTGTGCCAATCAACAAACACCAAACTACACTAATCCCATTTACTTGCACTTGGTCCACAGCCTACTATGCCCTTGCATTTTAAATGGTCGTTCCGGCACTTCTTAATTACTGCAGGACTACCTGCCTCCACCACCTTCTCAGACAGCACGTCCCATATTTCTACCACCCTCTGGATGAAAATCTTCTTTCTCATATCTCCTCTACACCACTTACTCCTCACTTTAAACTCATGACTTCTGGTCTGAGACACACCCACTACAGGGAAGAGATTTTCATAACCTACTCATTCCTGCCTCTCATAATGTTGTACACCTCAATCAGATAACCACTTCAGCCTTCTCTGCTTCAGGCAAAACAAACATGGCCTATCCAGTCTCTCCTCATAGTTGAAACTTTTCATTCCAGGCAACATCCTGGTGAATCTCCTCTGCATCCTCTCTAGTACAATCATATCCTTCCAATAATGTGTGACCAGAACTACACCCAGTATTCTGTCTGTGGCCTAACTAAAGTTTTGTAAAGTTATAACAAGACTTCCTTGCTCCTATATTCCAGGACCCAGCTAATGAAGGCAAACATTCCAAATGCCTTCTTCACCACCCTGTCTACCTGTGCTGACACCTTCAAGGATCTTTGGACTTGTATACAAAAGTCCCTCTGTTCCTCAGTACTCCCTATGGGCCTACCATTCATTGTGTAAATCCTTCCCTTATTGGACCTCCCAAAATACATCACCTCACACTTATCAGGATTAAATTCTATCTGCCATTGCTCTGCCTAATTTAACAACTGATCAACATCAGGCTGTAGCCTCAGACCATCCTCCTCACTATCAACAACACCTCTAATTTTTGGAGCATCTAAAAGCTTACTAATTATACCTTCTACACTTGCATCCAAGTCATTAATGTATTACTCTTGGTGTGGTCTGACCAGAACTTTAGAAAGGATATGCAAATCTTTTCTGAACACCAGTGGTATTCCGCAGGGATCTGTTCTGGGATCTCTGCTCTTTGTGATCTTTATAAATGACTTGGATGAGGAAGTGAAAGGGTGGGTCATTAAGTTTGCCGATGACACGAAGGTTGGTGGAGTTGTGGATAATGTGGAGGGCTGTTGTAGGTTGCAACAGGACATTGACAGGATGCAGAGCTGGGCAAAGAAATGGCAAAGAATTCAACCCAGAAAAATGTGAAGTGATTCATTTTGGAAGGTTGAATTTGAATGCAGAATACAGGGCTAAAAGCAGGATTCTTGGCACTCTGGAGGAACAGAAGAATCTTGGGGTCCACGTCCATAGATCCCTCAAATTTGCCACCCAAGCTGATAGGGTTGTTAAGAAGGCTTCTGGCGTGTTGGCTTTCATTGGCAGGGGAATTGAGTTTAAGAGCTGCGAGGTTATGCTGCAGCTCTATAAAACGCTGGTTGAACTACACTTGGAATATTGTGTTCAGTTCTGGTCGCCTCGTTATAGGAAGGATGTAGAAGCTTTAGAGAGGGTGCAGAGGTGATTTACCAGGATGCTGCCTGGACTGAAGGGCAGGCCTTATGAGGAAAGGATGAGGGAGCTAGGGCTTTTCTCATTGGAGCAAAGAAGGATGAGAGGTGACTTGATAGAATTGTACAAGATGATGAGAGGCATAGATAGAATGGATAGCCAGAGACTTTTTCCCAGGGCGGAAATGACTATTACGAGGGGGCATAATTTTAAGGTGATTGGAGGAAGGTTTAGGGGAGATGTCAGAGGTAAGTTCTTTACATAGAGAGTGGTGGGTGTGTGGAATGCATTGCCAGCGGTGGTAGTGAAGTCAGATACATTAGGGACATTTAAGCAACACTTGGATAGGCACGTGGACGATAGTAAAATAAAGGGTATGCAGGTTAGTTTGATCTTGGAGTAGGATAATAGGTGGGCACAACATCATGGGCTGAAGGGCCTGTACTGTGCTGAATTATTCTATGTTCTATGTTCTTACTAGATAGCTCTTATATATGAAGCCCTAATCCAAAACACTTTGTTAACTGCCTTCTCAACATATCCAGGTACCTTCCAGAATTTATGAACATGAACATCCCCTCTGTCCCTCAGTTTCTACCCATCCTTTAAAACTTGCCATTCAGTTTATGTTGCAGTTACCTTTTGGCTGTATTGCCTATATTCTTCCCTACCCCTTCTGCAAAAATACGTCACCTCATGCTTAAATTCCATTTGCCACTTGTATTCTCAAACCGCTAGCCAACTACCTCCTGTTGCAGCCAATTCGTATCAAACTTGAATTTTGGAATTTTACTCTGTATTCTAATATCCAGGTCATATGTATACCTGATATTTGTATGTATCAAAGCACCAGGTGATCCCAGTGCTGACCCTAAGGGAAAATTATTGTCTACTATCTGCCAGTCTGAAAAACAACCATTTAGCACAATTCTCTTTTTCATATACAGTAACTCTTCAAACAAGGAACGTCTGAGTGCACAACTCAAAGAAATCTCGTGTACTTCTAGAAAAACAAACAACTCAGAAAAGAACAGGCAGCCTCAAAACATCATAAATAAAAGCTCAGGATCAAGGCAACGCGGGCACTGGTTTTTATCATTTAGATAAACGATTTGGATGTGAATATAGGAGGAATAGTTAGTAAGTTTGCGGGTGACACCACAATTGAATGTGTAGTGGGCACTGAAAAAGGTTATCTCGGAATATAGTGGGACTTTGATCAGCTGAACCAATGGACCGAGGAGTGACAGATGGAGTTTCATTTAGATAGATGTGAGGTGTTATATTTTGGAAAGGCGAATCAGGGCAGGACTTACATAGTTAATGGTAGAGTCCTGGGAAGTGTTGCTGAACAAAGAGACCTTGGAGTTCAGATTCATTATTCTTGAAGGTGGAGTCCTGCATAGACAGGATAGTGAAGATGGGGTTTGGTATGCTTGCTGTCCTTGGTTGGTGCATTGAGTATAGGAGTTGGGAGGTCATGTTGAAGCCACACAGGACATTGGTTCGGCCACTTTTGGAATACTGTGTTCAATTCTGGTCTCCCTGCTATAGGAACGATGTTGTTAAACTTAAAAGGGTTCAGAAAAATTTATAAGGATGTTGCCAGGGTTGGAGGGTTTGAGCTACAGGGAGAGGCTGAATAGGCTGGGGCTATTTTCCCTTTGAACAAAGAAGGCTGAGGGGTGACTTTGTAGAGGTGTATAAAATCATGAGGGGCATGGATAGGGTAAATAGCCAAGGTCTTTTCCCCAGGGTAGGGGAGTCCAAAACTAGATGGCATAGGTTTAAGATGAGAGGGGAAAGATTTAAAAGGAACCTGAGGGGTAACTTTTTCACACAGAGATTGGTGCGTGTATGGAATGAGCTGCCAGAGAAAGTGTTACAATTACAATTCCACTCTCGGGCAACTGTCTGTGTGGAGTTTGCACACGCTCCCTGTGTCTGCGTGGGTTTCTGCTGGGTGCTCTGGTTTCCTCCCACAGTCCAAAGATGTGCAGGTTAGGTGGGCTGGCCATGCTAAACTGCCCACAGTGTTCAGGGATGTGTAGGTTAGGTGTGTTAGCCATGGAGAATGCAGGGTTACAGGGATACGGTAGGGGGATGAGTCTGGGTGATATGCTGTTTGGAGGGTCAGTGTGGACTCTATGGGCTGAATGGCATGTTTCCACACTGTAGGGATTCTATGGATTCTACAACATTTAAAAGGCATTTGGATGGGTACATGAATAAGAAGGGGTCAGAGGGATATGGGCCAAATGCTGGCAAATGGGACTAAATTAATTTCGGGATATCTGGTTGGCTTGGACAAGTTGGACCATAGAAACATAGAAAATAGGCGCAGGAGTAGCCCAGTTGGCCCTTGGAGACTGCACAACCATTCAATATGATTATTTTTGATCACGCAATTTCAATATTCCAGTCCTCATAGCCCTTGATCCCTTTAGCCATGAGGGCCATGTCCAGTTCCCTCTTGAATATATCTAACAAATTGACCCCAGCAGCTTTCTAAGGTAAAGAATTCCACAGGTTCACAGCTCTCTGAGTGAAGAAATGGTTCTTCATCTCAGTCCTGAATGGTTTACCCCTTATTCTTAAACTGTGACCCCTAGTTCTGGACTTCCCAGACATCAGGAACATTCTTTCTACATCTAGCCTGTCCAATCCCATTAGGATTTTATATGTTTCGATGAGATCCCCCTCATTCTTCTAAATTCCAGTGAATGCAAGCCCAGTTGATCCAACCTTTCCTCATTGCTGCCATCTTGGGTATCAGTCTGGTGAACAACTCCCGCAATAGCAAGACTATCCTTCCTCAGACTAGGAGACCAAAACTGCACACAACACTCAAGGTGCTTCCTCACCAAGGCTCTGTATAACTGCAACAAGACACTCTGACTCTGATACTCAAATCCTCTCGCTATGAAGGCCAGCATGCCATTGGCTTTCCTCATTGCCTGCTGCATCTGCAACAAACCCGAAGGGTCTGTTTCCATCCTGTACAACTGTATGACTATCTATGACTGAATGTATAAAACTCCTTTGTTATCATAACCAATTTCAGGATTTCCATGTAAATTTTTTTCTTTATTCGTTAATGGAATGAGGGTGTTGCTGGCTAGGCAGCATTTATTGTCCATCCCTAATTGCCCAAAGGGCAGTTCAGAGTCAACCACATGGCTGTGGGTCTGGAGTCACCTGTAGGCCAGATCAGGTAAGGAAGGCAGCTTCCTTCCCTAAAGGACATTAGTGAACCAGATGAGTTTTTCCGACAATCAGCAATGGATTCATAGTCATCATTAGATTCTTAATTCCAGATATTTTATTGAATTCAAATTCCACCATCTGCCATGGCGGGATTCGAATCTGGGTGCCTGGAATGTTATCTGGGTCTCTGGATTAACAGTCCAGTGATAATACCAATAGGCCAAAGCCTCCCCCTATTTCAACAGCCCAGTCTGTAATTCCATTCTGTTTGAGACCCAATGATTACCAATAGTGAAAAGAATAAGATTGCAGGGAGATGTCAGCTGATAGCATTTCCACTGGTGCTGAATCCACTAGTCATCAGCTGTGTTTTATAGAAAAGAAAGTGAAGTTCTATTTTTCCACTGTTGGTATGGAAATGACTTGCCACTCCTCAAAAAAACCTGGAGTTGCCTCATCTGTTTCTGATCTTCTTATTTTCTCTAGTACAGGAATGTATTCTTGCCGTGTGGTTATAATGTTCCTATCTCTGAGCCAGGAGGCCACAATTTGAGACCCACCTACACCAAGGGTATGTAATTACATCTCTGAGCAGGTTGATTGGAAAGCATTTTTAACCAGTCAGGTTTCATTGTTCGAGTTAATGGTGTTTGTAGGACCACTGTGACCTCATTAACCCCTATTCTACAGGATTAATGAAAGGCTCTCGTGGATTTGAGTGCAGCATTACAGCCTGCTCAGGAAAGTGGGTTAAAATTGAAGATGACAGGAGGAAGGTAGATAATTATTATTATGTTTTTCAACTCTTTGGGTTTACTTACTAAATAAACATTAAGGCACTAATCACATGTAGGGGATTGGTTAACATAACATAAGTATGTTAATTTATTAAAAAGGGATTAAGGAGTAGTTGGTAACAGTACTACAGGTTGAAGAACTTGTATGCAAGTCTGATTGGGGTACATCCTCAGAACAAGTTGAGACTAAGTCTAAAAGTGAGTAACTCATCTCCTGACTCCAAACATTAGGACTCTGCTCCACCCCTCTGCAACTGGGTCCTCAACTTCCTGGCCCTCAGACTGCAACCAGTAAGGCCAATGTCTCCTCCACAATAATCCTCAACACGGGTGCCCTACCAACCTACATACTCAGCCCCTTACTATACTCCTCATACACTCACGACTGTGTGGCCAAATTCTGCTCTAACTCCATGTACAATTTTACTGATGACACTACTGTAGTGGGTCAGATCTCAAACAAAGACGAGACAGAGTACAGGAAAGAAATAGCGAGCTTAGTGACATGGTGTAAAGATAACAATTTCTCCCTCAATGTCAGCAAAATGAAGGAGCTGGTCATTGACTACAGGAAGTGGAGTGGACAACACGTCCCTGTCTGTATCAAAGATGATGAGATGGAAATGGTTGAGAGTGTCAAGTTCCTAGGAGTAATATCACCAACAATCTGTCCTGGTCCATCCACATTGATGCTACAGTCAAGAAAGTACAACAACACCTCTACTTCCTCAGGAGGCTACGGCAATGCAGCATGTCCACAATGATTCTTACCAATTTTTATACATGCACCATAGAAAGTATTCTATCCAGAGCTTGATATGACAACTGCTCTGCCCAAGACCACAAGAAATTACAGAAAACTGTGAGCCCAAACCAGCCTCCCATCTAGTGAATCCGTCTATACTTCTTGCTGCTTCAGGGAAGCAACCGAGATGAACTGAGGATGTTCAGCAACACCTTTCAAACCAACAACTCCTTCTACCTGGAAGGACAAGGGCAGCAGATACATGAGAACACCACATCCTGCAAGTTCCCTTCCAAGACTCTCACCATTCTGACTTGGAAATATATCACCATTCTTTCAATGCCGTTCAGTCAAAACCCTAGAATTCCCTCCTTAGCAGCACTGTGGGTCTACCTATAGCATTTGGTACAGTACAGCGCAAGAACTGGCCATTTGGCCTGCCATGTCTGTGCTGACCATCATGCCATTCTAAACTAATCCCACCTGCCCACACATGGTCCATATCCCTCCATTCCTGTCTATTTGCTTGTCTGTCTAAACACCTGTTAAAATTTAATTACATATCTGCTTCTACAGTCTCCCCTGGCAGCACGTTCCAGGCACCTACTACACTCTGGGTAAAAATCTCCCTCACACATCTCCTTCAAACTTTTCCACTGTCATCTTAAGCCATGGACTGCAACAGTTCAAGAAGGCAGCCCACCAGCACCTTCTCAAAGGCAGTTTGGGACGGGCAATAAATGCTGCAGGAGAGACTTTGGGAAGTCAGGAGGTGAGTTACTCACCACAAAATTCACAGTGTCTGACCTGTCCTTGTAGCCATAGTATTTATATGGCTACTCCAGTTTAGTTTCTGGTCAATGCTAACCCCCCGGATGTACAAATTTGCTATTGAGTTTCCTATATCACAACAGTGACTAAATTCAAAGATAATTCATTGACTGTTAAATGCATTGTGATGTTCTGTAGTTGGAAAGGTGTCAAATAAACACATGCCTTTATTTGTACTGAAAACAAAAAATGTTAGCCTCAAAACGTTTGCTTGCTCTCTCTCCATGGATGCTGCCTGAACCATTGTGTTTCCAACATCTTTTGTTTTCGGTACAGATTCCAGCATCTGCAGTAATTCACTCCTACATGCCTTTACTTGCTCATCAAAATCCACAATTAACTCCACATCTTCAAGCATTTTCCTCTTTAAGTATTTCTCTGCTAAATGTTCACAGTCGACAACATCCTTAAAAGATGTAAGTCACTCCATTATGTCATATATCAGATATTGCTGGTGATCTCTTCAACTCTTTCCCTGCAACCGAGTGCCCAATAACCTCAAACTGATCTTCAGAAGCAATGACTCCACTTGTTGACCTCTCATTTCTGAGTTTTAAAAACAAACCCGTCACACTGCAATAAATCAGAAACTTGGTCCCATCTCATCTGTGCAGATTCCAGCTTTCCCTGCCCTGATGTATAAGAGGTGCCTGCTTGTAATTATTTTCCTCTGGCGCAATTAGTTTATCTTTGATAAAAGATGTAAAGAATGAAATCAGCACAGTGTACTTTAATAAAAAAATTCTGGCAGATTAATTTATTACAATAATGTATTATCTTCATATTTTTGGCTCAGTATTATTTGCTAATGAAATTAATTTGATAAAAAATTCATTCTAACATGTGGAAGATGAAAGAGGTGATAATGATGAAATCTCTGATGTTAACTCTGACACTTTCCTCTCATTTAATCTTGGCCATTCAAGTTTCTCCCATTCTCCTTTGAAAGGACTAATTGCTTGAATTGCACACCTCCTGTGTAGCCATGACCTTATATGCCTCGCTCTGTCTAAGCACCCCATGATCTGTATGTCTTTGTTTGCTGTGATCTGCCTGTACTGCTCACAAAACAAAGTCTTTCACTGTACTTAGGTACATGTGACTATAATAAATCAAGTCAAATCAAATTGTTGGAGAACAGAACTGTTATTGACTTGATCTTATCAAATGCCTATTCCTCACAAATGTATGTAAGTAATGGCTATTTGGCAATGGTCAGCATCACAGTTGAGCCCAATACTCCTTTTCTTCAACTCCCGTAATTATACAGCTCCATCCTATCGGATTTTGACCACTGAAGGGTAACGGGGATCGAACAGGGGAATGGAATTGACTGGATTCCCCTTGGGCAGCATGGTGGCTCAGTAGTTAGCACTGCTACCTCACAACTCCAGGGACCTGGGTTTGATTCCAGCCTCGGGCAACCTTCTGTGCGGAATTTGCATGTTCTCCCCATGTCTGTGTGGGTTTGTTCTTGCTCTGGTTTCCTCCCACTGTCCAAAGATATGCAGGTTAGGTGGATTGGCCATGGGAAATTGCCCATAGTCTTCAGACATGTGTAGATTGGGCAGATTAGCCAGGGGAAATGCAGTTTTACAGGGAAAGTGTGGGGGTGGGGCTGGATGGAATGCTCTTTGGAGGATTCGTGTGGACTTGATGGGGCTGAATGGCCTGCTTCCACATTATAAGGCTTCTATGGGATTCCAGCATTTATTTAATGGGCTGAATGGCTCCTTCGATGCCATAACTAACTTTATAATTCATACAAATGTTTAAGACTAAGAAAATGTTCAGTAAGGTAGATATGACAGAATTATTTCCTCTGATAGGAAAATCAGGAGCTTGGAAACATAATCGTAAAATTTTACTTCAACAGTTTAGGAGGAAATTCATGAAGTAAAAAAGATTGTGAAATTCTGGAACTTTTCCTTTCGGGATGTTTGAGTTCCCTAGAGCTTTCAAGACTGATTTCTTTAGATTTGTTTTCATTCAGGACAATAAGGGACATGCAGCAAAGCTTGGAAAATAGAGTGGACAGACACATCAATCATGATCTGATTAAATGGCAGAATAAACTGAAGGGGCTGAATGGCCTTCTCCTTTTCCAGAGACAACATTCCCCCCTCCCATTCTGACAGAATATGTGCCCTGTGATGATCTCACTACAAAACGTCTCCATCTTTGGGTCCTGAGGTTTGATCTAGCTGGTCAGTTCTGATCAATTTCACTTCCTTGTCAGACACTGATGTAATGTGATTCAGCATGTCACCATGAGATTATTAATTAACTCACTTATTCATTGATCAGCAGTCCCTCGCAGACAAGGATAACTCTCTTCCCCTCTTAAGGTGAGTCCGTAAGTGGTTGTATAGATTGATGCAGCCACTGCAGGCTCTGTTATACTTTGTGGTGGTCACTGGAAGGGGTGGGTGGGGCATTACTGTGACAGCACATTCCTTTCGCTGTTTTTGCCTGGCTTCCACTTTTTGCTGATGGCAGGTGTGAAGCTGCTCAACGTCTTCCCAGATGCTCCTCTACCACTTTGGGCGAGCTTGGGCCATTTATTAACTCTTCATTCTGATCGACTATTCCTGTTAATATAGCAATGGTGCACATATATTTGGTTTCAGTTGGCTCCAACCTTGACTATGCTGGTGCTTCCCTCGCCAATTTTCCACCTTGCACACTCAGGAAACTTGAGTTTAATCAACAATCTGTTACTGGTATCCTAATTCTCAACAAGTTGTGTGGGTCCATCAGCTCCTGTTCTTGTTGATCTACACTAGCTCCGTGTCAGTCAACATCTTGACATCATTGTTTGCAAATCTCTCATGGCCTCATTCTGCCTCGTGTCTGAGATTTCCTTAACTTTTACAACCCTCTAAGATCTCTCCGTTCCTTCACACACTTGTACATTCCTGGTTTTAATCTCTCCACAGTTGGCAGTCATTCATTCAGCTGTCTCAGCCCTAAATTATGGCATCCCCTTCCAATATTTCAACACTTCTCCTCCACTCATTTCTCCTTTACAGTGCCCCTTAAAACTTACTTCGTTGATCAAGCCTTTTGTCATTGATGATCTATCAACAGCTTCTTCTGCTGCTCAATGTCAAACTTATTTTGATAATTGTTCCCATGAGGTGACTGGGGATATTTTGTTATGCTATGGGTGCTTTGCAAATGCAGGTTGTTGTTCTTAAATGACATCCTATTTCTCCAGCCTATTTTTCACTCTCCATCTTTGCAAAGGACAATTCTTCAAAGATTTCACAAATGGAGCAATGAGCAGCTTGTGATTCAGTTCAACGTTTATCAGACAGCCAGAAATAAAATAATTAATCTTTCAAAAGTCAACATGCCACCAATTTGTAGTTCTCAATCTGTGTTTATCTCATCTGTTTGTAACTTTGCAACAAGAAACCAGAGCCTCAACTTTCCTTGTCTCTCTGCCTATCAGCAACAATCCAGACAGAGTGAGGAAGAGAACCTGCTGGCACTGAGTCAGATACTGTGAAATTACCCAGCGTTACAATTAATGTAATTGTATCACAGGACAACTGGCATCATTACACATAGGTTGGTGATGTCAAGCAGCAGGATGCATAAAGTTTTCCCTGGTTAGTTTCAGCATTAACACCACTACAACAGTGAGCATGTGCCTGTGGAAGTGAATGTGTGTGCATGATCAGTTGTGAGTCTGTATGGTAGTGAATGTGTGTGATAGTGTGTGCGTGGTATTGAGTGTATGTGTGAGATTGTGTGTGTGATAGTGAGTGTGTGTAATAAGGTGCATGTGTGGCAATAGTGTGTGTGATATTGCAGAAAATACGGAGGCATGGGATTGAGGGTGATTTAGCGGTT
>NC_063350.1:3983209-4018759 GCF_021869965.1 Rhincodon typus
ACCTCTCCTATCTCTTCGGACTCCACGCACAACTTCCCACTACTGTCCTTGACCGGCCCCAATCTTACTCTAGTCATTCTTTTATTCCTGACATACCTATAGAAAGCTTTAGGCTTTTCCTTGATCCTACCTGCTAAAGACTTCTCATGTCCCCTCCTGGCTCTTCTTAGCTCTCTCTTTAGGTCCTTCCTGGCTAACTTGTAACTCTCAAGCGCCCTCACTGAGCCTTCACGCCTCATCTCTACATAAGCCTCCTTCTTCCTCTTGACAAGAAATTCAACTTCTTTAGTAAACCACGGTTCCCTCGCTCGACCACTTCCTCCCTGCCTGACAGGTACATACTTCTCAAGGACACGCAGTAGCTGTTCCTTGAACAAGCTCCACATTTCAATTGTGCCCAACCCCTGCAGTTTCCTTCTCCACCCTGTGCATCCTAAATCTTGCCTCATCGCCTCATAGTTGCCTTTCCCCCAGCTATAACTCTTGCCCTGCTTTATATACCGATCCCTTTCCATCGCTAAAGTAAACGTAACTGAATTGTGGTCACTATCACCAAAGTGCTCTCCTACTTCCAAATCTAATACCTGGCCTGGTTCATTACCCAGTACCAAATCCAATGTGGCCTCGCCTCTTGTTGGCCTATCTACATACTGTGTCAGGAAACCCTCCTGCACACATTGGACAAAAACTGACCCATCTGAAGTACTCGAACTATAGCGTTTCCAGTCAATATTTGGAAAGTTAAAGTCCCCCATAACAACTACCCTGTTACTTTCGCTCCTATCCAGAATCATCTTTGCAATCTTTTCCTCTACATCTCTGGAACTTTTCGGAGGCCTATAGAAAACTCCTAACAGGGTGACCTCTCCTTTCCTGGTTCTAACCTCAGCCCATACTACCTCAGTAGACGAGTTGTCATCAAATGTTCTTTCTGCCACCGTAATACTGTCCTTGACTAACAATGCCACACCTCCCCCTCTTTTACCACCTTCCCTGATCTTACTGAAACACCTAAACCCCGGAACTTGCAACAACCATTCCTGTCCCTGCTCTATCCATGTCTCCGAAATGGCCACAACATCGAAGTCCCAGGTACCAACCCATGCTGCAAGTTCACCCACCTTATTCCGGATGCTCCTGGCATTGAAGTAGACACACTTCAAACCACCTTCCTGCCTGCCAGTACACTCCTGCGACCTTGAAACCTTATTTATGACCTCACTACTCTCAACCTCCTGTACACTGGAGCTACAATTCAGGTTCCCACCCCCCTGCTGAATTAGTTTAAACCCTCCCGAAGAGCATTAGCAAAATCCCCCCCAGGATATTGGTACCCCTCTGGTTCAGGTGTAGATCATCCCGTTTGTAGAGGTCCCACCTACCCCAGAATGAGCCCCAATTATCCAGGTATCTGAATCCCTCCCTCCTGCACCATCCCTGTAGCCACGTGTTCAACTGCTCTCTCTCCCTATTCCTCGCCTCGCTAGCACGTGGCACGGGTAACAAACCAGAGATAACAACTCTGTTTGTTCTAGCTCTAAGCTTCCACCCTAGCTCCTTGAATTTCTGCCTTACGTCCCCATCCCTTTTCCTACCTATGTCGTTGGTGCCTATGTGGACCACGACTTGGGGCTGCTCCCCCTCCCCCTTAAGGATCCCGAAAACACGATCCGAGACATCACGGACCCTGGCACCTGGGAGGCAACACACCAACCGCGAGTCTCTCTCGTTCCCACAGAATCTCCTATCTGTCCCCCTAACGATAGAGTCCCCAATGACTAATGCTCTCCTCCTCTCCCCCCTTCCCTTCTGAGCAACAGGGACAGACTCTGTGCCAGAGACCTGTACCCCATGGCTTACCCCTGGTAAGCCATCCCCCCCAACAGTATCCAAAACGGTATACTTGTTTTTGAGGGGAATGGCCACAGGGGATCCCTGCACTGTCTGCCTGTTCCCTTTCCGTCCCCTGACTGTAACCCATCTACTTTTTTCCTGTACCTGAGGTGTGACTACCTCCCCGTAACTCCTCTCAATTACCCCCTCAGCCTCCCGAATGATCCGAAGTTCATCCAGCTCCAGCTCCAGTTCCCTAACACGGTTTCCGAGGAGCTGGAGTTGGGTGCACTTCCTGCAGATGAAGTCAGTGGGGACACTAGTGGTGACCCTTACCTCCCACATTCTACAGGAGGAGCATACAACTGCCCTAACATCCATTCCCACTGTTCTGAATTCCCAAACAGACAAATTTAAAAAAAAATACTAGTAGCCTTACCAAATCAGCGCTCAGAACCATTTTTTTTTGGTTAGAGGAGGAGGATGGGTGGGAGACACTACCTAGGTAGTGTTTCGGGTAAAGCAACCGCCCAAATATATTACCTCACTTATTCCAAAAATGGAGTCACGCGAGGTAAGACTTTTATAACCGAAAAGCTCACCTTCCCAGGCTGCCCTCGCGCTTCCTCCCGGACTCCCGCCGCCGAAACAACTGAAAGTAGGGTAGCTCCAGGCTGGTGGTGCCTGCCCAGGTGAACAGCTGGCTTTTAAGGATGGTGCCAGGCATACTAGTCAGTTCTGGAGTATCCTAGCAGTTGTGAATTGTTCTGGGAGTAGTAAATAAGTATGATAGGGATAGAATTGGAATAGGGATAAGGATTTGTTTTAGGATTCAGGGTGGGCCGTTTAGGACTGTGATGAGATGATCTAATCTCGGAAAGAGTAGTCAGCTTGAGGGCTGAATGGCCTACACCTTCTGCTATGTTGCTATGTTACTGCAAGGGCAAAGGGATGCCACAGCAGTGGCCCAGGTAAGTTTGGTGATAAACATTGAGAAATTGCATCAGACCTCACAGCGAAAAACCCTCTAAAAATCTCAATACAACTCACACATGGCCAAAAAAAGCATAAGTTTCAGCTCATTTACTCTGTTCCTCTATCCACAGATGCAACTTGAACTTTTCTTCATTCACTCATGGGACATGGACTTTGCTGGCTGGCTCAGCATTTATTGCCCGTCCCTAGTTGCCCCTTGAGAAGGTGGGGGTGAGCTGCCTTCTTGAACCGCTGCAGTCCATGTGCTGTAGGTAGACTCACAATGTCCTTAGGAAGAGAATTCCAGGATTTTGACCCAGCGACACTGAAGGAACGGCAATATATTTCCAAGTCAGGATGGTGAGTGGCTTGGAGGGGAACTTGCAGGGGGTGGTGTTCCCATGTATCTGCTACCCTTGTTCTTCTAGATGGAAGTGGTCGTGGGTTTGGAAGGTGCTGCCTGAGGATCTTTGGTGAATTTCTGCAGTGCATCTTGTAGATAGTACACACTTGCTGCTACTGAGCACCAGTGGTGGAGGGAGTGGATGCTTGTAGATGTTGTGCCAATCAAGTGGGGGCTGCTTTGTCCTGGATGGTGTCAAGATTCTTGAGTGTCGTTGGGGCTGCACCCATCCAGGGACAATTGGGGAGTATTCCCTCACATGGTGTTCTGAGGAAGGGTCACTGGACCCGAAACATTAACTCTGATTTCTCTCCACAGATGCTGCTAGACCTGCTGAGCTTTCCAGCAATTTCTGTTTTTGTTTCTGATTTCCAGCATCCTACTGTTCTTTTGGTTTTTTATTTAGTTTTCCATCACACTCCTGACTTGTGCCTTGCAGATAGTGGTCAGGCTTTGGGGAGTCAGGAGGAGAGTTACTTGCTGCAGTTTTCCCAGCCTCTGACCTGCTCTTGTAGCTACTGTGTTGATGTGGCGAGTGCAGTTGAATTTCTTGTCAATAATAACGTCCAGGATGTTGACGATGGGGGATTCAGTGAGGGTAATGACAAGGGCGGTCTCTTTGTTTTGGTTTTCCTGCCTTTATAGTTATTTTTTAATTTCCGTTTTCCAGCATCTGCAGGATTTTCTTTTGAACTTCACGTGGTCCTGTGACTCAGTTGGGACCTCTTTCGAAGTCAAAAGGTTGAGAGTTCATAGTTCCACAAGGTTCCAGACATAGAGAAAACAAGACTGACAGTCCAGTGCAGCATTGCAGAGTTACCTGCAATAAAATGAATATAGTCAGATATTGTGATGAAGGAACACTGCAGCTGAACAAAACACAGCAAGATCCCACAAATGTCCATGGGAAAGTGAATGGAGAATACAAGTTCATGGTTAGACATCTGCTAGGGTCAACAGTATCCTACTCTCTTTCTCCTTCATGGGATTCTTTGCCAGACGTCATATCTGAAGACAGCACGTCCAACAGTGCAGCGCTCCTTCAGTACTGCAGCACCACAATCAGTTGAGATTTGACTTCCCAATCCACTGGCCCATTCCAAGGGCAATTTAGAGTCAACCCCATTGCTGTGCGTCTAGAGTCACACATAGATCAGACCAGGTAAAAATGGCGGATTTCCTTACCCTAAGTTTACTAGATAGGTTTTAATGACAATCAACCATGGTTAGATGGTCACCATTAAACCAGTTCTCTGCGTTTATCAAATTCATGTTGTATCATCTGCAGTAGAATCCCTGCAGTGTAGAAGCATGCCATTCAGTCTGACCCTTCGAAGAGCAGCCCACCTCAGATGAACCCCACTACCCTATCCCTAAAGATCTGCATTTCCCATGGCCAACCCACCTAACCTGCACATCCCTCGGCACTATGGGACAATTTCCCACAGCCAATCCACCCTAACCTGCACATCCCTGGGCACCGCGGGACAATTTCCCACGGCCAACCCACCGTAACCTGCACATCCCTGGGCACTACAGGACAATTTAGCACAGCCAATCCACCCTAACCTGCACATCCATGGGCACCACAGGACAATTTAGCATGGCCAATCCACCCTAACCTGCACACCCCTGTGCACTGCAGGACAATTTAGCACAGCCAATCCACCCTAAGCTGCACACCCATGGGAACCACAGGACAATTTAGCACGGCCAACCCACCCTAACATGGGCTTTGCCATGGTGGGAATGTGAACTCATGCCCCCAGGTGCTGGACTACAACCAGTGACATGACCACTGTGCCACCAACTCCCCCTAGACTGTGTATGCATAACTGTGGACTGGGCTATGGCACACATTCCCTGGTGGTGAGGCTGAGCGAGAGACCCAGCCAATCAGGGCCCAGAGAATGCAACATTCCTTTGGAATAATCAGGGATCGCCATCTCATCCAAAACCCTACCTCGTCAGGGCCATGCATTGGCTTCATTTGCAAACTAGGTTCTGAAATTGAACTGTCACAGTGATGAAATTAGTCAAACTGACAGCTCTCCCACAAACTCAGAGTGAGGCTGTTTAATTTATCACTGTCGGCCTGAAGCTAAATAAAGCAAACGAGTCTAAGAATAAATTCAACTTACTTTAGAATGCAAAAAGAAAAATATTGGAAATGTTGTACATCTGAAAAGCACACACGAAACATGCATAGATGAGGCAGCATGTGTGGTGAGAGAGTAAATTGGGTGAATATTACATGGTCCCCCCTACCCAAGGATGTGTTTTGGGATGGGGGTAGGGGGCATGAGTGGCAGGTGCCTCCTCCCAATGCCAAACATGTCCCCGTGATAATGGGGGTGCTGCTGGGGTGAACGCCAAAATTGACAGCTCAACCACCCATGGGGAGAAAAAGAAATAGATGTCAAATGGAGTGTTAAAATCCAACAGATGAGTTGGCTTCCAGCTACTTCCCTTCCAGTGGAAGGCTGGCGATGCGGAGGGAGTTACATATGGGTTCGCTCCTCCACAACTTTCAGGTCAATGTTCCAACTGAAAAGTCCTTTCGTCAGAGCTGGGAAGAGTTAGAAATGGAATGGGTTTGAGGTGAGTACAATGTGAGGAGGAAGGAAAGAGGGGACCAGGAATATTCTCTGAAAGGTCATGTTTACTGTGGGCACCAGATTGATGAGCAATGAGTGACCATGGGCAGGGAGAACCCAGAAGGAAAAACTAACGAAACCTGTTAATGACACACACTGGTCTGACCTGTGGTATATACCCAAGAATAGTGCTCCAGAATGACCAGTCCCTTCATTTCCCAGTGTTGCTGTTTTTTTAAACTGTGAGCGGAGGGAAACCGGCAGGGTTGGAATGTAAACAGACAGGACAGAGAGGAGAACAGGCAGGGGCTGGGGTCAGCATTGAGAGTCATAGAGTCATACAGCACAAAAACAGATCCTTCGATCCAGCTCGTCCACACCGACCATGTTCCCAAACTGACCTAGTCCCACTTGCCTGTGTTTGGCCCATATCCCTCTAAACCTTTCTTATCTGTGCACCTGTCCAAATGTCTTTTAAACATTGTAACTGTACCTGCATTTACCACTGCCTCCAACTGCTCATTCCCCACACTAACCACCTTCTGTGTGAAAATGTCACCCCACAGGCAGGCAGGGAAGAGAGTGTAGCCGGCAGGGGTGGGGGAGAACCAGGCAAGGGTGGGGGAGAACGAGGCAGAAATGGGGGAGAGCCAGGAAAGGTTGGAGGCTGAACAGGCAGGAGTGAGGGAGAACCAGGCAGGGGATGGGGGAGAATGAGGCAGGGATTGGGGACGAGCCAGGCAGGGGGTGGGGGAGAACCAGGCAGGGGGTGGGGGAGAACCAGGTAGGGATTGGGGACTAACCAGTAGGGATTGGGGACTAACCAGTAGGGATTGGGGGGAAACTCTGCAAGGGTGGCACACAGGAGTGGGGAGGGGGTGCAGGCATAGCTCTGTTTCCCTTTGGACACATTTCCCCGACTCTGGGAAGGACTCCTCTCCAGGGCTGCACCGTGACTGGGGCAATCATGGCAAGTACAGTGGAGCCCCCCACCTCACCCTCCCCCTCCTTCCCCCCCCCCCGCCTCCCCTTTCCCCTCCCCCCCCGCCACAGGTATGCTCAACCCCTCCCCAACCCTCCACCCAGATTTTACACTTTACAGGCATCAAGGAGTATGGGGGAGAAAGTGGGAAACATGGCAGTAATTTGAATGATCAGCTATGATCATATGTAATGGCGCAACAGGCTCAAAGGGCCGAGTGGCCTACTCCTGCTTCTATTTTCAACATTTCTGTGTTTCAATAAAGTAGACTGCATTGTGAACAGCGAATGATACATATTAAGCTGAACAAGAATCACTCTCTGGCTGATACCATCTGGGACCACAGCACTGATGGCTCATTGACCTTTTGGAGGGGGAAGAGGATGATGCAGACAGTGGCATGGTGGCACGGTGGCTCAGTGGTTAGCACTGCTGCCTCACAGCACCAGGAACCTGGGTTCAATTCCACCCTCAGACAACCGTCTGTGTGGAGTTTGCACATTCTCCCCGTGTCTGTGTGGGTTTCCTCCGGGTGCTCTGGTTTCCTCCCACAGTCCAATGATGTGCAGGTTAAGTGGATTAGACATGTTAAATTGCCTGTAGTGTCAGGAATGTGTAGGTTAGATGGACTAGCCATGGGAAATGCAGGGCTTAGAGGGAAGGGGGATGTGTCTGGGTGGGTGCTGTTTGAAGGGGCAGCATGGACTTTTTTGGCTGAATGGCCTGTTTCCACACAGTAGGGATCCTATGAGATGTGCTGTCAACGGCCAGGCACTGCTCCCCAGCTCCTTCTCTCTGTATTCTCCTGATTATCTGAGTGGGTAACACTACAGCTTCTTTGGGTGACAAGGTTATTCATTCAAATGCCATTCCACAGATCCCATAGAATTACAGAATCACAGGATCTCTACAGTGTGGAAAGAGTCCATTCGGCCCATCGAGTCTGCACTGACCCTCCAAAGAGTAACCAACCCAATACCCAGCCCCCACACTATCCCTGTAACCCTGCATTTCCCATGGCTAACCCACCTAACCTGGACATCTGCGTGTAGCTGTCTAAGTTAGCAGTGTAGAGCTGGGCTGAGGGAGTGATGCACTGTCAGAGGTGCTCCCTTTTGGATAAAATGTTAATCTGAAGCTCTGTCTGCCTCCCAAGTGAAAGTAAAAGATCCGACAGCACTATTTCCAAGAACAGTAGGCATGTTTCTCTCAGCGGCCTGGCCACTATTTATCGTTGAGCCAATATTGCTGAAATAAAACAGATAGTCTAGTTATTACCACTTTGCTGCTTGTAGCAGGTTGCTGTATGTCAATTGATTGCCCTGTTTCCAACATTACAACACCATGTACACTTCAGAAAAAGCACTTCAATGGCTTTGGGATGTCTTGAGGATGTGAAAGGTGCCATATAAATGCAGGCCCTTTCTTACACATTGCTCCACGTGAGGGTAATCAGAAACAGATGCGTCTTTGGTTTGTGAAATTTTACTTATCCAGCAAAAAGGCAAACGCTCTCTTTCTAATGATTCTTCAGTTCCTCCCACAATTTCTACTGTTCCAACATTCTCCAGGCCCTCATTAGCCTGTGTGAAGTCAGGAGAAATTGATAGTTGACTAAATCTTGCTGCCCCTCAGGAAGCCAACCTTTAATGATTGTGTCTCTGCCAAACTACATCTCCCTCCAAGAATGAGTCACTGAAAAGAATTACTCAGAACAGCAAGCGTGCATGATTGAAGAAAAACACCCTGGGTCTCAGCAGCACATGAACAGTGTTCTGGCACAGCAGAAAGTAACACAGTTCCAGAGGAAGCAGGTCATTTCACAACACAGCTCCTTCAGGAGTGAACTGTGAAGTCCTGTGCTTTTACTAATGAAGCGGGGCTAAGAGGGACAGAAATACGAGAGACCAAGGATTCTGAAGAGCCTCGCAAGTTCTCAAGGTGCCAATTTGATGATCGGTTTTATAATGCCCCTGATAGAAGCACAGAAACGTAGAAACATATAAGATAGGAGCTGGAGGAGGCCATTCAGCCCTTCGAGCCTGCTCCGTCATTCTTCATGATCATGGCTAATTGTCCAACTCAATAGCCTAATCCTACTTTCTCCCCATAACCTTTGATCCCATTCACCCCAAGTGCTGTATCCAGTTGCCTCTTGAATACATTCAATGTTTTGGCATCAACTACTTCCTGTGGCAATGAATTCCACAGGCTCACCACTGTTTGGGTGAAGAAATGTCTCCTCATCTCCATCCTAAATGGTCTATCCCGAATCCTCATACTGTGACCCCCGGTTCTGGACACACCCACTGTCGGGAACATCCTCCCTGCATCTACTCTGTCCAGTCCTGTTAGAATTTTATAAGTCTCTTTGAGATCCTCTTAGTTCATCTGAACTCCAGCAAAAACAATCCTAACCTAGTCAATCTCTCTTTGTACATCAGACCCGCCATCCCCAGAATCAGCCTGGTAAACCTTCGTTGTACTCCCTCAAGAGCGAGAGCATCCTTCCTCAGAAAAAGAGATCAAAACTGCACACAATATTCCAGGTGTGGTCTCACCAAGGCCCTTTATAATTACAACAACACATCCTTGCTCCTGTACTCAAAACCTCTCACAATGAAGGCCATTTGCATCAATTAGAAACACAGAAACATACAAAATAGGAGCAGGAGTAGGCCATTCAGCCCTTCAAGCCTGCACCACCATTCCATATGATCATTGCTGATCACGCAATCTCAGTATCCTACTCCCGCTTTCTCTCCGTAGCCCTTGATCCCTATAGCCGTGAGGGCCATGCCCAGCTCCCACTTGAATATATCTAATGAACTGCCCCCAGCAGCTTCCTGTGGGAGAGAATTCCACAGGTTCACACTCTGAATGAAGAAATTCTTCCTCATCTCAGTCCTGAATGGCTTACTCCTTATGCTTAGACTATGACCCCTAGTTCTGTACTTCCCCAACATCGGGAACATTTTTCCCGCATCTAGCCTGTCCAGTCCCATCAGGATTTTATATGCTTCTATAAAATCGTCCCTCATTCTTCTAAATTCCAGCCAGTACAAGCCCAGTTGATCCAGCTTTTCTTGGTATATCAGTCGAGGTCACTCATGTATCAGCACAGCAGGAACTTACTGGTATACTCTCGTTCTCATTTAAATTTTATAGAACCTTGCGACAACAAAATATTGCACTTGCACAGCAGCTCTAACATAGTAAAATATCACAAAGTGGGTTACTGTTACTTTATTGTGCAACATTTAATTTTGAGATTCATAAGATATCGCAACAAATACCCGCAATGCTGGCCAGAGAGAGGTCAGTTTCAAGACAAGTCTGAAAGGAGGAAAGATTCTGTGAGGTTTAGGGAGGAAAGTGCAGAGCCTAAGGGCTCAGGCAACAGAAGAAATGGCCACTGATGGTGAAGTGACCAACATCAAATTAAGATGTGAAGATGCCGGTGTTGGACGAGGGTGGAGAAAATCAGAAGTCACATGACACCAGGCTATAATCCAACAGGTTCATTTGAAATCTCAAGCTTTCAAAGCACTGCTGTTTTGTCAGGTGAAGTGGAGGGAAGCACACAGACACATAATTTATATGCAGAGAAATAATGGCAAGATAATGGCCAGGTAATTAAGAGTGTCAACAGATAAGTGCAAACAGTGTGAGTTGATTTCAAATCAAATCAAAATGACTAAATCAAGGAGGTGCACAGATATTTTAGGGGTGTAGAACGTAGAGCATAGAACAAAGAACAGTACAGCACAGTACAGGCCCTTCAGCCCACGATATTGTGCCGAACTTTTACCCTAATCCTAAGATCTATCTAAACTCCACCGCTACCTTATACTATCATCCATATGCCGATCTAATAGCCGCTTAAATGCTCCTAATGAGGCCGACTCCACAACCCTCTCTGGCAATGCATTCCACGCCCCGACCACTCTCTGAGTAAAGAACCTATCTCTGACTTCTCCCCTATATCTACCTCCACTCACTTTAAAACTATGCCCCCTCATAATAACTACTTTCACTCTAGGAAAAAGTCTCTGGCTGTCCACTCTATCTATACCTTTGATCATTTTGTTCACCTCTATCAAGTCACCTCTCATCCTTCATCGTTCTAAAGAGAAAAGCCCTAGCTCTCTCAACCTTTCCTCGTAAGACCTTCCCTCCATTCCAGGCAACATCCTGGTAAATCTCATCTGCACCTTTTCCTGTAATGAGCTGACCAGAACTGGACACAATACTCCAGATATGGCCGAACAAGGCTTTTGTATAGCTGGAGCATAACTTCACAGCTCTTGAACTCAATCCCTCTATTAATGAAAGCTAACATACTATATGCCTTCTTAACAGCTCTATCCACCTGGGTGGCAGCTCTCAGGGAACTGTGGACTTGAAACCCAAGATCTCTCTGCTCCTCCACACTGCCAAGAATCTTTCCGTTAACCTTGTATTCTGCTTTCAAGTTTGTCCTTCCAAAATGAAACACCTCACACTTTTCAGGGTTAAACTCCATCTGCCACTTCTCAGCCCAGCTCTGCATCCTATTAATGTCCCTTTGTAACCTAGAACAGCCCTCTGCACTATCCACAACTCGACCCACCTTCGTATCATCCGCGAACTCACTAATCTACCCTTCCACTCCTACATCCAAATCATTTACAAAAATCACAAATAGAAGAGGACCCAGAACAGATCCTTGTAGTACACCACTCGTAACTGAGCACCATGTTGTATATTTTCCGTCCACTACCACCCTTTGGCTTCTAAGGGTCAGCCAATTCTGAATCCAATCTGCCTATCCCGTGCCTCCTTACCTTCTGCATGAGCCTACCATGGGGAACCTTATCAAACGCCTTACTTAAATCCATGTATACCACATCCACTACTCTACCTTCATCCACATGTTTGGTCACCTCTTCAAAGAATTCAATAAGGTTTGTGAGGCATGATCTACCCCTCACAAATCCATGCTGACTATCATGAACCAAACTGTGCCTTTCCAAGTGATCATAAATCCTATCTCTCAGAGCCCTTTCCAATAATTTGCCCACCACTGACATAAGACGAACTGGCCTTTAACTTCCAGGGTTATTGCCATTCCCTTTTTTGAGCAAGGGAATGACGTTTGCCTTTCTCCAATCTTCCAGCACTATACCCGTGGACAGTGAGGACGAAAAGATCATCGCCAAAGGCCCTGCGATCTCTTCCCTCGCTTCCCATAGAATCCTTGGATAAATCCCATCGGGCCCAGGGGACTTATCTATCTTCAAGTTCCTCAAAATTCCTCGTACATCTTCCTTACTAACATCGGCCTCCTCTTGCCTACCAGCCTGTTTCACACTGTCCTCCTCTACAACTAGGTCCGTCTCAGTTGTGAATACCAAAGAACTGTATTCATTAAGGACCTTTCCTATCTCTTTAGGCTCCGTGCACAAATTCCCTTTACAATCCTTGATTGGCCCTACCCTTTCTCTGGTCATTCTCTTATTCCTCACGTATGTGTAAAAAGCCTTGGAGTTTTCCTTGATCCTATCTGCCAAGGTTTTCTCATACCCCCTTCTAGCTCTCCTAAGCCCTTTCTTCAGCGCCTTCCTGGATAACTTGTATCCCTCTAGAGCCTTTTCCATTCCTTGTTTCCTAAACCTTAGATAAGCATCCTTCTTCCTGTTAACCAGTCGTTAGACCTCTCTTGAGAACCAAGGCTCCCTCACTTGACCGCATCTTCCCTGCCTGCAAGGGACAAACATATCGAGCACACGCAGTATGCATTCCTTAAATCAATCTCCACATTTCTATAGTGCTCTTCCCTGACAGTATCTGTTCCCATTTTATGTTACCCAGTTCTTGCCTAACAGAATTGTAATTACCCTTCCCTGAATTATAAACCTTACTCTGCTGTATGTACCTATCCTTTTCTGTGACTATTGTAAAAGTAACAGAGTTATGATCACTACCGCCAAAATGCTCTCCTACCAACAGGTCTAACACTTGGCCCAGTTCATTGCCAAGCACCAAATCCAAAGTGGCCTCTCCCCATGTTGGTCTATCTACGTACTGTGTCAGGAATCCTTCCTGAACACACTGGACAAAATCCGTTCCATCTCAACTATTTCAACTAAAAAGTTTCCAATCAATATTTGGAAAGTTGAAGTCACGCATGGCTACAACCCTGCGACTTCTGCATCCTTCCAGTATCTGCCTCCCAATCTGTTCCTCTACTTCTCTGCAACTATTAGGGGTCTGTAAAAAACCCCCAACAAAGTGACTGCTCCTTTCTTGTTCCTGACCTCAACCCAAACTGATTCTATAGACATATCATTCTCGAAATGCCTTTCAGTAGCTGCTATCCTAGCCCTGACCATCAATGCCACTCTCCCGCCTCTTTTACCACCCTCCCTATTTCTTTTAAAGCATCTAAATCCCGGAACTTCAACAACCATTCCTGTCCCTGAGTTACCCAAGTTTCTGTAATGGCCACAACATTGTAGTTCCAAGTACTGACCCATGCTCTAAGCTCATCTGCCTTATTTCTGTTACTTCTAGCATTGAAGTATACATACCTCAAACCACCTCTGTGTCCACAATTACGCTCCATCAACCGCATTTCTTTATAAACAACCTCACTCCCTGTCGTGTCTGTTGGAAGGCTGAATACCTCATTCTCTGAATTACAAATCCGGTTCCCCACCCCCTACCAATCTAGTTTAAACCATCCCGTACAGCTCGAGCAAACCTCCCTCCCAGGATATTTGTGCCCTTCCGGTTCAGGTGCAACCCGTCCTTACTGTACAGGTCCCACGTTCCCCAGAATGTGCTCCAATTATCTACATAATGGAAGCCCTCCCTCCTACACCAGCCCTGTAGCCACGTGTTTAGCTGCACTCTCTCCCTATTTCTTACCTCGTTATCACGTGTGTAGTGCTGAAAGAGGTCATGGAGATTGGGAGGGGTTAAAGTCACAGAGGAGGATGAGAATATTAAAATCAAGCAAATAATGGGATAAATCTCTCCTCTATTTCCTGCCTGTCAGGACAATAGCGTAGTGATATTATTACTAGATTATCCACAGACCTCGGTAATGATCTGGGGAAGCCCACTGTGGCAGGTGGTGGAATTTGAGTTTGATAAAAATCTGAAATTAAGAGTCTAATGACGACCACCAAACTGCTGTTAGTTGTTATAAACCCATCAGGTTCACTAATGTCCTTTAGGGAAGGAAATCCTCCATCCTTACCTGGTCTGGCCTACATCAATCTGGTTGACAAGTAACTGTGCTCTGGGCAATTAGGAATGGACACTGGTCAGTGATGTCCACCTCTCATAACTGAAGTTTTAAAAAATTATTTATACATTCAACAACATTTGTTATTTGTTTCTGACATAAAACTGCTCTGAATGAGGCGTGGTCAGTATTCCCAGAAATACTGTGAGTTATCAAGAAAAGATAGATTCTGGAAAGAAATATTGTTCCAACTAGACGCCAGGCAGAGTTCCCAAACCATTAGGGTTCCAGATGGGATACTCCAATTCCTTAAGCTGATGAGGGAGGAGGGTGGAACTGACTCCATGTTTTACACATGCCCTCCACCAGATGCTCACAAGAGGGTTAATTTGTCCTCCTTCCTTCTGTCCAGTTGCTAGCAAGCTGACATCTAGCACTCAGAATCATAGAAACCCTACAGTGCAGAAGCAGGCCATCAGCCCATTGAGTCTGTACCAATCATCTGAACAGCATCCCACCCAGACCCACCCCATCACCTTGCATTTCCCATGGCTAATCTATCTAAGCTGCACAACTATGGACACTATGGACAATTTAGCATGGCCAATCCACCCTAACCTGCACATCTTTGGACAGTGGGAAGAAACTGAAGCACCAAGAGGAAACCCACAGAGACACAGGGAGAATGGGCAAACTCCACACAACAGTCACCTGAGGCTGGAATTGAACCCAGGTCCTTGGCGCTGTGAGGTAGCAGTGCCAACCACTCAGCCACCACTCTGTGTGTGAGAGTCTTTACATGCAATACAGGTCAGGAGATATTCCTTTCACTTTGACCTTCAAATCACATTAAATCTCAAACACGAGCTAGTAAACACAGCAACATTCAGTCCCACTGGCACACTCCAGTAGAGTTGCAACTTTCTTTTTAACCTCTGTCTTTGCGTATTCTTCACAGGGGAAAATGTGAAATGTGTCTGCGCTTTGGGACATAATCAGCAGGGGCTGCTTGCTGGTGAGAAGGGGAGTCATCAAACCCTCATTATCTCAAGGTGCTCTCTCTCTCTCTGTTTGAGATTTCTTTGACACATAGTTCTAACATCCCATTGGCCCCACACAGATCTTTTACCAGTCAACAAATGAATTTATAACTGCATTTATTTTTCTCTGCAATACTTCTCTTTGCAAAAGCCCATTTTGGAATAGGGGTTAATCCAAGAGCGAACTATACGGTAAATGGAAAAGCCCTGGGGAAAATTGATGCACAGAGAGATCTGGGTGTTCAGGTCCATTGTACCCTGAAGGTGCCAACGCAGGTGGATAGAGTGGTCAAGAAGGCATACAGCATGCTTTCATTAATCAGACGGGGTACTGAGTACAAGAGTTGGCAGGTCATGTTACAGTTGTATAGGACTTTGGCTCGACCACATTTGGAATACTGCGTACAGTTCTGGTCACCACATTACCATAAGGATATGGATGCTTTGGAGAGGGTGCAGAGGAGGTTCACCAGGATGTTGCCTGGTATGGAGGGCGCTAGCTATGAAGAGAGGTTGAGTAGATTAGGATTATTTACATTAGAAAGACGGAGGTTGAGGGGGGACCTGATTGAGGTCTACAAAATCATGAGAGGTATAGACAGGGTGGATACCAAGAAGCTTTTTCCCAGAGTGGGGGACTCAATTACTAGGGGTCACGATTTCAAGGTGAGAGGGGAAAAGTTTAAGGGAGATATGCATAAAAGTCCTTTACGCAGAGGGTGGTGGGTACCTGGAACGCGTTGCCAGCGGAGGTGGTAGAGGCGGGCACAATAGCATCATTTAAGATGTATCTAGACAGATACATGAATGGGCAGGGAGCAGAGGGATACAGATCCTTGGAAAATAGGTGACAGGTTTAGATAGAGGATCTGAATTGGCACAGGCTTGGAGGGCCGAAGGGCCTGTTCCTGTGCTGTAATTTTCTTTGTTCTTTATTAATATAACTGCTAATATATCAGGGTCTCAAACTCTAATCAGAACATGACTCCTGCTTTAAATCTAGAGAAAATTGCTGTATCAACAGGACAAGTCAGAGAATACCATGGATTCATAGTGTCACAGAGTCTCAGTGCAGAAGGAGGCCATTTGGCCCATTGTGCTAATACTGGTTCTTTGAGTGTACGGTTCTCCAATTAGTCCCACCTCCCCTGTTCTCTCCTCATGTTTTAATGCTTCCAATATTTATCCAATTCCCTTTTGAAAGTTACAATTGCTTTCATTGTCCTTACAGACAATGAATTCCAGATCACAAAAACATGCAGCATGAAAAATATCCCCAAATTTCTTTTGATTCTCTGATCCTCTGGTTTCTGATTGACTTGTCAGTTTTCTCTTATATCCATTCATATCAAACCTCCTCTTAACTTTAATCTCCTAATGTCTGAAAGCCTATCCGCCATATACAAGACACAAGTCAGGAACTGGATGGAAAACTCCCGACTTGTCTGGTTCAGTAAATCTCCAACAACACCCACAAAATTTGACACCATCCAGGACAAAGCAGTCCACTTGATTGGCACCCCATCCACCACCTTCAACATTCACTCCCCTACCACCACTGATACCTAGCAGCAGCCGTGCGCACCATCTACAAGATGCACTGCAGAAATTCACCAAATATCCTCAGGCAGCACCTTCCAAACCCACGACCACTTCCACCTTGAAGGATAAGGGCAGCATTTACATGGATACTACTACCTGCAAGTTCCCCTCCAAGCCATTCACCATCCTGACTTGGAAATATATCGTTCTTCCTTCACTGTCGCCGTGTAGAATCCTGGGTCTCCCTCCGTACAGGCATTGTGAGTGCATCTACATCCAATGGACTTCAGCAGTTCATGAAGGCAGCTCACCATCACATCTCAAGGATGATTGGAAATGGACAGTAAATGTTGGCCCACCAGAAATGCACACAAGCCATGAAAATACATTTAAAATACCCATAATTCTGATCTTATGGCAGTGCACTTTCTCTTATTGCCAAACTTCTCAGAATTCGGCACTTCCTAGGAGCTGAACTCAAATAGTGTGGCACTCCCTCAGCACTGACCCTCCAACAGTGCAGCACTCCCTCAGTACTGACCCTCCGACAGTGTCCACTCCCTCAACACTGACCCTCCGACAGTGCGGCAATCCCTCAGCACTGACCCTCCGACAGTGCGGCACTCCCTCAGGACTGACCCTCCGACAGTGCAGCACTCCCTCAGGACTGACCTTCAGACAGTGCGGCGCTCCTTCAGTATCGTATTGGAATTGTCACCTGGTTTGTGGTCTCAGGAACTGGATTGACATTAAATTATTAAAGGAAAAAAAAAAGCCTTATCTCCTTAAAGGTACAGTGCTGGTTCTATACATGCTCAGTAACAGAATAATGAAAGGATTACAATGCGGCCAGGTTTCAATGTCCCTGAGTTTTCAAGAATGAGAACATTCTTGATTTTGTGGAAAAAGCAGCATCAATATAGACCCCACTAAAAAGCACTGGGATAAACGATCAGGCCATTGGTTTATGTGCTGTTGGATAATTAATAAATATTTGTCAAGACACCTGGGATAACTTCCCTTCTTTTCTTCAAAATACTACTGAGGGATCTTTTATCCACCTGAGAGGGTAAGAGAGAACCTCAGTTTAATATATCTTCTGACAGATAGCACCTCTGACAAGGCAGCACGCCCTCTGTCCTGAGTGGGGTGTCAGCTGAGATCCTATGCTTGTTCCCTGGACATGCCCCAAGCCTACACAGTGGCTCAGTGGTTAGTACTACTATTTTGCAATACCAGGGATCTGGGTTCACTTCCACCCTCAGGTGACTGTCTGTGTGGAGTTTGCACATTTCCTCCCACCATCCAAAGTTGTACAGGTTAGGTACATTGGCTGTGCTAAATTGCTCCATAGTGCGCAGGATAGGTGGGTCACCTGAGGAGTGGGATGCTCTTTGGAAGTTTGGTGTAAACTTTATTGGCTGAATGGCATCTTTCTGTATTGTACAATTGTTCAGCATGAAAACAGGCCCTTTGGTCCAACTTGTCCATGCTGAGGTTTCACGAATGAAACTAATATCATTTGCCTGTGTTTGGCCCATATCCCTCTAAAACTTTCCTATTCATGAACCTGTACAAATGCCTTTTAAACGTTGTACCTTCGCCCACCACTTCCTCTGGCCACCACCGTCTGTGTGATAAAGTTGCCCCTCTCACCTATGCGCTCTAGTTTTGAACTCCCCTACCCTAGAGAAAAGAACTTGGCTATTTATCTTATCTATGCCCCTCACAATTTACTAAACCTCAATAATGTCAGCCCACAATCTCCTACACTTCACTGAAAAAAGTCACAGCCTATCCAGTGTCTCCTTATAACTCAAACCTCCAGTCTTGGCAACATCTTTATGAATCTTTTCTGCATCCTCTCCAGTTTAATAATGTCTTTCCTATGGCAGGGTGACCAGAGTTGCACACAAAATAGGGATTCTATGATTCTATAAGCTCACAGTCTTCTGACATAGAGCCAAATTTGGCACTTGCACATCATAGGATAGTGAATTTTTGAAATTTCTGCAAAAGAAATATGTCAATATTTTGCAGTCACTGTCAGTTCTTATTCATCTCATCTTATCAGCTCCAGTTATCACATAGAGCATGAGTAACATCGTAAGATTGTTCTATGCTTAATCTTAGGTTTCTCTTTTCTATCCATTCTCTCTTTCTCTTTCTCTCTCACTCTCTCTCTCACACACACACACACATTCTCTCTCTTTCTCTCACGCTCTCTCTCTCACACACTCTCTTTCTCTCTCAGGAAGAAGTACTGCGCAGATCCATGGGAACAAAAGAATGCAGAAATGTATGAATGGGAGGAGGCCGTTCAACTCCCCCAGTTCTGTTCCACTGCCATTCAATTTCGTTATGACTGTTCTCCATCAAGCTCCACTCTAACACTCGGTTTGCAACGTCTAACAGAGCAGATTGAGCCGTGACTCCAGTACCTGCCTCTCAATTTGCCTTTCTCTGGTTCTTCCATTAGCACAGGCAGGATCTCAAGCAGAACACCAGCTGGTATTAAATTCCACCTCACACATTAAATTTCATGAAGTGTCAGATCGGTTCCAAAATAGCCACGGAAATTGATTGCGTGGTTAGGATTCAGGGGAGCAGTGTGAAGTCTAAAAATTGTTCTTGATTTTTTGTATTAATTCCCACTCTGTATCAGGAACATATAGAAAATATTTCTGTAGGGGTCTGTATGCTTTAAAATCCGAAGAATAAAGACAGATTTCATCAGGACCATTGATTTTAAAATCAGGGAGTATTCCCTGCTCCTCTCTAACTAATGCTGAAAGGGATGGGACATTCTACACGTTATCTTTTGTGACCCCTGGCAATCCATTGTGTAGCTAATGAACCCATAGGAATGGGACCATCTCCTCTTACCTGCATTGCGATAGGGCCCTTTGGAAGATTTGGAGGGGGGCAATCTGTAATCAGAGAAAAAGCCAATCCAAAAATCATCTTTCACAACCTCAGGAGGTCGCAAATGACCTTACAGCCAATGACACCTCAGATGAAGCGAACTCAGTCCTCGAATGTAAGCATCCAAATAAGGCAGCAAGATCCCGCACGCAACAATGAGATCACTTGGCTAGTTGATCCATTTATAGAGGTATTCACTGAAGGATAATGTTCTCGAGACCACCAGAAAACTATCCTATTATTTTTGAATCCAGTTATGAGATATTTTGCCTGCACTGTGGTGATTGTAGTAATGTAGAAATTTGCCAAAGATCCTTCGATAGCGCCTTCTAATACCACAGCCATTTCCATCGAGAAGGACAAGGGCAGAAGATACATGGGAACACCACCTCCTGCAATTTCCCCTCCAAACCACTCACCAAACTGACTTGGAAATATATCACCATTCCTCCACTGTTGCTGGGTGAAAAACTTGGAACTCCCTCTCTGAGAGCATCGAGTCATAGAGCTATACAGCACAGAAACAGACCTTATGTTCCAACTCGGTCTTGCTGACCAGACTTCCCAAACTAAACTAAACAGTACCATTTGCCTGTTCTTGGCCCATATCTCTCAAAATTTTTCTTATTCATGTACTTGTCCAAATGTCTTTTAAACGTTGTAACAGTATCCACATCTACCATTTCCTCTGGCAGTTCATTCAAAACATGAATCACCCTCCATGTGAAAACATAGCCCCTCAGGTCCCTTTTAAATGTCTCTACTGTCAGCTTAAAATTATGCCTTTTAATTTTGGACTCCCCTACTCTATGGAAAAGACCTTTGCGATTCATTTTATCTATGTCCCTATGATTTTATAAATCTCTATAAGATGACCCCTCAAACTCCTATGCTCCAGTGAAAAAAGTCCTGGGCTATCACTTTCCTTATAACTCAAACCTCCAGTCCCAGTAACATCCTTGTAAACCTTTTCTGCATCATTCCCAATTTAATAACATCCTTCCTACAGCAGGGTGACCAGAACTGTAGACAGTACTTCAAAAGTGACCTCACTAATGTCCTATACAGCTACAACATGGTGCCTCAATGGTCATATACTCAATGGTGTCAGCAATGAGGACAAGCATACCAAACACCTTCTTAAACCCCCTGTCTACCTGTGATGCCACTTTGAAGGAACCATGCACCCGAACCCTGGGTCTCTTTGTTTGACAACACTACCCAAGGCCCTACCTTTAACTGTACAAGTCCTGCCCTTGTTTGCCTTGCCAAAGTCCATTGCCTCGCATTTATCTAAATTAAACTTCATCTGCCATTCCTCAGTCCACTGGCCCAGCTGATCAAGTTCTCTTTGTAATCTCAGATGACCTTCTTCACTGTCCACTATACCACCAATTTTGGTGTCATCTGCAAACTTACTAACTATGCATCCTATATTTTCATCCAAATCGTTATATAAATGACAAATAACAGTGGACCCAGCAACGATTCTTGCGGAACTCGGTTGGTCACAGGCCTCCAGGATGAAAAGCAACCCTCTACCACCATCCTCTGTCTCCTACCATCAACTCAATTCGTAACCTCCAGCTGGCTAGCTTTCCTCGGATCCTATATGATCTAACCTTACTGTCTAATCTACCGCGTGGAACTTTGTCAAAGGCCTTACTAAAGTCCATACAGAAAATAACAGAAGTTGCTGGAAAAGCTCAGTAAGTCTGGCAGCATCTGTGAAGTAAAAATCAGAGTTAACATTTCGTTAACTGAGGAACAGTTCTGAGGAAGGGTGACTGGACCCGAAATGTTAACTGATTTTTTCTTCACAGATGCTGCCAGATCTGCTGAGCTTTTCCAGCAACTTCTGTTTTTGTTCCTGACTAACAGCATCCGTAGTTCTTTCGGTTCCATACAGACAATGTCTACCACTCTGCCCTCATTCATCCTTCCCTACCACTGATGTGAGACTCACTGCTCTGTATTATTGTGAAATAATCATTTAACACTCTACCAAAGTCATCCAAATTCTCACACATGCTGGTTCCTGGTGATTAATATTTCCCTGATTAATTGTTTCCCCTTGATATACTTGTAGAATATCCTCAGGTTCTCCCTAATCTTGCCTGACAACATTTTCTGCAGTGGCGGGATTTGTGCACATTTCCCACAGAAGATTGGCACAACAGCAACATCTCAAATTTGTTCCAAATCTCCAATGCATGAAGCAGGGATGTATGCTGGTCTTGACTTTCTTCACCATCTTCTTCAGTATGATCTGCTGCAGAAAATGTAAGACCTTGATGGATTTATGTGTACGTCCAGACTAATGGACTCATTTCAGCTCTGAAGAAAAGCCATATTGAAGTCAAAATGTTAGCTCTCTTTCTCTCTCCGCAGTTCATCCAATACTTGCCCTCTTCTTTGTTGAAGGATTTTCAAAATCAGGTACATTTCAGCTCACCAGAGACATTAGAAAAACCCATCTATTCTGTGGGAATGTTGCCCTGTCAGAGGGTCAGCGCTGAGGGAGCGCCGCACTGTCGGAGGGTCAGCGCTGAGGGAGTCTTGCATTGCCAGACAGTCTATAGAAGCGTCGTGCTGCATTGTTGGAGTGAATGCCACCATTTTTGAGTATAGTGTTGACAGTTTGCTGCACCGTCAGAGAAATAGAATTAGAAGAATTAGGTTTATTGCCAAGTGTACTCAAGTTACACAAGAACAGGAGTACAGTAAAAAGTGTAGAATGTATTGGCAATACATGGCACCATCCTACGTACAAGGCACCTCAGTACAAATCTTAGGCAAATAAAAGGAGAAAATAAAGAAAAAAAGTTACACTACATCACAAATATACATAGTACAAGTATAAGAGGGAGTCTTATTTTAGAGTCAGTATTGCGGGGGTGGTGATGGTGACGTATCTATTTTTAATGAGATAACATTTCCTGTTTCAGTTCCATCATTTTCATTGTTTAGAGGACTCTAAGAAGGAACACCAAACACAATAATATACCTGAAGATGACTGAACATTGCAGTGTGGTGGTTACATTACTAATTTTATAATCGTTAATATCCGCACTAATAATCTGGAGAATGAGAGTTCATAATCTCACAGCAGTTGGAGAATTTGAATTTAATTCCAGTGAGAACAAACTGGCATCAGCTCATGTCAGATTGTCATAAAAATCCATCTGCTTCCTGCATGTTTTGTGTGGAAGTAAATCTGCTGTCTTTGCCCAATATGGGTTTTCATTCCAACCACACAACAATTTGGATGACTCTTAACTTTCCACTGTTGTCAGGGAAACCAGGGATGTGCAATAAATTCCAGTCAAGCCCACATCTGACAATAAACAAATAAAAAGGTGAAATCATCACTACTCTTTATGTATACGTCAAACCCTGCTCAGATCTGCTGACTCACTGTTTCATACGTTGAAAAAGCTAATCTTTTTGCATTAACAATCTGTTTCATCAGTTCTATTTTTCCTTTTAACCTGCTGCCAGTGGAAAACACATCACATTTATTTGGGTTTGAATCTATGGGTCTAAGGCTCTGTGAGGAAGAGAAATAAATGTTTCAAACTTTGAGTCATCAAGCTTCTACATCACAGAAAGAGGCCCTTCAACCCATCATATTTGTACTGGCCCTCAAACATCCATTCGCACTCATCCAATTTCCCAGCACTTGGCCCGTTACCTTGCACGTTTTGGCATTTCAAGTACTTGTCTAAATTCTAAATCTAAACACTGAGACTCAAACAGTCAGACAGCATGGAAACAGACCCTTCGGTCCATCCAGCTCATGCCGACCATGTTTCCAAACTAAACTAGTCCCACCTGCCTGCATTTGGCCTATATCCCTCCTATTCATGTATGTATCCAAATGCCTTTTTAATGTTGTAACTGTACCTGCATCCACCACTTCCTCTGGAAGTTCATTCCACACATGAACCACTCTCCGTTGAAAAAAATTGCCCTTCACATCCCTTTTTAAATCTTTCCCCTCTCACCTAAAAAATATGGCCCCAGGTTTTGAACTCCCCTAACCTAGGGAAAAGACTTTTGCTATTCACCTTATCTAAACCCCCCATGATTTTATAAACCTCAACAAGGTCGCCTGTCAACTTCCTACGCTCCAGTTCTGCATTGTAAATGGGACATCACATATCTGAATAAACAGAAACATCTTATGCACAACAAATGTTATGCTGATTTAGTGATTTATTATCTGTATTAGACTAAGATCAGCAAGACCATAAGACCATAAGACATAGGAGCAGAAATTAGGCCATTTGGCCCATCGAGTCTGCTTTGCCATTCAATCATGGCTGATAAGTTCCTCAACCCCATTCTCCTGCTTTCTTCCCGTAACCCTTGATCCCCTTGATAATCAAGAACCTATCTATCTCAGTCTTAAATGTACTCAATGACCTGGCCTCCACAGCCTTCTGTGGCAGTGAATTCCATAGGTTCACCACTCTCTGGCTGAAGAAGATTCTCCTTCTTTCCGTTCTAAAAGGTTTACTCTAAGGCTGTGCCCTCGAGTCCTAGTCTCTCCTACCAATGGAAACATCTTCCCAACATCCACTCTATCCAAGCCATTCAGTATTCTCATTAAGATTTAGAATTAGTCACCGACCATGGAAATATGGGCAGCCGGGTGAACTGATTCCTGCATCAGCACACATTAACATCTTAAGTGTCATGAGGATTCCCACCTCTTTTTATTTCTTTATTTTTCTCATTTATATTTCCCGAAGAATTGGTACTTAAGAATATGTACCTAAGATGGTACCGTAAGTGGTGATTTATAAACTTTTCACTGTACTCATTTGTGTATATGTGACAATAAAGCTAATTCAAATTCAAATTCTACCACTCTTTTAGTTTTCTAGATGCCCACAAGACTGTGTGAAAATTTATTTCCTCAAGTCCTCTCCAAAACTCCTGCTGTTTGCCTTAAATCTGTTCCCCCTGGTTATTGAACCATCTACTAAGGGGAAATGCTTCTCCTTACTCACATGGCCATGCTCCTCAGAACTTTGTACATCTCAAACAGCCTTCTCTGTTCTAAGGAAATAACCGCAACTATTAGGGAATAGATAAGATAGAAGTAGAGAGGATGTTTCCACTGGCAGGTGAAGCTAGGACAAGAGGGCATAGCCTCAAGATTAGAGGGAGCAGATTTAGGACTGAATTGAGAAGGAATTTCTTCACCCAGAGGGTTGTTAATCTATGGAATTCCTTGCCCAGTGAAGTAGTTGACGCTACCTCAGTAAACATTTTCAAAAAAAAGGTAGATTTTTTTTGAACAATAAAGGAATTAAGGGATACGGTGAGAACATGGGTAAGTGGATCTGATTCCACGAAAAGATCAGCCATGATCTTATTGAATGGCGGAGCAGGCTCAAAGGGCCAGACGGCCTACTCCTGCTCCTAGTTCTTATGTTCTTATGTTCTTATCTAGTCTCTCGTCATTGCTGAATCACTCCATCTAAGGCCATATACTGGTGAATCTCCTCTGTACACCTTCCAGTTTCATCACATCCTTTTTATAATGTGGTGACCAGACTGCACACAGTACTCCAGCAGTGGCCTAACTAACCTTATATACAGCTCCATCATAACCTTCTTGTTCTTGTATTCAATGCCTTAGCTAATAAAGGCAGCTTTCCCATATGCCTTTGTAATTGCATTGTCTACCCCTCCTATCTGCTTCCTTCAAGGATCTATGGCCATGAACAACAAGGTCCTTCTAATTGTCTCTGTTTCCAAGATCCACCGTTCAATGTATCCCTGGTGTTGTTAGTCTTCCCAAATACAATTCCTCTCACTTTTCAAGACTAAATTTCATTTTCCACTGTTCAGCCCATCTAACCAGCCCATCCTGTAGTCTAAGGCTTTCCTCCTCATCATTTAACATTTTGGTGTCATCTACAACCTTATTGATCATACCTCCTACATTCCAGCCTTTGTATTCAAATAGAAATATAACTTACCAGTTAGCACAATGATCTCCAGAACAGTAACCAGGAAATATCTTTATAAAGATCTATGTCTTCACTTTAAAGAATATCAGGTGATGAACATGCAGGGTCAGGTCCAACCAGCCTTGGCAACTGTAACACTTTATGTTATGATGGTGTTTGTTGATTCAGTACACAGCTATTGAGAAAACTGACCTGCGCACAATTCAGACCCAAGCAAAATACCCGTGATAGCATAGGCAAAGGATACTGTGCATGTGTGCAGAAGAAAGGCACGTGCAACTTTGAAACAGCATTCAGCGGGGGAGAGCGAGGGTTGGGGGGAGAGCGAGGGTTGGGGGGAGACTGAGGGTTGGGGGGAGACTGAGGACAATGAGGTGGTGAGTGAGGATTGGGGTGAGTGAGGACGGAGGTGAGTGAGGATGGGGGAGAGCGAAGATGGGGGAAGAGTGAGGATTGGGGTGAATGAGGACAATGAGGTGGGGAGTGAGGACAATGCAGTGGGGAGTGAGGCAAAGGGAGATGAGCCCTGTGGGCATGGATCAAGAAACAAGATCACAGCAACTCAGAATTCACAGCATCACAATTATACCAACTTAGAAGGGACCATTTGGCCCATCATCCCTGCACTGGCTCTGTTATCTAATGCCAAACTCCTGCCTTTTCCCAATACCCTATACACCATTTCTATCCAAATAATTATTCAATGCTGTCTTGAATGCTTCAAAAGAACCTGCCTTCTCTGCATTTCCAGGCACTGTATCCCATACCCCAACATCTCACTGAGTGAAAAAGTCTTTTTCTCACATCTCCCTTGCTTCATTTGCAAAACACATTCAAAATCTCCCCAACCCCGGCTTCATCCTACGACCAACCTTCCCTCTCATCCCCGCCTCTTTGACCTGTCCGTCATCTCTCCCACCTATCCACCCCTCCCACCTCACTGACCAATCCCCACCACTGCCTACCTGCACTCACCTATCACCAACCCACCTACCTTCCCCAGCCCCACCCCTCCTCTCTCTGTTTATTTCAGAGCTCCCTTCCCCCTCCCCCATTTCTGAAGAAGGGTCCCGATCCGAAACGTCAGCTTTCCTGCTCCTCTTTTTGCTGTCTGGCCTGCTGTGTTCCTCCAGCATCACACAGCATTATCCCTCTCATTCTTGTTCCTTTTAAAAGTGAAAACAGCTTCTCCCTACCTATTCTGTCCAGCTCATTCATGATTTTGAAAACCTCTATCAGATCTCCCCTCAGCCTTCTTCTATTGAAGGAGAGCAGCCTCAACTTCTTCAGTCTATCTTCATGACTGAAGTTTCTCATTCCTAGAACCAATTGCTTCTGCACTCTCTTCAATGTGTTCACATCCGTCCTATAATGTGATGCCCAGAACTGTACACAATACTCTAGCTGACGTCTAACAAGTGTCTTGTACAAGTTCGACATCACCTCCCTGCTCTTGTATTTCTAAATGTTTCTTTCATTTCCTAGCATGTATCTCTCTTCGGAACAAACAGACTGGAAAGAACTGAATGCGACGAATATTAAATAAATTATTCACAAATTTCACAAAATACCGAATGTTATCACACATTTAATTCATAATTTCCCAAGCGCAGCCCATTTATTTTGACAAATTACTGCCTGTGTTTAACTCATTATCTCAGAGTGTTAGACTGTTTGTTAAAGGGCCGGTGAACTCTCCATAAATTGTTTGCAAGTCACTTTAACACAAATCTAACTGCACGCTGCAATTTTCAGGCCTGTCAATAAAGTAATAAAATTGTTTGTAGTATCAGTTTTGCCTGCAGCTGTAGTTTTACAATTATGTTAATCCACCAGTGCAAATTGGATGTTGTAGATCAATAGACTCAAAGCTGCTGAATAGTCTGCACCTTGGCAGTGGTTACTTTCTGAAATGGAGTTGTTATTATAGATATATTTAATCTTTCATCAACTGGACACTGGAGTCTTAAAAACGGCTGCCAATAGTCGCATGATATTTTTCCAACTGCAAGGTTGTCACGTTGTTGGAAAGTTCCCAGTGGAATACAAACAGACATTCCAGACACGTGAAGACATTTGCAGTTCAATGAAAACACCCACCAAAGGGAAGACAGATGCTCATTGCTAATAGAGGTCATTGGGTACAGATTGACAATTCTCTGGAGGCATGGCTAGCTCTCTCTACTTCCTCACCAAACCTGGAAGAACGGTATATGGCTCTATGACTCGATGGCAGATGGTCAGCAGATGAAGGAGCTTGAGCAATCAAGCAGCTTGCAGCAGACAAACTCGTAGCACCAGCTCACATGGGAGAGTTGATGGTCAATGCTAAAAGCAGTTCAGACCTGGTCCAATATGGATGGCAGCAAATGCTAGGTAGAAGCTATTTAGATGGACACACAGGTTACGCCTGGCAGCTGCAGAAGTGCCAATGAATTGTAGGACTGACCCTGAGCTGATCCCGTTCTGAAAAAGGGTCACTGGACCCAAAACTTTAAGTCTGCTTTCTCTCCGCAGATGCTGCCAGACCTGCTGAGTTTCTCCAGCAATTTCTGTTTTTGTTCCCAAGTTGATGTTTGGCCAATGGAAACTGGAGGCTATGAGTGAAGTTAAAATCTTCAGTGGGGACATTTTTTAAAATGATATGGTGTAATTACAAGCTGGAAAAGATAGATGTAAGAAAAAAAAAACAGCTTACAGCTCAGAGAGACGTGGGTGGGCATCACAAGGCACAGCTGCAGTAGGGGAAATCAAAGGCAATAGGAGTAATTTAAATTGAACTTGCAGGAATGTTGTAATGATAGGATTAAAGAAAATTTAGTTAATTTAATTTCAGAGATGAATCAAGTGAAACACAGAATTGGGCATCTTGGAGAAAACAGTTATTAAGATACAGAGCTTCCAAACTAGATGCTAAATCTATAGCTGGACAAGTAACTACACCTTTATTCAATGGGGACAGTAGTTGATGATGTTATAACTCAGCAAGACATAAAAGAAGCAACAGCTATCTTTATGAAGCTCAATAACCTTTAGACATTTACTTTAATTTTAAAGCACATAACATTCTTAAAGGGGCAAGATTTAATAGACAAGTTCAGCATCCAGGGGAACGCATTGATAATTTCATTAATGATCACGATCAATTAGTGGAAAAAATGAGAATCTGACGATTTAAAGGCAGTATCGTTGTTGGAATACTGATGAATCTTTATCAGATTTATTGCGCTCCTAAGAAGATTTGATTTTGGAGAAAGATATTCAGATGGTGCGAGATGCAGAAGTCCAGAAGCCACACAAATCCATCCTAAGGGGGTCAGAACAATCTTATTACAAAAAAAAAATCAGTGGAATCCATTCTGTTCATAGGGTACAAAGACGTATGTGTTAAACCATTATATACAGAAGGTCAGATAGGAAATACTAAGAGTTAACATCTTTGCTGTGAAGCAAGGAAACTGCACAGGTGTAACCAGTGTGTAGCTACTAAAAAAGATTCAGATTCATGTGAAGCAATAAATCTTTGAGAAGATGTGCAGAAGTAGGGCACAGTTACAGGTCAGCAAAAGGACAACCAGCTACTTGCACAAAAGTGTTGGCGAAACAGCGCAACCTGCAATAGAATATACATCCAAAGTATTCTTAGGAACAATTGGTGATTTAACTAATTCATCTTGGAAAGAAGAGATTTGTGTCAATGGACATCTCACTAATTTTAAGCTTGATGCCGAAGTCATTATTACTATTTTGTCAGATGATATACTATGGTTGGAGATACACTGTCTGTAGCCTACACAGTGCAATGCATGGTCCAGAAGGTATACACTTAAAGTTATTGGGTCATACAACATGGAAACAGACCCTCCAGTCCAACTCATCTATGCTACCCAAATTTCCCAAACTAAACTATTCCCACTTGCCTGCATTTAGCCCATATCCCTCTAAACCTTTTCTATTCATTCCCCTGTCCAAATGTCTTTTAAATGTTGTAATTGTACCTGCATCCATTACTTCCTCTGGCAGTTCATTCCACACACCAACCACCCTCTGCATGAAAAAGTTGCCCCTCAGATCCTTTTTAAATCTTCCTCCTCTCACTTTAAAAATATGATTCCTAGTTTCGAACCCGCCCTAGGCAAAAGTCTTTTGCTATTCACCTTATCTATACCCCGCATAACTTTATAAACATCTATAAATCACCTCTCAATCTCCTATGCTCCAGTGAAAATGGTCCCAGCCTATCCAGCCTCTCCTTATAACTCAAACTCTCCAAACCTGGTAACATCCTTGTAACTATTTTCCCTCCAGTTGGAGCTCCATCTCCAATTTAATAATATCCTTCTTGTATCAAGGTGACCAGAGCTGTACATAGTACTCCAAAAGTGGCCTCACCAATCTCCTGTATGACCGCAACAAATGGCCAAATGGCCTCTTTCCACACTGGAGGGATTTTCTGATTCTAGATTCTACAGATCGATCACTGACTGAGATTGATCACTGGTAGAGATTGATGACTGATTGAGATTGATCATTGATATAGACTGATCACTAACAGGCATTGATCACTGTATGAGATTGTTCGCTCAGAGATTAACGTCTAATTCTGATTGATCACTGTTAAAGATTGATCACTGATAAGGATTGATCATTGATAAAGATTGATTACTAATAAAGATTGATCATTAATTGTGATTAATTAGTGATCTAGATTGATCAATTATTGATCACTGATGGAATTGATCACTGAGTTGATCACAATTGAAATTGATCAATATTTGAAATCACTGATAGAGATTGATAACTGATTAAGATATCTCACTGATAGAGATTGATGACTGATTTGGATTGATCATTGCTTGAGACTGATAGAAATTGTTTGCAGATTGAGACTGATTGATAGAGATTGATCACTGATTGAAACTGATCACTAATTGAGATTGACCATTGATCAAGATTTATCACTGATAGAGATTGATCGTGGATTGAGGTTGATCACTAACTAACATGGATCACTGGCATTGATCACTGATTCACATTGAACACTAATTGAGATTGATCACTGATAGGGATTGATAACTGGTAGAGATTGATCACTGATAGGGACTGATCACTGTAAGGGATCGAGCATTGATTGAGATTGATGACTAATTGGATTGATTACTGTGATTGATCACTATGATGAGTCAATTGCTCAATTATTTTTCTATTGTGTGATTAGCAGAATTGCAGAGGGAGAATATTTAGATTTTGGAGTTTTAAGGTCAAGTGATTCCAATGCTTTTTGATATGGTTTACACCTTTACAAAAATGAGTGATATTCACAACAAAGGAGTTAAATTGAATTTTCCTGGATAAGCGCCTTTTCTCATATACCATGGAACATGCTGTGTTGTTAAGGCTGGTGTGAAAGGTGTTGAATGAGTTTGGATGTTCTGAACAGCAGTTTGAATGTCATATGCTTGCTGTACCAAACTGATGGTCCACTCTGCCTGCCTGCTCCGTCTCACTTGCAAATACTGAATGGTTTAATTAACGATTTGGACAGAATCATGAATATTGAAATGCAATCTGTGGCCAGAGAACAGAGCATTCCTGGTAAAGGATAAAAACTTTCACATCCTCAGACCTCCTGGGGAACACTGAAGGTGTAATGAACTGATTCCTGTGTTTTAGGGCAGAAAATCACATAACGTTAGTACCAGTGTCAGCTGCAGGATGTGACATGAGCAATAAATGTCATCTTCCATCAAAGACTTGGGAAACAAACAGGGTTCATCCAGGACAAAAAGGAGTTCAGCAAGTTCAGAAAGGTGTGGGTTAGTGTGGGTGCTATCCTCCTCCTCACTGCACCAGCACCAAGTGGCATCATCTTAAGCGAAAACATCCTGCATTGCACTGGCAGGAGCGAGAAACACTGAGAACAGACTCGCTCACTTCATTGCTGTCTCTGGTCAACTGTCTTAACTCAATGTATCCAGAATTAGCCCTCCATAATTTCCCTGGCTAAGAGCACTTTTAACTATTTACACTGCACTGTAGGTGGCAGGCCTGGCTGAGTGTGCGGTGTCTCACCTCAATCTGGAAATTCATACCACATTCTAGAGTTCCGAACACAATATCCAGATGATTCTCACAATTTCAAGTCAATCTGCAAGATCTCTCAGCACTATTCTGAAGAACAGGTGTCCTGTTCAATATTTATCTCTCAAACAACATCAGTAAAACTCATAGTATCCAGTCATTAGTATATCACTGTGTTAAAGGCAGGCAAGCTCCAGATGGACAGAGGAAACGCTTCAGTGATACCCTCAAGGCCTCACTGACGATGTGCAGCATTCCCACAGACACCTGGGAATCACTGGCCCAAGACTGTCCAAAGTAGAGAAGGAGCATCCAGGAAGGCGTTGAGTACCTTGAGACTTGCCATTGGGAAAATGAGGAAGCCAGGGGAAAACAGCATAAGGACTGCACTGCCACACCAACACCCCACCCACCCCTTCCTATGACCACCTTTTGCCCCAAGTGTAACAGACCCTGCGATAGCTGTATCAGTCTGTACAGCCACCTACAGACTCACCCTGAGATTGAAAGAGAGTCATCCTCATCTGCGAGGGACTGCTAATGATGATGATGTTGTTGTGTACAACACTTGAGACCAGCACTTGTTTGACGGATGCCTTCTCAGAACTCATCAATTCCAAATGGAACCACTTCACTCAGCAGCCCCTGAAATTGTGAATTAAAGATAAGTTGTAACATAAAATGTTTTTAAAAACCCTTCCTTTGAAGTTAACCTCACAGGCATTACAAGAGATGATCTAACCACCGTTCCTTGACATTCAACAGTGTTACCATCACTGAATCTCCCACAATCAACATTCTGGGGATTACCAATGACCAGAAACGGAAGTGGACTTGCCACATAAACACAGCAGCTAAAATAGCAAGTCAGAGGCTAGGAATACTGCAGAGAGTAACTCACCTTCTGACTCCCCAAAGCCTGTCCACTAACTACAAGGCAAGTTAGGAGTATGATGGAATACTCCGCACTTGCCTGGATGGGGGCAGGTCCAACATCACTCAAGAATCTTGACACCACCAAAGACAAAGCAGCCCACTTGATTGGCCCCACATCCACAAATATCTACTTCCTCCATCGCCGATGTTTAGCAGCAGCAGTGTGTACCCACTACAAGATGCACTACAGAAATTCATCAAGGCTCCATAGATAGCACCTTCCAAACTAATGACCACTTCCATCTAGAAGGACGAGGGCAGCAGATACATGGGAACACCACCACCTTGAAGTTCCTCTTCAAACCACTCACCATCCTGACTTGGAAATATATTGCTGTTCCTTCAGTGTCGCTGGGTTAAAATCCCAGAATTCCCTCCTTAAGGGCATTGTGGTCAACCTACAGCACATAGACTGTAGCGGTTCAAAAAGGCAGCTCAACCACACCTTTTCAAGGGCAACTAGGGACGGGCAATAAGTGTTTGCCCCCCCAGCCGAAACTATGTCCTCAATATATGGAGGTCACTCCAAACTTTTTCCTCACACATACCTGCTCATCAAGGTGCCAGCTAGCGATTTCCCCATTGGTGGCTAGATTGACGTAGACAAGTGATGAAGAAGTTACAATGAACGTACTGAACCTTGATGAGACCACTGTTAACATACCACAAATATTTTCTCTCTCCATTTTGCGAAAAGACAGCGAGGCAAAGGAGATGCTGGAAAGCAGATGAGAGCACAACTGAGGGTTCTACCTTTCAGCAAAGACTGAGCATGCTGACTCTCAGTTCCTGAGAAAGAAGAAGGCTGAGTGAATGAATGACCTGACAGAGACCTTTAAAATTAGCAAGAGGCACTTCTTTTTTATCTATTCATTCCTGAACTGTAGATGTCACTGGCCAAACCAGCATTGATAGCCCATCCCTAGCTGTGCTGGAGAAGATGGCAGTAAGTTACCTTCTCAAACCACTTGCAGGGGAGTTCCAGGATTTTATCAGGTACATACGGAGAAAATATTGCAGCTTGTAGGGAAACTAAAATGAGGGGGATTAGAAGTAAATACAGGTGTCGCTAATTTATGAACATCCAACTTATAAACACCCATTTTTACGAATGCAATCTAACACAGGAATGTAATTTTAAAATCCAACACACATACATTTCCTCACGGAGTGCTCCTTTTCATTGTCCTACCTTGTGTTCCTACTTGCGAACAGACTCCAGAGCAGAACCCATTCACAACCTGGGGACTGCCTGGGATTACAAAGAAATTGAATAAGGACCATCTTAACCCAAAGACTGGTGAGAAGGTGGAACCTACTTTAAATAGGAGTGGTTAGGAAGATTTAAAAGGGACCTAAGGGGCAACTTTTTCACACAGAGGGTGGTGTGTGTATGGAATGAACTGCGAGAGGAAGTGGTGGAGGCCGGTATAATTACAACATTTAAAAAGGCACCTGGATGCGTAAATGAAAAGGATGCGTTTAGAGGATTATGGGCCAAATGGGACTAGATTAATTGAGGATATCTAGTCAGCACAGACAAACTGGACCAGAGAGTCTGTTTCCATGCTATATAACTCTACGACTGTACAGTGTGGTGAATACTGCTAACAACAGTAAAGTCACCACACTCCCAGCATTAGAGACAGACACAACTAATGTTGTCCAACTTGAGGGTCACAACACCTCAGGCAAGGACGAAAAGGTTCGGAAGGAGAGTCCTTCATAATAACCATAAGCAGTGGGGGAATTGAATCCACACTGTCAGAATCACTCTGCATTACAGACCAGCTATCCAGCCAACTGAGCTAACCAAACAGTGACAAGAAACTTAAGGGAAAGTTGGGTAGAGGCAAGGGAGAAAGGAATCAAAGAATGTGTTTATAAATGGAAAGAAAATGGAGGCAGTTTGTCTGGAATTTCTCATGTCTGGAATTATTGCCATAAATCTTTTCTGCACCCAAATCTTTCACATCTTTCGTAAAAAGTGGTACCCAGAATAAGTAGCAAACCTCAATCTGTATCCAAACCAAAGTTTTATAAATGTTCATCGGAACCTCCTTGCTTTTGTCCTCTTTTGTACATTCTTTCTAATTGTATGTAATTTATATGAGACTGGAGACCAATGGTCCCTGTACGTTGTCGAGGGAGGTTGGAGGTTCCATGCACACCATTAAGCATGCTGACACATTGAGTTCCCATTCAGAAACCATTGCCCAAAGTGGAACTGAAGTTCCATGCTGGAGCAGGAGCATAGCTGGAGGCATGCTCTTGATCTGACTCTGTTGCTGTAAGATTGTTTCCCACGCCAAGTGCTCACAAACAAGCTGACACTGTCCAATATTGATAATCCAATACTCTATATCGATAACCAATACTGATACCTACATCAGTACCGATAGTCCAATACTGAACATCCAACACCCAATACCCAATCTACAATCATACTTAAATTACTAGACCTCTGCCTCACCACACACTTCATCTTGAATTCTGAAATATACAGACAGATCAATGGTACACCAATGGGGTCACCCATCTCAGGACTCATCGCAGAAGCAGTCATGCAAAGACTAAAATACACCACCCTCCCCTGCATTCAGCCTAAACTGTGGATCTGGTATGTAGACGACACATTTGTCATTATTAAATGCAACAAATTAAAAGAGACCCACCACCTCATGACAGCATATTCACAGGGATTAAGTTCACAAGGGAAGAAGAAAACAACAATCAACTTCCGTTTCTTGATGTTAAAGTCGAACAGTTGACAAAAGGGGAGTTCCAAACCTCAGTATACAGAAAAGCAGCCCGCACAGATCAAATCCTTAACTTCCACAGCAACCATCCCAACGCCCACAAACAAAGCTGCATTAGGACACTATTTAAACAGGCCAGGACACACCGCAACACTCCAGGACTATGCCAGGAATAGGAACCGAAAGAACTGCGGATGCTGTAAATCAGGAACAAAAACAAAGTTGCTGGAAAAGCTCAGCAGGTCTGGCAGCATC
>NC_063350.1:4019259-4020209 GCF_021869965.1 Rhincodon typus
GTGCCCAAAGTTTGCATAAGTACCATTAGTGCATAATGCTGCCATTAGGGCCATTCGTGCCAAATGCTGCCATTAGCGCCCAATGCTGCCATTAGTGCCCAACGATGCCATTAGTGCCCAATGCTGCCGTTAGGTCCTAATGCAGCCATTAGTGCCTAACGCTGCAATTAGTGCCCAACGCAGCCATTAGTCTCATTAGTTCCCAATGTTGCCATTAGTGCTTAATGCTGGCATTAGTGCCATTAGTGCCTAATGCTGCCATTATTGCCCAATGTTGCCGTTAGTCCCCAATGCAGCCATTACTGCCCAATGCTGCCAAAAGTGCTCAACGCTGCCATTAGTGCCATGAGTGCCCAATGCTGCCATTATTTTCATCACTGCCCAACGCTGCCATTAGTTCCCAATGCTGCCATTAGTGCCATGAGTGCCTAATGCTGCCATTAGTGCCATGAGTGCCCAATACTGCCATTCGTGCCCAATTCTGTCATTAGTGCCATTAGTGCCCAAATCTGCCATGAGTGCCTAATGCTTCCATTAGTGCCCCATGCTGCCATTAGTGCCCAATGCTGCCAGTAGTGCCCAATGCTTGCATAAGTACCATTAGTGCATAATGCTGCCATTAGTAACATTCGTGCCCAATGCTGCCATTAGTGCCCAACGGTGCCATTAGTGCCCAATGCTGCCGTTAGTTCCTAATGCTGGCATTAGTACGTAATGCTGCCATTAGTGCCCAATGCTGCCATTAGTGCCCAACGCTGCCAAAAGTGCCCAACGCTGCCATTAGTGCCATGAGTGCCCAATGTTGCCATTAGTTTCATCACTGCCCTTCGTACCATTAGTGCCCAATGCTGCCATTAGTGTCCAATGCTGCCATAAGTGCCATGAGTGCCTAATGGTGCCATGAGTGCCATTCGTGACCAATGCTGCCATTAGTGCCATGAATGCCTAAT
>NC_063350.1:4020309-4020589 GCF_021869965.1 Rhincodon typus
ATGCTGCCTTTAGTGCCATTAGTTCCCAATGCTGCCATTAGTGCCATCAGTGCCCAATGCTGCCATTAGTGCCATTAGTGCCCAATTCTGCCTATAGTGCCTAATACTGGCTTTAATGCTTTTTTTGCCCAATGCTGCCATTAGTGCCATTTGTGCCCAATGCTGCCATTAGTGTCATTAGTGCCCAACGCTGCCATTAGTGCCCAACGGTGCCATTAGTACCCAATGCTGCCATTAGTGCCTAATGCTGCCATTAGTGCCATTAATGTCTAATGCTGCC
>NC_063350.1:4020599-4031877 GCF_021869965.1 Rhincodon typus
CTGCTATTAGTGCCATTAGTGCCCAATGCTGCCATTAGTGCCCAATGCTGCCATTAGTGCCATTTGTATCCAATGCTGGCATTAGTGCCATTAGTGCCCAATGCTGACATTAGTGCCATTATTGCTGAATGCTTCTGTTAATGCCTAATGCGGCCATTAGTGCCATTAGTGCCCAATACTGCCATTCGTGCCCAATTCTGTCATTAGTGCCAGTAGTGCCCAATGCTGCTTTTAGTGCCCAATGCTGGCATTAATGTTTTTATTGCCCAATGCTGCCATTAGTGCCATTAGAGCCCAATGCTGCCATTCGTGCCAATAGAGCCCAATGCTGCCATTAGTGCCCAAAGCTGCCATTAGTGCCCAATGCTGCGATTAGTGCCCAATGCTGCGATTATTGGCATAGTTCCCAATGCTACCATTAGTGGCATTATTGTCCAAAGCTGCCATTCGTGCCAAATGCTTCCATTAGTGCACAATGCTGCCATTAGTGCTTAATGCTGGCATTAGTGCCATTAGTGCCCAATGCTGCCATTAATGCCCAATGCTGCCGTTAGTTCCCAATGCAGCCATTACTGCCCAACGCTGCCAAAAGTGCCTAACGCTGCCATTAGTGCCATGAGTGCCCAATGCTGCCATTAGTTTCATCACTGCCCAACGCTGCCATTCGTGCCCAACGCTGCCATTAGTGCCATTATCACCCAACGCTGCCATCAGTACCATTAGTGCCCAATGCTGCCATTAGTACCATTAGTGCCCAATGCTGCCATTAGTGTCCAATGCTGCCATAAGTGCCATTAGTGCATAATGCTGCCATTAGTGCCATTCGTGACCAATGCTGCCATTAGTGCCCAATGCTTCCATTATTGCCCAATGCTGCCGTTAGTGCCCAATGCTGCCATTAGTGCCATAAGTGCCCAATGCTGCCATAAGTGCCCAATGCTTCCTTTAGTGCCATTAGTTCCCAATGCTGCCATTAGTACCATTAGAGCCCAAAGCTGCCATAAGTGCCCAATGCTGCCTTTAGTGCCATTAGTTCCCAATGCTGCCATTAGTGCCCAATGCTGCCTTTAGTGCCATTAGTTCCCAATGCTGCGATTAGTGCCATTATTGTCCAACGCTGCCATTCGTGCCAAATGCTTCCATTAGTGCACAATGCTGCCATTAGTGCCATAAGTGCCCAATGCTGCCATAAGTGCCCAATGCTTCCTTTAGTGCCATTAGTTCCCAATGCTGCCATTAGTACCATTAGAGCCCAAAGCTGCAATAAGTGCCCAATGCTGCCTTTAGTGCCATTAGTTCCCAATGCTGCCATTAGTGCCCAATGCTGCCTTTAGTACCATTAGTGTCCAATGCTGCCATTAGTACAATTAGTGCCCATTGCTGCCAGTAGTGCCCAATGCTTGCATAAGAACCATTAGTGCATAATGCTGACATTAGTGCCATTCGTGCCCAATGCCGCCATTAGTGCCCAATGCTGCCATTAGTGCCCAACGTTGCCATTAGTGCCCAAAGCTGCCATTAGTGCCTAATGCTGCCATTAGTACCATTAGTGCCCAATACTGCCATTAGTACCATTAGTGTCCAATGCTGCCATTAGTGCCATCAGTACATAACGCTGCCATTAGTGCCATTCGTGACCAATGCTGCCATTAGTGCCCAATGCTTCTATTAGTGCCCAATGCTTCCATTAGTGCCCAATGCTGCCATAAGTGCCCAATGCTGCCTTCAGTGCCATTAGTTCCCAATGCTACCATTAGTGCCATTAGTGCCCAATGCTTCCATTAGTGCCCACCGCTGCCATTGGTGCCTAATGCTGCCTTTTGAGCCCAATGCTGACATTAGTGCCATCAGTGCTCAATGCTGCCATTAGTGTCCCATGCTTCCATTAGTGCCCACCGCTGCTATTAGTGCCTAATGCTCACATTAGTGCCATTCGTGCCCAATGCTGCCATTAGTGCCATTAGTGCCCAATGCTGTCATTAGTGGCATCAGTGCTCAATGCTGCCATTAGTACCTAATGCTGCCTTTAGTGCCATTAGTTCCCAATGCTGCCATTAGTGGCATTAGTGCCCAATGCTGTCATGAGTGGCATCAGTGCTCAATGCTGCCCTTAGTGCCCAATGTTTCCATTAGTGCCCACCGCTGCCATTGGTGCCTAATGCTGCCATTTGAGCCTAATGCTGACATTAGTGCCATCAGTGCTCAATGCTTCCATTAGTGCCCACCGCTGCTATTAGTGCCTAATGCTCACATTAGTGCCATTCATGCCCAATGCTGCCATTAGTGCCATTAGTGCCCAATGCTGCCAGTAGTGCCCAATGCTTGCATAAGAACCATTAGTGCATAATGCTGCCATTAGTGCCCAACGGTGCCATTAGTGCCCAAAGCTGCCATTAGTGCCTAATGCTGCCATTAGTACCATTAGTGCCCAATACTGCCATTAGTACCATTAGTGCCCAATGCTGCCATCAGTGTCCAATGCTGCCATAAGTGCCATTAGTGCATAATGCTGCCATTAGTGCCATTCGTGATCAATGCTGCCATTAGTGCCCAATGCTTCCATTAGTGCCCAATGCTGCCGTTAGTGCCCACTGCTGCCATTAGTGCCATAAGTGCCTAATGCTGCCATTAGTGCCACTGGTGCCCAATGGTACCATAAGTGCCCAATGCTGCCTTTAGTGCCATTAGTTCCCAATGCTGTCATTAGTGCCATTAGTGCCCCATGCTGCCATTAGTGCCTAATGCTGGCATTAGTGCCATTAGTGCCCAATGCTGCCATTAATGCCCAATGCTGCCATTAATGCCCAATGCTGCCATTACTGCCCAACGCTGCCAAAAGTGCCCAACGCTGCCATTAGTGCCTTTAGTGCCCAATTCTGCCTTTAGTGCCTAATACTGGCATTAATGCTTTTATTGTCCAATGCTGCCATTCGTGCCATTTGTGCCCAATGCTGCTATTAGTGCCATTAGTGCCCAATGCTGCCATTAGTGCCCAATGCCGTTTTTAGTGCCATTAGTGCCCAACAGTGCCATTAGTACCCAATGCTGCCATTAGTGCCCAATGCTGCCAGTAGTGCCATTAGTGCCCAATTCTGCCATTAGTGCCCAATGTTGCCATTGGTGCCCAATGCTGGCTTTAGTGCCATCAGTGCCCAATGCTGCCGTTAGTGCCCAAAGCTTTCATTAGTGCCATTAGTGCCCAATGCTGCCATTCATGCCCAATGCTGCCATTAGTGTCCAATGCTGGCATTAGTGCCATTAGTGCCCAATGCTGACATTAGTGCCATTTGTGCCCAATGCCGCCATTAGTGGCATTATTGTCCAACACTGCCATTCGTGTCTTTAGTGCCCATTGCTGCCATTATTGCCTTTTTTGTCCAACACTGCCATTAGTGCCATTATCACCCAATGCTGCCATTAGTACCATTAGTGCCCAATGCTGTCATTAGTGCCATGAGTGCATAATGCAGCCATTAGTGCCATTAGTTCCCAACACTGCCATTCGTGCCCAATTCTGTCATTAGTGCCATTAGTGCCCAATGCTGCAATTAGTGCCCAATGCTGCCATTCGTACCCAATGCTGGCTTTAGTGCTGTCACTGCCCAATGCTGCCGTTAGTGCCCAAAGCTTTCATTAGTTCCATTAGTGCCCAATGCTGCCATTAGTGTCCAATGCTGGCATTGGTGCCATTAGTGCCCAATGCTGACATTAGTGCCCAATGCTGGCATTAATGCTTTTATTGCCCAATGCTGCCATTAGTGCCAATAGAGCCCAATGCTGCCATTAGTGCCCAATGCTGCCATTAGTGCTCAATGCTGCGATTATTATCATAGCTCCCAATGTTGCCATTAGTGGCATTATTGTCCAACGCTCCCATTCGTGCCATTAGTGCCCAAAGCTGCCATTCGTGCCTAATGCTTCCGTTAGTGCACAATGCTGCCATTAGTGCTTAATGCTGGCATTAGTGCCATTAGTGCCCAATGCTGCCATTAATGCCCAATGCTGCCGTTAGTTCCCAATGCAGCCATTACTGCCCAACGCTGCCAAAAGTGCCCAACGCTGCCATTAGTGCCATTATCACCCAACACTGCCATTCGTGCCATTAGTGCCCAATACTGCCATTAGTACCGTTAGTGCCCAATGCTGCCATTAGTGTCCAATGCTGCCATTAGTGCCATTATCACCCAATGCTGCCATTAGTGCCATTAGTGCCCAATACTGCCATTAGTACCATTAGTGCCCAATGCTGCCATTAGTGTCAAATGCTGCCATAAGTGCCATTAGTGCATAATGCTGCCATTAGTGCCATTCGTGCCCAATGCTGCCATTAGTGCCCACTGCTGCCGTTAGTGCCCAAAGCTGCCATTAGTGCCATAAGTGCCGAGTGCTGCCATTAGTGCCACTAGTTCCCAATGCTGCCATAAGTGCCCAATGCTGCCATTAGTACCCAATGCTGCCATTAGTGCCCAATGCTTCCATTAGTGCCCACCGCTGCCATTGGTGCCTAATGCTGCCATTTGAGCCTAATGCTGACATTAGTGCCATCAGTGCTCAATGCTGCCATTAGTGTCCCATGCTTCCATTTGTGCCCACCGTTGCTATTAGTGCCTAATGCTCACATTAGTGCCATTCGTGCCCAATGCTGCCATTAGTGCCATTAGTGCCCAATGCTGCCATTAGTGCCCAATGCTGCCATTAGTGCCATTAGTGCCCAATGCTGCCATTAGTGCCCAATGCTGCCATTAGTGCCCAATGCTTGCATAAGTACCATTACTGCATAACGCTGCCATTAGTGCCATTCGTGCCCAATGCTGCCATTAGTGCCCAATGCTGCCATTAGTGCCCAATGGTGCCATTAGTGCCCAATGCTGCCGTCAGTGCCCAATGCAGCCATTAGTGCCTTTAGTGCCCAATACTGCCATTAGTGTCCAATGCTGCCATAAGTGCCATTAGTGCCCAATGCTGCCATTAGTGCCCAATGCTTGCATATGTACCATTACTGCATAACGCTGCCATTAGTGCCATTCGTGCCCAATGCTGCCATTAGTGCCCAATGCTGCCATTAGTGCCCAATGGTGCCATTAGTGCCCAATGCTGCCGTCAGTGCCCAATGCAGCCATTAGTGCGTTTAGTGCCCAATGCTGCCATTAGTTCCATTAGTGGCCAACGCTGCCAACAGTACCATTAGTGTCCAATGCTGCCATAAGTGCCATTAGTGCATAATGCTGCCATTAGTGCCACTCGTGACCAATGCTGCCATTAGTGCTCAATGCTTCCATTAGTGCCCAATGCTGCCTTTTTTGCCCAATGCTGCCATTAGTGCCATAAGTGCCTAATGCTGCCATTAGTGCCACTAGTGCCCAATGCTGCCATAAGTGCCCAATGCTGCCTTTAGTGCCATTCGTTCTCAATGCTGTCATTAGTGCCATTAGTGCCCAATGCTTCCATTAGTGCCCACCGCTGCCATTAGTGCCTAATGCTGCCATTAGTGCCATTCGTGCCCAATGCTGCCATTAGTTCCATTAGTGGCCAACGCTGCCAACAGTACCATTAGTGCCCAATGCTGCCATAAGTGCCATTAGTGCCCAATGCTTCCATTAGTGCCTAATGCTGCCATTAGTGCTCAATGCTGCCATTAGTGACCAAATGTGCCAATTGTGCCCCATGCTGCCATTAGTGCCATTAGTGCCTAATGCTGCCATTAGTACCATTAGTGCCCAATGCTGCCATTAGTGCCTAATGCTGTCATTAGTGCCATTTGCGCCCAATGCTGCCATTAGTGGCATTAGTGCCCAACGCTGCCATTAGTACCATTAGTGCCCAATGCTGCCATTAGTGCCCAATGCTTGCATAACTACCATTAGTGCATAATGCTGCCATTAGTGCCATTCGTGCCCAATGCTGCCATAAGTGCCCAATGCTTGCATAAGTACCATTGGTGCATAATGCTGCCATTAGTGCCATTCATGCCCAATGCAGCCGTTAGTTCCTAATGCAGCCATTAGTGCCTAATGCTGCCATTAGTGCCCAATGCTGCCATTAGTGCCTAATGCTTCCATTAGTGCCCCATGCTGCCATTAGTGCCTAATGCTGCCATTAGTGCCATTAGTGCCCAATGCTGCTATTAGTGCCCACTGGTGCCATTAGTGCCCAATGCTGCCGTCAGTGCCCAATGCAGCCATTAGTGCCTCTAGTGCCCAATACTGCCATTAGTACCATTAGTGCCCAATGCTGCCATTAGTGCCCAATGCTGCCATTAGTGCCATTCGTGACCAATGCTGCCATTAGTGCTCAATGCTTCCATTAGTGCCCAATGCTGCCTTTTTTGCCCAATGTTGCCATAAGTGCCTAATGCTGTCATTAGTGCCATTAGTGCCCAATGCTTCCATTAGTGCCCACCGCTGCCATTCGTGCCTAATACTGCCATTTGAGCCTAATGCTGACATTAGTGCCATCAGTGCTCAATGCTGCCATTAGTGTCCAATGCTTGCATAACTACCATTAGTGCATAATGCTGCCATTAGTGCCATTCGTGCCCAATGCTGCCATAAGTGCCCAATGCTGCCATTAGTGCCCAACGGTGCCATTAGTGCCCAATGCTGCCGTTAGCTCCTAATGCAGCCATTAGTACCATTAGTGCCCAATGCTTCCATCAGTGCCCCATGTTGCCATTTGTGCCCAATGCTGCCATTAGTACCATTAGTTCCCAATGCTGCCAGTAGTGCCCAATGCTGCCATTAGTGCCCAATGCTTGCATAAGTACCATTGGTGCATAATGCTGCCATTAGTGCCATTCATGCCCAATGCTACCATTAGTGCCCAATGCAGCCGTTAGTTCCTAATGCAGCCATTAGTACCATTAGTGCCCAATGCTTCCATTAGTGCCCCATGCTGCCATTTGTGCCTAATGCTGCCATTAGTACCATTAGTGCCCAATGCTGCCAGTAGTGCCCAATGCTGCCATTAGTGCCCAACGGTACCATTTGTGCCCAATGCTGCCGTTGGTTCCTGATGCAGCCATTAGTGCCTAATGCTGCCATTAGTGCCTAATGCTGCCATTAGTGCCATTAGTGTCCAATGCTTCCATTAGTGCCCCATGCTGCCATTTGTGCCTAATGCTGCCATTAGTACCATTAGTACCCAATGCTGCCAGTAGTGCCCAATGCTGCCATTAGTGCCCAACGGTGCCATTTGTGCCCAATGCTGCCATTAGTTCCTAATGCAGCCATTAGTGCCTAATGCTGCCATTAGTGCCCAATGCTGCCACTAGTGCCTAATGCTTCCATTAGTGCCCCATGCTGCCATTAGTGCCTAATGCTGCCATTAGTACCATTAGTGCCCAATGCTGCCATTAGTGCCCAATGCTTGCGTAAGTACCATTAGTGCATAATGCTGCCATTAGTGCCATTCATGCCCAATGCTGCCATTTGTGCCCAATGCCACCATTCGTGCCATTCGTGCCCAATGCTGCCATGAGTGCCCAATGTTGCCATTAGTGCCCAACGGTGCCATTAGTGCCCAATGCTGCCGTTAGTTCCTAATGCAGCTATTAGTGCCTAATGCTTCCATTAGTGCCCCATGCTGCCATTTGTGCCTAATGCTGCCAATAGTGCCATTAGTGCCCAATGCTGCCTGTAGTGCCCAATGCTGCCATTAGTGCCCAACGGTGCCATTTGTGCCCAATGCTGCCGTTAGTTCCTAATGCAGCCATTAGTGCCTAATGCTGCCATTAGTGCCATTAGTGTCCAATGCTTCCATTTGTGCCTAATGCCGCCATTAGTGCCGTTAGTGCCTAATGCTGCCATTAGTGCCATTAGTACCCAATACTGCCATTCGTGTCCAATTCTGTCATTAATGCCATTAGTGTCCAATGCTGGCATTAGTGCCATTAGTGCCCAATGCTGACATTAGTGCCATTTGTGCCCAATGCTGACATTAGTGCCATTTGTGCCCAATGCTGCCAATAGTGCCCAATTCTTCCATTAGTGCCCAATGCTGCCATTCGTGCCATTAGTGCCCAAAGCTGCTATTATTGCCTTTTTTGTCCAACACTGCCAGTAGTGCCATTAGTGCCCAAAGCTGCCATTAGTGCCATTATTGCCCAATGCTGCCATTAGTGCCCAAAGCTGCCATTAGTACCATTAGTGCCCAATGCTGCCATTAGTGCCCAATGCTGCCATTAGTGCCATTAGTGCCCAACGCTACAATGAGTGCCATACCATGCTGTTGCTAATATGAAATCCACAGAGGCCATTGGCCTCAGCTCTGTCATGGCAGGTGTTGTGCAGAGCCAGAAGAGTTGTTTATTAAATAATATTGCCCTGAACTGGATTTCAAAGCAACACCAATTTAAAACTGGAATCAATTTCTTAAACTACAATGGTGAGATTTAAACTGATGTTCCCTGGATTATGATTGCCGTCTTCAATTTATAACTCTCCAATATTGAACCCAATTTAACACAGTCTGCTTTCTCCACTTTCCAACCTCATTGGCTGCTTAGCATTTGAGATGCCCTGAGGTTGCAAATAATTTGTGTAAACACCAGTATTTCTTTTCTAAATTTGTTCTACAATAATTCATAAGGATGTGGGTGTCAATGGCTGGGCCTACCCTTAATTGTCCTTTGAGAAGGTTAGGGTGAGCTGTCTTCTTGAACTGCTGCAGTCCCCCTGCTGTAGATAGACACACAATGCCCTTTGGGAGGGAATTCCAGGATTCTGTCCCAGTGAAACTGAAGGAATGGTGATATACATCCAAGTAAGGATGGTAAGTGGCTGGCAGGTCATCTTGTGGACTGTGGTGTTGCCATGTGTCTGCTGCCCTTGTCCTTCTCGATGGAAGTGGTCGTGGGTTTTGGAAGGTGCTGCCTGAGGATCTTTGGTGAATTTCTGCAGTGCATCCTGTAGATAGTACACACTGCTGCAACTGAGCGTCGGTGGTGGAGGGAGTGGATGCTTGTAGATGTTGTGCCAATCAAGTGGGCTGCTTTGTCCTGGATGGTGTCCAGCTTCTTGAGTGTTGTTGGAGTTGCACCCATCCAGGCAAGCGGGGAGTATTCCATCACACTCCTGACTTGTGCCTTGTAGATGGTGGACAGGCTTTGAGGAGTCAGGAGGTGAGTTACTCACAGCAAGATTCCTAGCATTTGACTTTACACAGCACCTTCCAGCCCTGTGACCCTGCTGGACAAAACTTTGTGTTGAACGTTACTGTTTCTTCAGGCTGAATTACTTAAAGTTCCTCATTCATCTTCTGATCAGTGAGTACCTCTCTGGTCCCCACCCCCCTCTCCAGTACCACACACTTTATGTTTTACCGCTAGCAGGCAGTGCTTGTGCAGATGGTGTGCAGCTTGGAAACACAAGTGTTTTCAGAATCGGAGTCAGCTATCTCACAGGGAAATCACAGACAGCTTCATCTCCAGCATCTGCTGAGCCATTCTTTATTCAGATGGATGAGCAGCATCTCTGTGTCCTCACTGTCCTCAACAAGTCCCCGAATGTAAAAGTGAGAGTCAGAGCACTGCATGAGTAGACTCTGAATACAGGGAGACCATTTATCTTTGCCATCTTGTGAAGGTTATTTCGCACTCTGTGCAGCCTGCAAGAACCCTTCACTGAGCCATGAACAATTGTAAACGGTAGAGTAGTCACACACATCCTAGACATCCCTCATGTGGACACAGATGGTTTAAATATTAGTGTGATCCATACACAATGTTCTAAATTAAAATTCAATTTAGAAGGCTCTGATAGGATATAATGGCTTTGAAAAATACACTTGACATTTCAAGCAACTGTTGCTTTACTGTCGATGTGTACTGTGTAGTGCTTGTAACGAATGGTAAAATTAGCTGTTACAGAGTTGCTCAAACAAACACCACACACTCATAGCATTTTGTTGGTGGCACTTCGCTTACTTTATAGCTAATCCTGCAATTTTGGTTCTGATTTTGCCTCCCTGTCAAGGAGTTGGGTTTTGTGGGTATCAGACACCAAAGATGGATGGGAGGGGAAGTTGGAAGGGCATGAGGTGAGATGGATAGTGCATTGGCCAGATATGGAGAGGTTTCAGGGGTTTCTGAGTGACAGAGAGAGAGCCTTATGTTTTTCATTAGACGGAGAAAGATACGCAGCACTGAGTGGATCCTTCTTCAACATCCACACATGCACAAAGCAACCCCCCGACTGATCCAAACTCTTTCCCATGTTGGCTGACCCAATTGCAGCCCGCCTCCAGCCCTCACCCTCACCTTCCAGTAATAAAGGTAGTGACCGTCTCTAGGATCCTGTGTACGAGGTCACTAACTCTGTGAGTTACCTTTAGGATTTAACTGAATTGAATTATTGGATGAGCTGTTGTCACATGTACTCAATGAGTGCGATGAAAAGTTTATACATCGCCACTTACAGCAACATCTTAGGTACAAAGGTGCCTAGGTACACCTTCAGTTACAAGATCTTAGAAAATAGAGAAATAAAATGACCAGCATTGCAGAAATAAAAGTTCAGAACAATGGTCCTCCAACCCAGACCATGCCGGCACCCAGCCTCCAGTCTGTGTTTTAGGTTGATATCTGTTTAATACTTAATGATGCAGATTCCCAAAATTAAGTACAGCATTGGAATTAAAAGATAGTCAACATACATAACTTTATGGGAACAGGCTGTGTGTGTGTCACATTGTTATAGAGATGGGTGGAGGTTAGCGAGATAAGGTTGTAGATTTGCTCGCTGAGTTGGTGTGTTTGGTTGCAGACGTTTTGTCCTGCTAGGTAACATCGTCAGCGCGCCTCCAGTGAAGCATTGGTGTTCTGTCCTGCTGGTTATTTATATGCCTCACTTTGCTGGGGTTGGGTGGCATCATCTCCAGTTCTGTTTTTCAGTGGTTTGTATATAGGGTCCAGTTCGATGTGTTTGTTGATGGATTTCCGGTTGGAATGCCAGTCCTCCAGGAATTCTCTGGCATGTCTCTGTTTTGCTTGTGTTATTAAGGATTATGAAATGTCTGCACCCAAACACACTGGCTCAACAAGCAAGTCTGCAACCTCATCCATAACCCGAGCTACGAATCTTCTCAAAAACTTTAGTTAGCAAGATACTTTGTTTTATGTTTATCTCTGTGAATTCTGTTTATGCGTACCCAGCAGGCAAGACAGATTGAGGTTTGAAAAGCAACTCTTAGACTGTGTCAGAGACAGCAGGAACTGCAGATGCTGGAGAATCTGAGATAACAAGGTGTAGAGCTGGATGAACACAGCAGGCCAAGCAGCATC
>NC_063350.1:4032377-4035115 GCF_021869965.1 Rhincodon typus
GCTGCTTGGCCTGCTGCGTTCATCCAGCTCTACACCTTGTTATCTCAGATTCTCTAACATCAGCAGTTCCCACTATCCCTGATATACATGCCTTGTTTGATGAGAGCTGAGAGTGTTGCTATTGGACTCAGTGACCACTAGGACTTGGAGCACGTGGACGAGGAGCTGGAGGATGAGAACATGTCTCATCGGTCATGGTTTAATATTTTACTGCAGCCAGCGAAATGAATCTCACATGCAAATTGAAGCTTAAAGCTATGCTTTTCAAGCAAAATGTTTGCTTAATAGTGGCCAATGAATCAGAAACAGAGAAAGCAAAGATCTTTGAGGAGGCAATGGTCTCATGGTGTTATCACTGCACTGTTAATCCAGCGACCCATGTAATGTTGTGGGGAGCTAATTTCAAATCCTGCCACGGGAGATGGTGGAATTTGAATTCAATAAAAATCTGGAATTAAATGTCTAATGATGACCATGAAACCATTGCCAGTAAAAACACATCTGGTTATCTAATGTCCTTTAGGGAAGGAAACTGCCATTCTTGCTTGGTCTGGCTTAAATGTGACTCCAGATCTACAGCAATGTGGTTGACACCTAACCGCCCTCTGGGCAATTAAGGATGGGCAGCAAATGCTGTCTGACCAGTGATGCCCTCATCCCATGAATGAGTTTTTAAAAAGTCCAATCTGATACTAATGAGGTTCCCTGACTGCTCTGAAAATGACGTTCTAATTTTTAACAATGATGATATCGAGTAATATATGACTAATTTGGAGAAATAGCTTTCAGAGATTCATATTAACCCATTGTGCTGGCTGTTCCAAAGGGCTGACTAATCAATTCCAATCTCTTGTCATTTCTTCCTGGCCCTGCTAATAGAACATAGAACATAGAACATAGAACATAACAGCGCTGTACAGGTCCTTCGGCCCTCGATGTTGCGCCGACCTGTGAAACCAATCTGAAGCCCATCTAACCTACACTATTCCATTATCATCCATATGTTTATCCAATGACCATTTAAATGCCCTTAAAGTGGGCAAAGTCTACTACTTTTGCAGGCAGGGCATTCCACGCCCTTACTACTCTCTGAGTAAAGAATGTTTCTTTCCCAATATTAATCCAGTTCCCTTTTGGAAGTGACCAATGATTCTGCTTCCACTGTCCATTCAGGCAAAGACTGAACTGGACACACTAAATAAACACAGTGGCTACAAGAGCAGGCCAGAGGCTGGGAATACTGCAGTCAATAACTCACCTCCTGACTCTCCAAAGCCTGTCCACCATCTACAAGGTACAAGTCAGGAGTGTGATGGAATACTCCCCACTTGCCTGGATGGGTGCAGCTCCAACAACACTCAAGAAACTCGACATCATCCAGGACAAAGCAGCCCGTCTGATTGACACCACATCCACAAACATCCACTCCCTCCACGACCGACGCTCAGTAGCAGCACTGTGTGCGATCTACAAGATACACTGCAGAAATTCACCAAAGATCCTTAGACTGCACGTTCCAAATCCACAACCACTTCCACCCAGAGGGACAAAGGCAGCAGATACATGGGAACGCCACTCCCTGCAAGGTCCCCTCCAAGCCACTCACCATCCTGACTTGGAAATATATCACTGTTCCTTCGGTGTCACAGGGTCAAAATCCTGAATTTCCACCCCCAAGGGTATTGTGGATCCATTTAATAATTCATCATTTTACTCAAGGTGGCCTGGAACCAGCAAACTCTGAAAACATTTCCAATCTGTTCAGTCTCTGGAAGATTATCCCTCATCAGTCATGAAGGAATCCCTTTAATCTGGAAAACCTCACCATCAAAAAGAGACACACAAGTTATGTTTCCTCTTTGACCAGTATTATCTGAAATATTTACACTTCCTCATCAACATAAAACTCTCCTGGACTGATGAATTTCATTTTCCTCCTGTGACAACTCTACGAGTGCCTCCAATATGATGTGCTGTCTGCTGCTTGATGTCTACCTTGCAGTACTTTCTAAAGATCCAGGTAACTTCACTTTAGCATGTCTGTTCTCTTTGCCTAGCCTGGCCTTCATAGCCTGACAATTGCCTTTGTTTCAGTTGGGAACAGTAGTCTAAGATTCACATTTCTCCCTTCAAACTGAAAATGAAATTCTCTCATGGCCTGATCACTACCACTGAAATGTTGCTTTATCATGAGGTTATTGATTGGTCCTGTCTATTGCTTTCGATTATAATCTCCTGTTATTTTTTAGGTTACAATCTATGAAATAAAATTCAAGTTATGTCGAGAAAATCAAACATTCTGCATTTGATGATCCAAGTTATTGCACTCTTTCAAAACACAAGCTTGTTCGAGTTTGTTTTTCTCCAAAAGTAAAAATGCATTGCAGTGTATTCAAGTCAAGCCTGAGATTTGAATCTCAATTCACGTAACATCACACACAAAGCTTTCGGCCTATACGCAGAGCTGTCGGTCCACACGCAGGGCCCACATGCAGGGTTTCAGCCCACACGCAGAGCTGTCGGCCCAAACACAGAGCTGTCAGCCCACACGCAGGGTTTCGGCCCACACGCAGGGTTTCGGCCCACTCACAGAGCTGTTGGCCCACACGCAGAGCTGTCGGCCCACACGCAGAAACGTCAGCCCACATGCAGAGCTGTCGGCCTACACACAGAGCTGTCGGCCCACACGCAGAGACGTCAGCCCACATGCAGAGCTGTCAGCCTACACACAGAGCTGT
>NC_063350.1:4035125-4053724 GCF_021869965.1 Rhincodon typus
GAGACGTCAGCCCACATGCAGAGCTGTCAGCCTACACACAGAGCTGTCGGCCCACACGCCGAACTGTCGGCCCACACGCAGAGCTGTCGGCCCACACGCAGAGACGTCAGCCCACATGTAGAGCTGTCAGCCTACACACAGAGATGTTGGCCCACACACAGAGCTGTCGGCCCACACACAGAGATGTTGGCCTACACACAAAGCTTTTGGCCCACACGCAGAGGTCCGTTCCACACATGGAGGCCCCGTCTGAGGCCTATGTGCCGAAACAACGGCACAGAGGCCGGTGTCCTGTCATCAAGTCTTCCTTTATTTACTAATGCACAGTACACTGGCTTCGGCCAGCCAGAACCACCTAGTTAACGAGGTCAAACTGGTGCTAATCACTACACCTCCAAAGCCCCCCACACCCCACCATCCCACCCCCAAACCCCACTTCCAAATCGGGGAATGCAGACCTGGTCTTTTGCTTATAGTGTCTCTTGTAACGCTTTCACCCCAATCTGGTTCCTTCAACTTGGACTCAGGCACAGGCGTGTGTACCCAACTGTGACTCATGTCTTGCTGAGATCCGGAACATCTCAGAAGAGTCTCTTCCTCCTCCTCTTCTACATTAACTTTTAGTAAAGCTTTAAAACTGATGCAGAGCTTGAAATGAATAGTTCAGGGCATTAGAAACGGATATAGGGAAGAGAAAAAGATCTCCTTGTGCCGAAGTGATATGGAGATCCTGGTGTTAGACTGGGGTGGACAAAGACATTATTTAAAACCTTTATTTAAAATAACAAACTTTCAGAGCACTGCTCCTTCATCAAGTTAAGCTTGTGATTTTAAATAAACCTGTTGGACTATAACCTGGTATGGGGGAGACGATGGCCTAGTGGTATTATCGCTGGACTGTTAATCCAGAGACCCAGATAATGCTCTGGGACCTGGGTTTGAATCCTTGCATAGCAGATGGTGGAATTTGAATTCAATAAATATCTGGAACTAAGAGTCTAATGATAACAATGAATCCATTGTCAATTTTTGGGGAAAAGCCCATCTGCTTCACCAATGTGCTTCAGGGAAGGAGACTGCCATCTTTACCTGGTCTGGCCTACATGTGACTCCAGACCCACAACAATGTGGTTGACTCATAACCATCCTCTAGGCAATTAAGGATGGGTAATAAATGCAATAAATGGGCAATAAATAAACGCCTAGCCAGCGATGCCCTCATCCCATGAATGAATAAAGGAAAAAAAAACTTGACTTCTGATTAATGTAAAGATAGCATCTGTTTATTTTTGATTGTAGACTGAAATGGGAAAAGGTTGTTTTAAAACCAAGGACTGTTGAAGGATTGTTGCACTTTTAAAAAGCAAAGAACTTGACACTTTTTGTAAGTACAGTTTACACAGCTGCTTGTTTAAGGAGTAGTAGGAGACTAGTTATGGATGAGCTGGAATCAGGGGTCTACGTATGAATCAATCTTTGGCCAGCAACAAGTATGTGTCTGATCTATGGCCTAGTGACCAGTTATCAATGGCAAAGGCCTCCTGCCTGCCAATGACTATATGATTGGCTCCCAGGTTGTTAAACAGTTTGGGGAGTATGAATAGGCAGACGTCATCGGCCTCTGGAAGGAAAAGACCTGTGTTTTTCCTGTGCAATGAAAAGTGTCTCAGGCGTGAAGATAGCCAGTTTATTTTCCTCCCATCAGTTGCTGTAAGCTATGACTATGTAAGCTATTCGTAAGTCAGACACTTTTAGAAGTGGCAACTAGTTACCCTGTGCCTCCTTCAGACAAGTGGAAGTATCTGGAGAAATAAGATAAAGAAGCAGTAACTGATCAGCAAAAGGATCATCTCAACAAACCCTGCAGACAGGGACTATTGTACTGCCTTCCCAGCTTTCCCTCCCATAACACGCATGTTTTTGTGTCTGTCTATGTTTTCTGTATGTGTTTGCTTGTAAAGGGGAAGTCTAATAAGTGGGCTAGAGTTTTAACCAGTAATGTCCATAGTTCATCATTGTTCATCTGTAGATAGAATCTATTTTTTGATTATGAATAGTGATCCTTGTTAAGTACAGATATCTGATCCATTATTAACCTGTGGCTGAAAGGTAGGTAGATTGGGAAATTCTTCCTGTTTTTATAAAATGTTTAACTTATATGATGACTCTGGAAATGGTGGTGTTTGATTTTCAGGACAGTGCCTCAGTGAAATGTGAAATTAACAACAAGGTTTCCTCCGACTCAAGGAGAGAAAAAGACAGACCGTCCAAAAGGTCAGGTTATATGTCAGGTTCAGCCAGAGAGAAAACTTTAGCAGTCCATGAAAAGTCACACCTGGGGATAAAAATCCTGAGTGTCTGAAAAGAAAACTCCAGAATCAGAAAGGTGCTGGAAGCAGGCAATTCGGAAAGCCCATAGATTTGCTCTGATTGTGTTTAGAAGACAGTACAATCAGTTATAATTGTACCAACTGAACAATCAACTTTACATTGGAAAGTAAACAGAAATTGCTGGAGAACCTCAGAAAGTCTGGCACCATCTATGGAAAGAAAACAGAGTCAACATTCCAGGTTCAGTGACCCTTCTTCAGAAATTTAAAATATAGACTGGATGGCCCTTCTGTGAGATTATCTGTAAGATAAAAACAAAGTCTGTTACAAAGGCAAAAATAACTGTAATAAAAATGTGAAATCGCCACAGTCCTACCAGATTGCTGAGATAACAAGGTGTAGAGCCGGATGAACACAGCAGGCCAAGCAGCATCAGAGGAGCAGTAAAGCTGACGTTTCGGGTCAAGACCCTTCTTCAGAAATGGGGGAGGAGAAGGGGATTCTGAAATAAATAGGGAGAGAAGGGGAGGCGGATAGAAGATGGATAAAGGAAAAGATAGCTGGAGAGGAGACAGACAGGTCAAAGAGGCGGGGTTGGAGCCAGTAAAGTTGAGTCTAGGTGGGGAGTTAGGGAGGGGATAAGTCAGTCCAGGGAGGACAGACAGGTCAAGGAGGCAGGATGAGGCTGGTAGGTAGGAGACAGGGGTGGGGCTTGAGGTGGGAGGAGGGGATAGGTGGGAGGAAGGACAGGTTGGGAGGCGGGAACAAGCTGGGCTGGTTTTGGGATGCGGTAGGAGGTGGGGAGATTTTGAAGCTTGCGAAGTCCACATTGAGACCATTGGGCTGCAGGGTTCCCAAGCGAAATATGAGGTGCTGTTCCTGCAACATTCAGGTGGCATCGTTGTGGCACTGCAAGAGGCCCAGGATGGACATGTCGTCTAAGGAGTGGGAGGGGGAGTTGAAGTGGTTCGCGACTGGGAGGTGCAGTCGTTTGTCACGAACCGAGCGTAGGTGCTCCACAAAGCGGTCTCCAAGCCTCCGCTTGGTTTCCCTGAAGTAAAGGAGGCCACATCGGGAACAGCAGATGCAGTTTACCACATTAGTAGATGTGCAGGTGAACATCTGTTTAATGTGGAAGGTTTTCTTGGGGCCTGGGATGGGGGTGAGGGGGGAGGTGTAGGGGCAGGTGTAGCACTTCCTGTGGTTGCAGGGAAAAGTGCCGGGTGAGGTGGGGCTGGAGGGGAGTGTGGAGCGGACAAGGGAGTCACGGAGAGAGCGGTCCCTCCGGAAGGCAGATAAGGGTGGGGAGGGAAAAATGTCTTTGGTGATGGGGTCGGAATGCAGATGGCGGAAGTGTCGGAGGATGATGCGTTGGATCTGTAGGTTGATGGGGTGGTATGTGAGGACGAGGGGGATTCTGTTTTGGTTGTTATTGCGGGGAGGGGGTGTGAGGGATGAGTTGCAGGAAATGTGAGACACACGGTCAAGGGTATTTTTGACCACTGTGGAGGTTGCTGATTGTTGGAAAAAACCCGCCTGGTTCATTAATGTCCTTTAGGGAAGGAAACTGCCATCCTTACCTGGTCTGGCCTACATGTGACTCCAGACCCACAGCAATGCAGTTGACTCTTAACTGCCCTCTGGACAATTAGGGATGGGGCAATAAAGGCTGCCTGGCCAGCGATGCCCACATCCTGTTACTGAATAAAGAAAAAAAAAGACAATAGGGCAAATACTGGATACTGGAAATCTGAAACGAAAATAGAAAGTGAAACTCAGAAACTTAGCAGGCATGGCAACATCTGATATTTGAATCTTTGTTCATTTAATTTAGAGAGTTTGTTAACTCAATTGTCTGGTTAGGCATGAGAGTGATATCCAACAGCATGGGTTCGGTTCCTAGCCCTTTACCTTTTTACCATAGTTATTTTTGCTTTTGTTTGTACTAAACTTTGATGCTATTCTGTTGAGAGCACATTGACAGCCTCTTGTGAATATGCTCAGTGACTGAACATCAAACTGCAAAAATAAAACTTGTGATCTATCAAGTCAGTTTTCAGTCTGGGATCTGACTTGTGTGGTATGATCATCATCTGGGGTCACCACAAGAATGAGCAAACAATTTCACAACTTAAAGTTATACCCTTAAAGTTCAACATTTTAAACTAGTTACAACGTTTTTCATGTGTATATAAAATGCATTTGGTTCTTGCTTGAAATCTCAGGCATTTGCCAACACTCTCCCAGCAGTATTGTGGGAGCAACTGCATCACACAGGCTTGTTTTAAAATTATTACTCATTCACAGGATACAGGGATCGGCATTTATTGCCCATCCCCTTTACAACCAATGGCATGTTGAACTGTTTAAGAAGGTTTCTGAGAGCCGATCGCATCACAGTGGGTCTGGAGTCACATGTAGACCAGACCGGGCAAGGACAACAGATTTTGTCCCCTAAAGGACACTAATGAATCAGATGGGTTTATAATGACAATGGTTTCAAGGTTACCATTAGTTTGGTGTTAGCATTATATTTATTAATTGAATTTTAATTTGACCAGCTCCCATGGCAGGATTTAAATCCCACATTTCCAGGACTGGATTACAAGCCCAATGACATTACCTCTACACCATCACATCCTCTCAGACGGGACATGGACTATAAATATTGCAGGATGGTAGAAATCTGAAACAATGCCTACACAAAAAGCTGTTGAGTATGGTGTTAGAATGATAATGTTAAACTGTAATTGATCATTTCTTGGAGGGTTAAGATTAGAAAACCAAGGTAAATTGAGATACAGATCAGACACAATCTAACTGAACAGCAGAAAAGGTTGTAGGATTGTGTGGCAATCTGACCCATGATTTATATTTCCTCTCTTCCTCATTTATATAAAATAGCATGGATCAAAACTGCACAGAAACAGGTCATTCAACCCAATGGGTCTACTTCAATGTTTATGAAAATAAATTACATTTATAAAACTTTTTCCAAAACTTTAACTATCCCAAAATGCTTTACAGCCAATGAAACACTAGAAGTGTACTCACTCTTCTAAAGTAAGTAACATGGCAGTCAATTTACACAAAGTAAGATCCTGCAAACAGCCAAGTGTTATTAAACAGATAATGCTCCAATGACCCTCCTCCCACCCATCTCACCTTCCTTATCCTTCTATTCCTTTCTGCCTCATGTCTTTATCCAACTCTCCCTTATATCCAGCTATTCCGATTACCTCAGTCAGTCCCTCTAGCAGAGAATTCCAAACATTCTCTGGGTAAGAAAATTTTCCTGAATTCCCAGTTAGATTTATTAGTGACCATCCCATGCTGATTGCTGCTAGTTTTGGAGTCAACACATTCCAGGATTAGTCAAATGATCTTAGCCCGTGGATAGTCCAAGTCTGTCTGAAACATTTGGAGAAACTGTGATATGACCTCAAACATTGGAGCACCGGAAACCCCAGCTTCATCCCAGTGTGGAGCATCACGGCCCAACTCAGCTCCAAGCACAGAACAGATCAATTAGTTCCCAGTGGAATTCTCCAAATGTGCTGAGCTTCAGTCTCTTGTGTAAGCTTTCATCGAAACACAATTCATTAAAACTCAATTTTAATAAAGCTTAGCTGACAGCTCATCTTTTGCTGAACTTGCCAGTTGTTGGAAATGCATTCCTTGCTTATGCTTTTATAATTCTTCAACATCCCACTTTCCCCAAACTCACTCTCTTTATGACAACCAATGATAACTTCCTGTAGCCTCCACTCTCTGTTATTTATTCATGGGATGTGGGCATCTCTGGCTGGGTCAACATTAATTATCCATCCTTAATTGCTCAGGGGGCAGATAAGATGCAATTTGCATAAGATGCACATTGCTGTGAGCCTGATGTACATTTACAACAATTGATCGTGGCTATACGGCTTTTTACTCCTAGCGTTCATTAAATTCAAATTTCAGCACCAGCCATGGTGGGGTTTGAACACCCTATCCCCATATCATTAACATGGTTTTCTGGATTATTAGCACAGTGGCATTACCAATACCCCACTACCTGCCCCTAAAACATATGGCATGGCCTGTGTTGTACAGATGCGGCCAGCTCGCTGCTCTCTGTAAGTTGCTCATTAGGAAAGTTGCTGCCACCATCCCCTTTAAATTTAAGAAAGGACAGGACCTGCTTCATTCATGTGGGAGAGGAAAGCCTGGTGTAATTATAAGACTCTCTTTTCTCTTAACAAGGTATAGTTTATTACATGTTAGCAACTAGTTACAGGTTACATTGATAGGATATTCATTACTGTAGAAACATAGAAAATAGGAGCATAGGAACATAGAAAATTGGCCCTTCAAGAGGTATTCCTATTCCTATTTTCTATGTTTCTAAACTACGTTAGAGTACATTTGACATGAAAAGACTCCACAAGTCAACTAAAGTTCACATGAGCTCTGCCCAGGACTATAAGACACTACATAAAGTTGTGAGCACAGCCCAGTCCATCACATAAGCCTACCTTCCATCCATTGACTCCATCTGTACTTCTCACTGCCTTCGAAAGGCAGCCAGTGTAATTCTCTGCAGCCGTTAGCCTTGTATTCCTCGCTCTGTTTTATTAACCTAATGCATTTTGTGTGGTATGATGGGGAGGCAATGGCCTAGTGGTATTATTGCTGGATTGTTAATCCAGAGACCCAGGTAATGTTCTGGGGACCTGGGTTTGAACCCTGCCATGGCAGAATGGAATTTGAATTCAATAAAATATATGGAATTAAGAGTCCAATGATGACCGTGAATCCATTGTCGGTTGTGAGGAAAAACCCATCTGGTTCACTAATGTCCTTTAGGGAAGGAAACAGCCATCCTTACCTGATCTGGCTACATGTGACTCCAGACCCACAGCAATGGGGTTGACTCTGAACTGCTCCCAGGCAATAAATGTTGCCTGTTCAGTGACGCCCTTGTCCCATGAATGAATTTTTTAAAAAATTAAAGACCCCACCCACCCAGGTTATAATCTCTTCCATGGGGCAGAAGATACAAAAGCCTAAACCCACAAGCCAACAGATTCAAGAACAGCTTCTTCCCCACTGTTATTAGACTTCTGAATGGACCTCTCAAATTTTAAATTTAATGTTGATCTTGCTCTCTGTGCATCTTCTCTGCAGCTGTAATATTGTATTCCTCACTTTGTCCTATTACCCTAATGCACTTTGTATAGTATGATCTGCCTGAACTGCACACAAAACAAAACTTTTCACTGTACCTCAGTACATGTGATAATAATAAATCCAATCAAATCAAATCAGTTGTCATCAGCCCACTCATGCCTGTAGTGGGACCTTGACTGTGTATCAAAGGGTGTTAGAGAAATTCCACCAGCAATGCTTCTCCTGCCTCCACCAGGTTCAATCGGAGGGCCATTGAACAAATACTAATGTCCATCTTGAAGCCAGCTCCACAAACATTGAGGTAAAACGTCTCCTGCATGACCAACTCCGATAGATGTAGCACTGTGTCCAGTTGACTGAACACCAGCTTCCTTACCAGGCCTTATCTTCCCAACTCTCAACTGACCAGAGTTTGAGTGATGATAAGGAAATGCCTGTTTTGAAGCACAGCAGCAGAGGCATCAATGACTGGGAGGTGCTGGTTATCGAACATTCAAAACAAGAGAGCTTGTCCATCAAGCTGCATTAATTTCAGACCAAACAACTTCATGATGAGGTGGAGTGGAAACTTAGAAAATAGGAGCAGGAGGAGGCCATTCAGCCCTTTGAGCCTGCTCCCCCATTCATTTTGATCATGGCCAATCGTCCAACTCAGTCCCCTGTTCCTGCTTTTCCCCAATTCTCTTTGATCCCTCTAACCCCAAAGGCCAAATCCAACTCCTTCTTGAAATCACACAATGTTTTAGCCTTAAAAAGCACTTCTGAGGAAAGGTCACTTGACCCGCAACGTTAACTCTGATTTCTCTCCACAGATGCTGCCAGACCTGGTCAGCTTTTCCAGCAACTTCTGCTTGTGTTAATGTTTTAGCCTTGACTGTTTTCTGTGGGAGCGAATTCCACAGACTCACCACTCTCTGCGCGAAAAAATTTCTGCTCATCTCAGTTCTAAATGGTTTGGCCCGTATCCTTACGCTGCGAGGCCACATTCTGGACTCCCCAGTCATCAGAAACACCCTTCCTGTGTTTACCCTGACTAGCCCTGTCGGAATTGTACAGGTATCTATGATACCCTTTCATTCTTCTAAACTCCAGTGAATATAGTCCTAAGCAATCCAGTCTCTCTTCATCTGTCAGAAGGAAACAAGTCCTGGTCCCTGATTCCCAATCAATCATGCCCCATGCACCCAAAAATCTGACGATTGGCAATTGACCTGTTCAATCACATGAAGGTACTGTGACCCTGAGGTCATCTTTGAGCTGAGGGACAGCTGACAATGGTGCCACATATTAAATGGACTTCATTGGGTGGCAAGAGTTTGGGGTATCCCAAGATCGTGAAAGGCGACGCAGTCAACAATGGAGGTGGGTCACCCCAGTATCCAAAGAAGGGAACACAGAACATAAAACATAGAACAGTACAGCACAGTGACGTTTTCCATCTCCAAACTGAAGTCACGTCTTTGGAGTCTGTCAATGCAACAGCTTATATTTGAAGTGAGATCATTCTGAAACACTTCAATGTTTGTCTTACAATCTAATCAGGGATACACTGCTCTTTTAGGCAATTGTATGACTATCCCAGATGAGAACGTGACCCAGTTTTTAATCAGCTCTGACGCGGGTTTTTTTTTTCAATTTTTAGTGAATTGACGCAAGCAATACCTTATTCTGAATCTCAGAATGATGATCCTGTCAGTTGTCTCCAAATATCCATTAAAAACCTTTTGCAGATCCCGAGAGATTTGCACCTTTGTACAGATCGCTCAGAGTCCAAAACACTTCCTCACTACACTCGGCATTTAAACTGACGCCTTCCCTTCAACTGGAAACACAAAACGGGAAAAAAAATCACGTGACATATGTACTGAAAATTAGCAATTAACAGTAAAGAATGCTGAATGCAGCACAGTCCAAGCGTCAGTGCTGAAGGAATGCCACACTGTCAGAGAGTCAGCAATGAGCGAATGTGGTGCTGTCGGAGGGTCAGTGCTGAGGGAATGCGCGCTGCGGGAGGGTCAAGGCTGAGGGAGTGGGCACTGTCGGAGGGTCAGTGCTGAGGGAATGCGTGCTGCGGGAGGGTCAAGGCTGAGGGAGTGGGCACTGTCGGAGGGTCAGTGCTGGGGGAATGCGCACTGCGAGAGGGTCAGGGCTGAGGGAGTGCCACACTGTCGGAGGGTCAGTATTGAGGGAGAGCCACGCTGTTGGAGGGTCAGTGCTGTGGGAGTGCCGCACTGTTGGAGGGTCAGTACTGAGGGAGCGCCGCACTGTCGGAGGGTCAGTGCTGAAGGAGCGTCGCACTGTCGGAGGGTCAGTGCGGAGGGAGAGCCTCACTGTTGGAGGGTCAGTGCTGAAGGAGCGCCGCACTGTCGGAGGGTCAAGTGAATGTCAAGTGAGGGGCCTCATCACTACAACACACCAATCTACACTGAGTGGATTACCCCACACGGCTGGTCCCTCTTTCAAAGGTGTTCAGTGTCTGAATGAGGGGTGCTGTGCTTGACTGAGGGGGAGGGGTTACTGAGAGACAAACCCCTTCCTTATGCCCTCCCCTGTGACATGCCCACACAGCCCTTCCCACCATCACTCTCCACAGCCTGGCACTGAGTGCCAAAATCTGGCCTTGGGTGGGTGTAGCCACTCTCTCGCTGGTGGCACTGCCATTCGTTACCAGCCTCTGGTTGCCCAGTGACCAGCACTTCATTCATTCAGGCCTTCCTGAAAGGGGTAACACTGATGGCCTGCTGATTCTCCAGTCGGTCCTACTAGATCCAGCTCTTTGTTTCGACATTGCTCATTGATTCACTACGTGATCCCAGAAGGAAAACTACGAAAGATTCCAGAATATTTAGCCATTTCCAACGTGCTAGCATCACAGGGAGTATTCAACATCCATTCCAATCTCTACAGGGCTCATAGTCTGATTCTGTGAGTATCACAGCATTGAAAAAGAAAGCTTCAAATGGTGAAATTGTTCTCAATCTGAGGTCTCTTTCCCTGACCCTGTGAATGTTCATTCCAAGTGCTTATTGTCCATCTGTCTCTGCGCCTGCAATTGAGTTTGATAACACTCGAGACATCTCCACCAGACAGATGGGACTCGATATGCACTTGGATCAATTCAGCCCTCCACATGCTCTGTGTGTTCTGTAACTGATCAGCAAAGGTCCCCTTACTCAAACCATTCATCAGCAAACATTGCACAAGATACAAACCAGCTTATCTCAAAAATAATACCTCCTTACCCCAACCTTTCATCATTCTTTTGCAATCATTTTTTACATTAAAAAAAACTTGTCCATTTCTGTTCTGCTACATATTTTAAAAACTGGGAGTTATTTGAGAACACTAAGAATGAATTAATAACCAAAGTATGGCTTTAATTTTCCATTCCCCATCACCCCATATTCATTCATATCCAATGGACTCCAGTCTGTATAGAACAAAGAACTGCTGATGCTGAAGACCTGAAAAAAAATAGAAATTGCTGGAGAAACTCAGCAGGACTGGCAAGAGAAGAGAAAGCAGAGTCAATGGTTAGGGTCCAGTCATCCTTCATCAGAACCTCAGTTTTAAGCATTTTTCAGTAATACTCTTGTGGACCTCAAACCTGCCCCCAACATTCCTACCCCACCCCCAACCTCTTCTCTATCACCTCCTCCAATGCACCAATAACTTGGCAGCCCTCCAATTTCGACCTCCTGTGTATCACCCTCTCCCTTTGCCCTTCAGCTGTCTAGGTCCTAAACTCTGGGACTCATTACCTAATCCTCTTTCTGTTTCCTTTAAGAAATTGCTTAAACCCAACTCGCTAACTCTCAAGAGATAACAAGGTGTAGAACTGGATGAACACAGCAGGCCAGGCAGCATCAGAGGAGCGGGAAAGCTGACATTTCGGGTCTGGACCCCTCTTCAGGAAAAGGGTTATTTTCTGAAGAAGGGTCCAGACCCGAAATGTCTATAATTGGCTTCCTGAGTGTCCCCACTACATCAGCCAATTATAGAGAATGAAGACAGCATGCTGGGATGTAGAGATGATAATAATTAAGAAGGGGGCAACTCAGCATGTCAGGGTGTTGGATGATACGTTACTGCAAAAAGGGGGTCACCACAGGCATTAACATCCTGGTTTCAATGGGGGAAACCATGCATTACCATGTATGGGCTTGACCTGACCAAGCTACATGGAAACTCACTGAAGCAGGATGCTCCATAAGGAAGATAATAATAATTTAGTCAACACCCTGGAACTCCCTCCTTAACAGCACTGTGGGTGTGCCTACACCAAATGGTTCAAGAAGGCAGCTCACCACCATCTTCTCAAGGATGACTTGGGATAGACAATAAAGTGCTGGGCCAGAGATGTACACACTCCATGAATGAATTAAAAAACAACAATTTACTATAACAGAGTAGTAACCCACAATAACCTTCAGCAATGGGACCATCCAGTGCAAGAGCACAAAAGACAAAACAGTCAAGAAGTTCATCACCATCTAAGCCAAAGCAGTCCATTTGGTGGCACCACATCGACCCACTCTCTCCACTACTGATGCACACAGGCAGCACTGTGTCCCATCCATAAGGCGCATTGCAGCTACTCACAAGCCTCCTTAGATAACATGGAAAACATAGAAAATAGGAGCAGGAGTAGGCCATTCAGCCCTTCGAGCTTGCACCACCATTCAATATGATCATGGCTGATCATGCAATCTCAGTATCCCACTCCCACTTCCTCTCCATACCCCGTGATCCCTATCGCCGTAAGGGCCAGGTCCAGATCCCTCTTGAAGAGGTTCACAACTCTCTGAGTGAAGAAATTCTTCCTCATCTCAGTCCTGACTGGCTTACTCCTTATTCGTAGAACTTGTGATATCGACATTCAGCTTCTCCAGGGCATTTAGGGATGGGCACTAAATGGTGGCCTAGCCTGCAATGCCCACATCCTGTGAAAAAGCAGAAAGAAATTGTGAATTGCACAGAACATCTCCAAAACACTTCTCTTTATTCAGCAACAACACAGCAAAAATAGCAAGAAATTTAGAAATAGCTTGCATAAAATAAATTGCTATGAATTGGTTGTTAATCAGTTTGCTCTCAGCATCATTGAATGGGAAGACAGCTGTGAGCTCTTTGCATTAATTGGAGGCTCTGTTTTCGAGCTCTCTGCAGTTAGACTGTTGCACACAGCTTTTATGATGCCCAATGATGCTAAGTGGTCAGCATTACATTATGCTCACAACTTGGCAGGACTTTCAAACCTGCAAAGTACAATTTGTCACCGCACCTCCACAAAACAGCACAGCCACTGAAAATATCCAGGCACTCTGTTATCTCTACAGTTCACTCTAGAAATATCACTGGCAATCAACATCACCCATACCTAGAGAAGATGGTAGAGTGCTTTCTTACTGACCGCTGTGTAATGAAGGCAACAAAAAAAAGCTTGTATTTATATAAAGCACTCCTTGACATCACGGCTTTCTTCTTCATTCATACACAGGATGAGGGTGCCTCTGGCCAGGCCACCATTTATTGCTCATCCCTAATTGCCCAGAGATTGGGCATTGCTGTGGATCTGGATTCACATGTAGGCCAGGCCACCAACAATCTGTCCTGGACCAGCCACATTGATGTGATAATCAAGAAGGCACAATAATGCCTCAGGAGGCTAAGGAAATTCAGCATGTCCATAAGGACCCTCACCAACCTTTACAGATACACCATAAAAAGCATTCTATCAGGATGCATCACAACTGGGTACGGCAACTGCTCTGCCCAGGACTGTAAGAAACTACAGAAAGTTGTGAACACAACCCAGTCCATCACGGAAGCCAACCTCCCATCCATTGACTCCACCTACAATTCTCGCTGCCACAGAAAGGCAGCCAACATCATCAAAGACCCCTCCCACCCCGGTTATAATCTCTTCCAACCTCTTCTGTCAGGCAGAAGATACAAAAGCTTAAACAATAGGTTCAAGAACAGCTTTCTCCCTGCTGTTATTAGACTCAAATTTCAAATCTAATGTTGATCTTACTTTTTGTGCACCTTCTTTGCAGCTGTACCTTTGTATTCCTCACTCTGTTCAATCATCCTATGACCTTTGTGTCATTATATGCTATGATCTGCCTGTACTGCAGAACAAAACTTTGCACTGTACTTAGGTACAGGTGACTATAATAAATCAGATCAGGTTGGGGCATTAATGAACTGGGTGGGTCTTGCCAATGGTTTTCCATTTGATTCCTAATTCCAGATTTTTACTGAATTCTGCCATGGCAGGTTTCAAACCAAGGACCCCTGAATGTTACCTGGGTTTTAATAGTCAGGCAGAGAACCACTAGGCCATCACCCTCCCCCTTCAACAGTTAGAAACAGTGGAATCTTTTTGAGGTATGGTCCCTGCTATAACTTGGGAATGGTAACAACCAATTTATGCAGAGCAAGCTCCCACACACAGCAGTGAGATAACGATCAGATTACTTGCTGTAAATGAGGCTGGCTGAGGGAGAAATATTGATCAGGACGCCTGGAAGCTCTTTCGGATAATACCGAAGTCTCATTTAGATTGGCCTGAGTTGACAGTTCAAGGTATTGGTTTAACCTTCGACCTAGCGATTATCATCCATCTAAAACTTTAACTCTGTTTCTCTCTCCACAGACGCTGCTTGACATATTGAGTGTTTCTGGAATTTTTCGGATTACCAGCATCTGCAGGGTTTTTTTGTTGGATGATTTGAGATATTGCAATTAAAACATTGGTCAGCCCTCACTTGGATTAATTGCGTTGGATTCAGGACTCGTGATGCCTCCAGATAGTGATCCTGGCCAATGTTGGGGGAAATGGGTGGGGTGGGGGGGGAGCGCGGGGCGTGGCATAGATTCACCGGATGCTGCTGGGGTTGAAAGAGTTAACTAGTGGGGAGACGTTGGCTTTCTGTTCCTGTGAATATTGAAGATTAAAGCTTGATCAACTTGAAATATATTAGAATATTGAATGAGGTCAATAGGGATAAACTATGTCCTTGAAAAATCATAGAATTACAGGGCTGTCACTGCACTGACTCTCTGAAAATTTTGATTTACTGCCATTCACCTGCATTTTCCCCATAACACTACACTTGCCTCTATTTAAATTATCATCCAATACCCTCTTGGATGCTGTGATTGACCTGCCCCCAGCACATTTCCAGCCAGTGTATTCCAGCTCCCTGACTACTTGCTGGGTGAAAATGTTACTTTCACACAAATACTTTTGTTTCTTTTTGCAATTTATTTTGTCTGTGCCTTTTCATGCCTGATCCTGTTATGAGTGAGAACAGTTCCTCGCTACCTATTCTGCACAGACCCCTCTCTCTTCCCAAAACGATACTGAGACAAATATCAAAACTGAGACTGATATGTATCAAACAGGTATGTTCAAAACAAACACAGAAATTGCCGAATAAGCTCAGAGGGTCTGGCAGCATCTGTGAAGAGAAATCAGAGTTAATGTTTTGGGTCTTCTTCAGTGATGTTAAAAATTCAGAACCAATGCAGATAGGTGGACTGAAGATATGAATGTGCCGTGATCTAGCAGAATAGGGGAGCAGATTTGAGGGGCTGAATGGTGTCTGCCTGTAACTATGTTGTGATATAGCTCACTGGCCAGCTGAGTAATGTGCCAACACATTGATACCGTCAACATCACCAGCTTGTGAGAGGGAGAATCAGATGGTGTCACCACATCTGACTCGTCTTCTGTCTCACTCTGACCACCCAGTGCAGATTATTATGAATGCATTCACTGACAGTCCATGACTGGCATTTTTCACCAGGCAGACGTTCAGGGCTTCTTACACCCAAAGCACTTTTCTCCGTGACCTCCCTATGCCCTCCTTCACCTCGCATTGCTCAGTCATTCTGTTATCTTGTTTGTCTCATAGAGCGGCAATGTCAGGGCTAAGTAGCAGAGTCTGCAGCCTGCGATACACACAGGCTCAAGTCCCAAGTTGAGGGAGGCCGGGACTGAGACGTGCGGTTGGGGTAAATGAAGGAATGGAAGGAGGGGAGGGAGGTGTCATGCAGGAATCAGTGCTGATTCTGTGAACCAGCCGCAGGAGAAAGGGAGAGGCAGAGAAACAGAGAGCAAATGAATGAATGAATGAACAATTTCCTTGCATTCCATTAGTGCCTTCCGCAACTTCAGGAAATCTCATTGAGTCAGAGAGCCATACAACACGGAAACAGACCTTTCGGTCCAACCAGTCCATGCCAACCGTAATCCCAAACTAAACCAGTCCCACCTGCCTGAGCTTGGCCCAGATCCCTCCAAACCTTTCCTATTCAAGTACTTATCAAAATGTCCTTTAAATGTTGTAAAAGCACTTTAAAACCAATGATAAATGTTTAGAGTGTATTTCCTGCTATAAGGTAGCACACACATGGCTACTGGCAAGCATCACACCCACTACAGTAAGGGAAGAGGAGCTGCCTGGATACAAAGTTAGAGATCCTACAAACAACCATGATTATAAATGCCTGACAATCTATTTCAGTGATATTATTGGTCACAACATGGAAGTATAGGATCATTGAATAGTGACAGAACAGAATGAAGTTATTTGACTCATCACATCTGTGTCAGCTAGGCACGTCTCCCTCCCCTTCTGACTGAGGTTGTGGTACCATCATTCGTGGCTTGGGGGTCATCCCACACCTTGTGCCCAAATATCTGTGTCTTGTGAATTGGTTTGTTCAGTGACATGAAGTTCTATGGCAGAAACGTGTAAGCCTCCCTCTGCCTCGGGAAAGCAGCCGACATCATCAAAGACCCCTCCCACCCCAGTTATATTCTCTTCCACTCTCTTCCATCAGGCAGGAGATATTATAGTTTGTACATACATACAAAAAGATTCAAGTACAGCCTCTTTTCCACCGTTATTAGATTTCTGAACGGACCTCTGAAATTTTAAATTTAATGTTGATCTCACTCTCTGTGCTCCTTCTCTGCAACCATAACATTGTATTCCATCACTCTGCTCTATTACCCTGATGCACTTTGGATGGTATAATCTGCCTGTGCTGCATGCAAAACGAAACTTTTCAACATACCTAGGTATAAGTGACAATAATAAATCAAATCAAATCAATAGACAGGATCAGTATATTGTATCCTCAAGATTAAAGTGTAGCAGATAACTGACATCATTGAGCCACATCCTGGGTTTGGGCCTACACTTACACCTGAGGCTGACCCATAGCCTGCTGCTCGGTTTTTGTTGCTGATATTCTCTTTGTGTTGCTCATCCTTCCTGCTGGAGATAGACTGCTACCTTATCTCAGAGTGTCCCTTGACACTCCTTACTGACATTTCACTAATAGAGAGGTTAACAAAGTGAAACGGAAAACTGGAATAGTTTAATATTAGAAACTGATTCACCATAAATACAGAACTGGGCTTGATTAGCTGCCTGCCTGCAACCAAAAAGGAAAATGTATATTTTCCATTTGAAAGGGCAGCTGATATAATGGGAGTCTCAGTGTTTGACTGCAAGTTCATGCAATTGAATATTAGCTCAATACATCATTCATGTAACGCTGGATCTTGAGAACATTATCTCAGCGGTGCAGCACTGAGGGGGATATATTAATTTGAGGCCTCTCTGCAGAGACACAGAAAAGTCCCATGGCTACCATCTCGAAGAGGAAGCAGCAAGTTCTCCTCGGAGATTTGAGCTTCTAGGACAAGTGGCAGGTGAGATATAAAGCAGAGAAACATGAAGTGATACTTTTTATGGGGTAGAACCAGGTGAGGCAATATCAAATACAGAGTGTAATTCATTGAAACCCTACAATGTGGAAGCAGACCATTTGGCCCATCAAGTCCACACAGACCCTCTAAAGGGCACACCACTCTATAACCGTGCAATCCCCATGGCTAATCTACCTAACTTGCACATCTTTGGGCTGTGGGAGGAAACCCGTTCAGACACGGGGAGAATGTACAAACACACAGTTGCCTGATGCTGGAATTGAACCTAGGCTCCTACCACTGTGAGACAGCAGTGCTAAACACTGAGCCACTATACTGCCCCAATTCTTAAACAAAGAACGAAATTGGAGGAGAAACTCAGCAGGTCTAGCAGCATCTGTGCAGGGAGAAACAGAGTTAATTTTTCAAGTCCATTGACCCTTCTTCAGAACTGGCAGAGCGAGCTAGAGGGTGACAACTGGGGGCTCTGAGCCAGTGTGAAGCATTGTTGAGGGAGATAGAGAGTGAGAGAGAGAGAGAGAGGGGCTGAGAATGAGTATATGGCAGCACATAACACTGAGTGTGGATCTCAAGATGCAACGAGAACCGCTGTCTGTACATCACAGAGATACCTGTGACCCTGGGTAGATGCAAAATACTAAGGATAGTACTCCAGCTGAAATCCACGAGGTGTCAGTCTGAGCCAGAGACAGTCACTGAGGAATGAGATATGGCTGTGGAATGGGATCTTGGCAAATGTCTTGTCAAACACCAGGAGTGACGATGAAATTGTTGATGGTGGACAAGAGAAAAAATTAGAATGTAAATCCTGTTGGAGGGAGGAGCAGAACTTCTTCAGGGTGGGAACGCTTGGAAGAGATGTCAGTGTGTTAAACACTAAACAAAAAATAACATATACAACTGCAGATACTGGAAATCTGAAAGCAAAATAGAAATTACTGGAAAAACTCCGCAGGTCTGACAGGATTTGTAGAGAGTGAAACAGAATTAACGTTTCAAGTCCAGTGACCTTTCTTAAAGTTTTTTATGTTCATTCAATGCCCAGTATTTATTACCCGTCCCTTGTTGACACTGAGAAGGTGGTGGTGAGCTGCCCTCTTGAACCACTGTAGTCCATGTGCTGTAGGTACACCCACAGTGCTGTTAGGAAGGGAATTCCAGGATTTTTAGGAGTCCTAGGAAAACCGGAATCAATGAAAATCGGGGGGGGGAAAACCATTTGCTTGCACAAACAGGGTGCAGGGCTGGATGAACACAGCAGGCCAAGCAGCATCATAGGAGCAGAGAGGCTGACGTTTCGGGCCTAGACCCTTCATCAGAAAAGGGGGAGGGGAAGGGGGTT
>NC_063350.1:4053734-4054723 GCF_021869965.1 Rhincodon typus
GGGATGAGGTTGGTCGGTAGGAGATGGAGGTGCGGCTTGGGGTGGGAGGAGGGGATAGGTGGGAGGAAGAACAGGTTAGGGAGGCAGGGACGAGTTGGACTGGTTTTGGGATGCGGTGGGGGGAGGGGAGATTTTGAAACTTGTGAAATCCACATTGATACCATTGGGCTGCAGGGTTCCCAAGCGGAATATGAGTTGCTGTTCCTGCAACCTTCGGGTGGCATCGTTGTGGCACTGCAGGAGGCCCAGGATGGACATGTCGTCTGAGGAATGGGAGGGGGAGTTGAAATGGTTCGCGACTGGGAGGTGCAGTTGTTTGTTGCGAACCGAGCGTAAGTGTTCTGCAAAGCGGTCCCCGAGTCTCCGCTTGGTTTCCCCGATGTAGAGGAAGCCACACCGGGTACAGCGGATGCAGTATACCACATTGGCAGATGTGCAGGTGAACATCTGCTTGATGTGGAAAGTCTTCTTGGGGCCTGGGATGGGGGTGAGGGAGGAGGTATGGGGGCAGGTGTAGCACTTCCTGCGGTTGCAGGGAAAAGTGCCGGGTGTGGTGGAGCTGGAGGGGAGTGTGGAGCGGACAAGGGAGTCACGGAGAGAGTTGTCCCTCCGGAAAGCAGATAAAGGTGGGGAGGGAAAGATGTCTTTGGTGGTGGGGTCGGATTGCAGATGGCGGAAGTGTCGGAGGATGATGCGTTGGATCCGGAGGTTGGTGGGGTGGTACGTGAGGACGAGGGGGATTCTTTTTTGGTTTTTATTGCGTGGACGGGGTGTGAGGGATGAGGTGCGGGAGATGTGGGAGACACGGTTGAGGGCGTTCTCGACCACCGAGGAGGGGAAGTTACGGTCCTTGAAAAACGAGGACAACTGAGATGTACGGGAGTGGAATGCCTCATCCTGGGAGCAGATGCGGCGGAGGCGAAGGAATTGGGAATAGGGGATAGCATTTTTGCAGGAAGGTGGGTGGGAGGAGGAGTATTCTAGGTAGC
>NC_063350.1:4064723-4085816 GCF_021869965.1 Rhincodon typus
CCTGATTTTCAGCATCCTCAGTTCTTTCGGTTTTTATCTAATATTCACAATGCTGCTCCTTATCGCATAGCTCTTTACTACAGTTCCTTAACTCCTCTCTTCTAAGACTCTCAATATGTGTGAGTATTGATATCAGAGTTATATAATTATCAATGGTGTATGTATACCTGGCCTTTAAGAGCATTTACCTTTAGGAACTCCATGTCCTGTCTGTACATAATGTTGCAACTGTTCCTGGCAGTTAGTCTGATTTGGATTTGCAAAATGTGGACGCAGAAATCTGGAACATCTGTTTCGCAGATTGTAATGTGTTCACTGTTTTAAATAAAGAAACCCGCAGAATTAGTCAATACCTGAGGAACAATTGATAATTAGATCATTGTCATTAACCATTACATGTTCATTATACTTCATTCAATCTTGAAATGGGGGTGTCGTTAAGGCTGCCTTATTTTTTGTCTATTGTTGGGATTATATATTTATACCTAAGGACTGTCTGGAAAATACTGGAAGTATCTGTACATTCTCTTGATTAAGAAGGGCTTTACAATGAGATTTCTTGAAAACTTAATTTTAATGTGTGCTGTAAATCATCTACTTTTTACTAGGGATGAAGGGACTTTGGAGAAACAGCTAAGTAAAACTTTCAAGGAGATAACAAATAGGGATAATTGCCATAATGACTGAAAAAGACTGTTTCCAAGAAAGCTAATGGTGATGATTACCTAGCAACTGTCTCTGGACATAGAATTCTGTTCGACAGACCCAAGTGTTAGGAAAAATAAGAAACCGCGAGAGCTACACATTACACTCCGTGTCTTCCAGCAGAACTGCTTGGGAAGCTGATAGGATTTCCGTGTACCTGGAAAAACCTGAAAAGTTGGATCATGAACGTGTTCTGGAGATTCAAATTCAAATCTGTTGGAATCACAACAGGATATTTAACATCACTGTACATCTGTCAGCAATTCAGCTTCATTGACAGGAAAAAGGTTGACACGAGAAGTCATCACATCTTGTATTCTGCTTCCCATTTCTTAGTCCACAGAGATTTTGTTTTCCTTTTGCCTTCATGTTTTGAGAAAAAAATCTCATCTCTGCAGAAATATTTATTTTGTTGTGCGGTTGTGTCTGTGTATGGGATTACGGGGATATAGTTTCAATTCTGGATCTTAGTTCAGCTGTTGATCAGTAGTTGCCACTTGCTTTAAGAATAAATTTTGTTGATAATAAACAGCTTAAGTTGAGTTTAATAGAGAGATTGGCCAAACTCGGCCTGTATTCTTCAGAGGTTTGAAACTTACAAAATGTTTAAAGAAATAGATGAGTAGATGCAGGTAACAAAAACAGAAAGTGCTAGAGAAACTCAGCAGGTCCGGCAGCGTCTGTGGAAGAGAAACTGAGGTAACATTTCGAGTCCAGTAACCCTTCTTCAGCACTGTTCTGATGGAGGGTCACTGGAAGCCAAATGTGAACTATGCTTTTCTCTCCACAGTTGCTGCCAAACCTGCTGAGATTTTCCAGCAATTTCTGTTTTTGTTTCAGATCTTCAGCGTCCACAGTTCTTTGTTTTGTTATAGATGCAGCTAAGAGGTTTCCTTTGGTTGGGGAATCTAGAACCAGGAGACACAATTTAAAACAAAGGGAATGCCACTTAACTCCAAGTTGAGGAGAATTTGTTTTCTCTCAGAGAGTTGTGAACCTTTGGAATGATCTATGGAGGTTCAATCTTTGGGTCTGTTTAATGTAGAGATTGATAGATTTCTGATTACCAGTGCTCTACAGCATAATGGATGGTGTGAGTAAAAGACATTGAAATGTTCAATCAGCTACAATTGTACTAAATAGTGGGGCAAACTCAATGAGATGAATGGTCTACTCATGTCCTTATGTTCATATAAGCGGGCTGACCATGAATTTTCATCTGAATGTTGTACAAATGGGAAGCAACTGGCCGTCAGGAATTAAATCAACACATTTACATTAATGAGGGAGTAGTGGGCTTTGATTGTCAGCATGACCATAACACCGCCCCCTAACTGCCCTTTCAGAGGGCAATTAGGGGTCACCACACTGCTATGGGCCTGGAGTCACATGTAAGCCAGACGTGGTAAGCACAGCAGATTTCCTTCCCTAAAGAGCATGATTGGCCCAAATGGGTTTACGTAACAATCAATGTCAGTATTGTGATCATAATCACCGTAACTAGCTCTCAATTCCAACCAGATTAACCAAATTCCAATTCCACTATCTGCTGCTGAGCAACAGGATTAGTATAGGGGTAGGATTGTACCTCCCAGAGTGTGAACCTCAGTCCCTGGATAACCTGGAAATTGTTTCCACTAGCAGGAGGATCAGTAACCAAAGTACAGAGATTTATAGAGTCATAGAGCCATAGAATTGTACAGACCCTTTGGTCCAACATGTCCATGCCAACTAGATTTAATCTCGTCCCATTTGCCAGCGTTTAATGGAGCTGCAAAGGGAAGGTGAGACGAAACAGTGAGTTGTTGCGATCTGGAATGTGCTGCCTGAAATGGTGGTGGCTGTAGATTCAATAACAACTTTCAAATAGAATTGGACCAGTAAGCGTAACATTTTCAGGGTTTTGTGGACTGCACTGTCACAGCTCAATGGGCAGAGTGGCCTCCTCCTGTGTTGTAATGATTTGAAGGAAACATTTTCTGCTCAAATCTAAGTCAAAGACGCATGCATTTAAACTGATCTTAGAATGTCGAATGGCTCTTAGTCATTTATGTAATTAAATAGTCTCTCCTTTGATGAATGGTGCAGCAGAGATTTCACAGACAGTAGCCGACTTAAAATGGGGATGAAATGAGATGCTGTCGTAGGGTCTAGTTGATGACTAACCATCCTCAAACCATAGCTAGAAATAAAGGGAGGCATTGATCTGATTTTTCTTTTGCTGTCTACGTTTTTCGATTCCAATGTTTCATTCCTTGCAAATAAACGGTCCGATGTCACTTTCTCCCTAATTTCTGATATTTAATCTCCCGCCAATCCAAAAATGTCTCTGCTGAGACTGAGCAAATTGTAAAGGGTAAAAACCGAAAGAACTGCGGATGCTGTAAATCAAGCACAAAAACGGAAGTTGCTGGAAAAGCTTGGCAGGTCTGGCAGCATCTGTGAAGAAAAAAACAGAGTTAATATTTCAGGTCCGGTGACCCTTCCTCAATTGTAAAGGGTGTTTTAATATGCTCGGTGGTAACGGTCTGTCTCTGAGTCTGAGGGTTTGTGGTGTAAAGCAACCGCAACCTGGGCCTTAACCATTCTAAAACATCCTAATGTGCATTGACAGTTAAATACTGAGCCCCCAGCTGTGGGATATTTAAACAGGCAACCAAAAGTTTCATCAAAGGGGGAGGTCATTATATTAAAGGCAGTTCAGAGGAGGTTCACTAGGTTGATTCCAGAGATGAAAGCTTTGTCTTAGTATCAGAGATTGGCCAGTTTAGGCCAATACTCTGTGGAGTTTAGAAGAATGACAGGAGATTAAATTGAGGTGTATACGATGCTAAAAAGGATTGATTAAGTAGACATGGAAAGGATTGTTTCTTCATGTGTAGTAATTTAAAACAAGAGGTCATTGTTTTAGGATACGTGTTAGCAGGTTTAAAACAAAGATGAGAAGAAATTACTTCTCTCAAAGGGCTGTGAATCTGTGGTATTCACTCCCCCCAGAGTGTGGTGGATGCTGGGACATTGAGTAAGTTTAAGGAGGAGATGGACAGGTTTTTAATTCGTAACGGGTTGAAGGATTATGGGGAGCGGGCAGGAAAGTGTAGTTGAGGCCGAGGTGACATCAGCCATGATTGTATTGAATGGCAGAGCAGGTTCAAGGGGCCGAATGGCCTAGTCCTGTTCCTAATTCTTATGTTCTGAAAGAAGGAGTATGTTAAAAGGCTGAGAGAGAGATATGAAAGTGGAAATATTTAGGCAGTGAATTCAAGAGGTTAGGCCCCAGGCAGCTGAAGACTCACAGTTGTAGGAATGCATAAGAGGCCAGAATTAGAGGGGTGCAGAGATCTCATAGGAGTGATTGACAATATTCATCTAGCAAGGCTTGTTTGCATGGAACTGGATCATGCATCTTACTCAGCTGTGATAAATAGATCAGGAGGAGGGAGGAAGGTAAAATAAATAATCACAATCACTACAGTATTGGCACTGGGAAAACTAACTACAGGAGCCATAGGTGGAGAATTCTCCTGGATCTGATGATTTTAATCCTACGGTCATAAAAGAAGTGGTGGCAGAGATAGCATTTTTAGTGATGATCCTAGATTCAGGAAAGGTCTCAGTAGATTTTAAATTGTTAATGTGATACCTCTGTTCAAGAAAGAAGGGAGAAAGACTGCCAATTAGACAGTCATCAGTTGTAAGAAAACTGTTAGGATTCATTATTAGGAAGGCGTTTAGAAAACCATAATGCAATCAGGCGTGGTTTTGTGAAAGGGAAACAGTGATTGACTAAATCATTAGAATTCTTTGAGGGCTGTGAATAAAGGAAAACCTGTGGGTGTGTGTACTTAGATTTATAGAAGGCTTTTGAAAAAGTGCCGCATCGAAGGCTATTTCACAGAATCAAAACCCATAGTATAGAGGGTGACATACTCGCTTGGAGAGATGATTGACTACCATGCTTAAGAAAGAATATAATTCCAAAGGAAGTAGTAGAGAAGGCTCATTGGACTGAACAGTTGACCTTATGAGGAAATGTTGAGCTGATTGGGCCTCTCCACATTGGGGCTTTGAAGAATGAGAGGTGAACTTATTGAAATATCTCAGATTCTGACGGGAGGTAACTGTCTGGATGCTTGTTTCCTCTTGTTGCGGAGTCTGGGACCCTGCAGTCACTGAAATAAGGCTCTCCCATTTATGACAGCAATGAGGAGTCTTATTCTCCCAGAAGGTTGTTAGTTTATGGAATTCTCTTCCACAGGGAGCAGTGGAGGGAATCATTGAATATATTCAAGGCTGAGTTAGATCAGCAAAGGAGTTAATAGTTAGGCGGGACAGGCAGAAAAGTGCAGTTGTGGTCACTGCAAATCAGCCATGATTTTATTGAATGGCAGATCAGACTCAAAACACCAAATAGTGTCCTCCTTTCCCTAATTCATGTATGTTCTTGTACTTAGCTCCAGCCTTGTGAAAGGATAGATTGGTCTTAGAAGGTGAAATAACTCCAAGAAGGCCAGTATCCTATCACTAAGTAACCCTTTATTTGCAAGTACATAGTACTTGACACTGACCCAGCTAGCCCAGAGCCAGCTTCAGGGAGTGAACAGAACTTCCAACACTCCTGTTTATATCTGTCATCCAGGGCTCCCTGATTGGACCAGGTTAACAGCCCCAATCAGGGAGCCCATAGTCTATAAGGTCCACCTAGCTGACCTCGTTCCAATCACTACAGAAGGAGTGCACTGCAGATTCAGCAGAATGGAACCAGGTCTCCAGTGAGGAGATGATAGGGAGAGGTTATATAAACTAGACTTGTATAATAGATAGGGGATGATATAGAATCCAAGAAAGTGCACAAGAAAAGGCCATTTTGCCCAATTCAGTCTGTGCTAGCTCTTCTAAAGAGAAATCTAGTTCTGAGGAAGGGTGACCGGACCCGAAACATTAACTTTGATTTTTTTCTACACAGATGCTGCCAGACCTGCTGAACTTTTCCAACAGCTTGTGTTTTTGTTGCAATCCAGTTAGTCCCACTCCATGGCTCTTTCTCCATTCATACCATTAATTTCTCCTTACTCTGCTTCCTTGGAACATCCTGTCTTTCCAAAATCAGCTGAAATGTAAGTACACTTCCAGGTAAACACAGCAGGGGTCCTGTATGGTCAGTGTCAACCTATCAACCACCATTTTCCAATTGAGGGTTTTAGGATTCTTAAACAAATTGCTAGGGAAAATAAAGCAAACATTTTCAAATGATGAGAGAGTCTAACACAGTGGGATACAATCTTAAAATCAGGCCCAGGCCATTCAGGAGAGAAGTGAGGAAGCATTTTTTCAGATGATAGGTGGGAGAATGTCAGAGCTCTGCCACAAAAACTCGAAAGCTGCTAACTCAATCTATCATTTTAAATCCGTGATCGACAGTTTATTTGAGAAGTGCAAGAAAGAATGTGGAGCTAAAGACAAGTGGATAAATTTAATACAGAAATCAGTAATGATCCCATTGAATGACAGGACAGGCTCAAAGGGCCGAACAGCCTTTTCCTGTTCCTATGTTCTTCTCAGACAACTCATAAAACCAGAACTGAAAGAACTGCAGGTGCTGGAAATCAGAAAAAAAAAACAGAAATTGCTGGAAAAGCTCAGCCCTGCTGAGCTTTTCCAGCAATTTCTGTTTGTGACTTCATAAAACCAATCTCTTTCACCAAACTTTTAATCACCTGTCTGAAAGTCTCCTAATGTGACTTGACTTCAAATTTTGCCTGGTAACACTGTTAAAGGGTCTTGGAAGGATCTACTGTATCAAAGATATTGCAAAAAGAATTTAGACTTTAAGATCTGGGCGTTTTCTTAACTTTTGTCTTTTTATTTCTTTTTTCTGACTTTTTTTATTCTGGTTTTGTAACCAATTGGCACTGGAGAATGCCGATTTTGTACACTTTTCACTGTGCTCATGTATTCCTACACTTGAGTACATGTGACGCTAAAATCTACTTCTTAATTCTAATATTGTTATGTGTGCCCAATATTTTTCAATCTTACGATGTGGAGGTGCCGGTGTTGGACTGGGGTGGACAAAGTCAGAAGTTGCACAACACCAGGCTATAGTCCAGTGGGTTTATTTGAAATCATAAGCTTTCAGAGCGCAGCCCCTTTGTCAGGAAAAGTCGCTCACCTGCAGCACTCTGAAAGCTTGTGATTTCAAATAAACCTATTGGACTATACCCTGGTGTCGTGTGACTTCTGACTTTTTCAGTTTTATGACAGGACTTTTCTCCCCTTCTTTATCTCGTTCTGCCTTCAATTCTGATCCTTTGCCTACACACTCAAACAAATCGATAAACTGTTAAGTGTTTTAATCAGCTATTGGTTAAAGAACTGAAGTTTTCGAAGCTAACACTTTACCCAAGACCACCCCAACAGTGTCCGTCTCTCAGCAATGAGCCTGGCACTGGAAGTGAGCAGTCTGAGGGACACATGAAAGGGTAAGGGTCAAGTGCTGGAAAATGGGATTATAGTAGTTAGGTAGTTGTTTTTGACTGGTGAGTGCATGATGGGCTGAAGGGCCTTTTTCTATACTGTAGACCTCTATGACACACTCACACAGCAGTGCAAGTGAAGAATTTAAGCTAGTGATCATTCCAATTAGTTGTCTGGCTCCTATTTACTGCAGCAAATTTCTGCAAGAATTCTTCCATTCCCATTGGGCCCCACCAATCTGTTTTAATCAGATTGCGGCTGATCGATATTTTTAACTCCATTACCCACCTTGGTGCTAGAACTCTTAAAACTCCCATATACCTGACAAAAATCCATCCATCTCGTTTTGTCATTTTCAATCAACTCCAGCTATTCAACAACCTTTTGGAAAAGAGAGCTCCTTTTTGTGAGGAAGTTGGTTTTTAATTTCACTACTGAATGATCTAGCTGCAAAGTATCTGTCAGTTCTGTACTCCAGCCACCGGAGGAAATATTTATTTCAACTCCATTAATTAACTCCAATAACTATTTTCAACACCTCAATGAGTTCATCCCTTCATCGGCTACAGTCAAGGGAATAGCAGGAGGAGACGGTAACGTTGCTGTGGAAAGACAGGAGGGAGGAAGTCTAGGTTTTTTAATGACAAGTGAGGTTTAAGTTGATACAATTACTGAAGCATTTTGGAGTGTGGCATTGCCGTCCTCCTCTGGATGGTTCCAAAATTGCAGCAGACATTCTAGTCAGGAGAATTCTAATGCCATTGGTCGGTCACCATGTTCTGTTCTAGATCATTTATAGTTAAGTTGTATTAGATTTTTTAAATTGTGTTCTTTGGGATGTGAGTGTCACTGTCCAGGCAGTGTTCATTACCTTTCCCAAACTTTCCTTGAAAAGGTGGTGGTGAACTGCCTTTTTGAAACATTTCAGTCTGTAAGATATGTTCTGGGTTAGTTACATTGCACAATTGCCGTAAGATTCCCTACTCTCATACTCCAAACTCCTTGAAATAAGGGCCAACATTCCATTAGCCTTCCTGATTACCTGCTGCCCCTGTGTGCTAGCTTTGTGTGTTTTTTGCACAAGTTCCCCCCAAGTCCCTTTGTGTTACAGCTTTCTGCAGTTTCTCTCCATTTATGTAATATTCTGTTCTTGTACTTTTCCTTCCAACATGAAGAACTATGCATTTTTGCACATTATATTCCATTTACTAACATTTTGCCGACTTACTGAACTTATCGATATGTCTCTGTTAACAGATTGTATCCCTCTCATAATCTGCCTTTCCACTTACTTTTGTGTCATCTGCAAATTTGGCTCCAGTACATTCACTTCCTTCCTGCAAGTCATTAATATATATATTGTAAACGGTTGTAGTCCCAGAACTGATCCCTGTGGAACCCACTGGTCACAGATCACCAACCTGAGAAAGAACCCCTTATCCCCACTTGCTGTTTCCTGCCCATGAGCCTATTCCCAATCCGTGCCAATGTACTGCCTCCAACAATGCTGTCTCTTATTTTACAATTTAACCTTTTGTGAGGTACTCTGTTGAATGCCTTCTGTAATTCCAAATACAACATATAATGTCTTCTGGAAGGCTGGTTTGTGATGCAGTGTAACACCAACAACATGGGCTCAATTCCTGCATCGACTGAGATCACCACAAAGGACTCTCCTTCTCAACCTCTTCCTCTCACCTGAGGTGTGGTGACCCTCAGGTTAAACCACCACCAGTTGTCTCTCTCTAATGAGAGAGCGGCCCTATTTTTTGGTAGGGCTGTGGTGACTTTACCTTGTATGTGCACAGTGGTGTTCTAAAGGGAATGTCACATAATCCCCATCCTCAGTTGTCTGTGACAAGCTTTTAGAACAACTCCATGGAGCACAGGTAAACACACAGTGGTGTTAGGGAGGGAATTCCAGGATTTTGACCAAGGGACAGTGAAGGAATTATAACTTTTTTTTGTTCCAAGTCAACATGGTGCGTGATTTGGAGAGGATGTGTGGATGGTATTTTCCGTGCAATTACCATGGTCCATTTTGAACCCATGTCCCCAGAAAATCAACCTTGCTGTCTGGATTACTAACCTAGTGACAGTACCCAATGGAGCTGTTAACTCTACTCCCCGCAACCCACCAACAGTGCAGAAATACATAAATAATTCAGTCTCTGACTATGGACCTCATACGAAGCAGGTTTTATATTGATGCATGTTTGGCTGCCATCCCATATTACTGCACCATAGGATGTACCACAGGAGGTGATTTGGCCTATTGTCCCTGTACTGGCTCTTTGAAAGAATTGTTTTCAGTTAGTGTGACCCATTTGGCCTTTCCCAATAGTACTGAAACATTTTATAGTTAAATATTAATCCAGCTCCCAGGCAGTATGTTCCAAATCGCAACACTCAGGTGAAGTGGAAAATAAAGAGGTTACTGTGTAATATGTTAATGAGTATATGCCATCACAAGAAGTGATGTAATCTCCTGTGAATAGGTCAGTTGGCTGGACAGTTGGTATGTGATGCAGAGAGACACCAACAACATGGGTTCAATTCTCACTCTGTTTGAGGTTGCCATGAAAAAATCTCCTTCCACAATCTCTCCCTTATCTGAGGGGTAGTGACCCTCAGGTTAAACCACCACTGGTTATCTCTCTAATGAGAGATTGAGACTACTGCAACTTTACCTTTCACTTTAATTACTGACAATTACTAAGTCTCTACCACCGGAAACAGTTTCTCTACGTCAGCTCTGTCAGCCCCTTCGTATCGAACAGTTCAATTAAATTGTCTCTTAACCTGCTCTGCTCTAAGGTGAACAATCCCAGCAATCTACACCAGCCAGTCCCCTCTAACTGGAGTATTTCACCCCTAGCACGTTTCCAGTTAACAGACACAGGAAACATTGGAGAAACTCAGCAGGTCCGGCATCTGTGGAGAGAGAAACAGGGTTAACATTTCGAGTGCAGTATGACTCTTCTTCAGATCCTTTCTAGTCAAACTTCTCTGCACCCTCTCCAAGGCCTTGACATCCTTCTTAAAGAGTGGTGTCCAGATTTGGACACAGTGCTCCAGCTGGGGCCTACCCAGGAAGTTATAACATTTTATCAGAACTTATATTCTATGAATAAGGCCAGGCATCCCATAGGCTTTTTCCTCAGCTTATCCTGTCATCTTCAAAGACTAGGTCATGTATAGCCCCACGTCTGTGTTGCTCCATGCAGTTTATATTGCCTCTCCCCACTCATCCTAACAAAATGAATCATTTCTCAGTTTTCTACTTTAAATTTCATGTGTCATCTGTCTGTCCAGTTCCCCAGCCATCTGTCTCCTCCTGACATCTGTAAGAGACCTCATTATGGTTAATGACATTGCTGTTTTGTGTCTTCAGCAAATGTTGAAATGATGCACTACATCCTCACGTCCAGGTTATTAAAATTCAATGAAAGGAACATGGAAACTAGAAGTAAGAGTAGGCCATTTGGCCCCTCAAGCCTGCTTCACCATTCAATATAACCACGGCTTATCTCATCGCCTCAATCCACTTTCCTGCCCGATACCCATAATTCTTCAATCTGTTACTAATTAAAAATCTGTCTATTGCATCCTCAAATCTATTCAGTGTCCCAATACCCAACTCACTTTGGACTAGTGAATTCCACACATTCACAACCCTCTAAGAGAAGTAATTTCTTCCCATCTCTGTTGCCAATCTGCGTCCCCTTATCCTAAAACTATTACAATGACCCCGATACTAACCACTACAACTACAGTTGTGATGGGCTGGGATAGATAGTCCATTTCGGCTCATTTTGAATTATCCAGAAATTTTAAGTCTTTTCAAATCGACAAATGTCTCCATATTGTTATTGTAATCATTCATCATTAGTGTGTATACAATAACATTAATATTTCTTTAGGGAATAAAGTCCTTTATCACCACCCAGTCCAGCTCTATGTGTGACACCTGTCCCATCACCAAAGTACCTGACACTTAACTACTCTCTGAGGTCAAAAATCATATGACATCAGGTTATAGTCCAACAGGTTTATTTGAAGATACAAGCTTTCGGAGTCTCAGTCCTTCTTCGGGTGTTCTGGGCAACACACGATAGAGAAGTTGTGAATGTATTGGAGAGTACAGAAGAGATTAGAGTCAACTTGTAGTCAGATACACAGCCAGTTTCTAAACAAGGCTTCACACCTAAAGTGCATTTTGTGACCTGGGATATCACCTCTGCTATACTGAGGGAATTGATAAAACCTTTAGCTATCTCTGGACAGTGACTTGAAAGAAATTCAGGAATTTGCATATTAATCCTTTCTAACTGATTTAAGATTTAACAGCCATTTTAGGTTTGTTCAACACATTTGCATCAGTTCTATGACCCTTTGATCTTTTGCTTATAAATTCTGTGTTCGATGTCATCTCTCTCATTGACACAGGAAGAAGGATTGAGACTCCGAAAGCTTGTGATTTCAAATAAGCCTGTTGGGCTATAACCTGGTGTCATATGATTTTTGACCTTATCCACCCCAGCCCAACACCGGCACCTCCACATCATGACTCTCTGGAGTGGCCAAGAAAGCCAGGTTCTCAGGCACGCTAAGTCAGGCAATGATTCACAGGAAACCATTCAGCCCATTGTGTCTATACTGGGTCTCAGAGCAGGTTACCTTTGTGCCTTAGCCTCCTGCTTTCTCATAATCCTACACAGTTTCTATTTAAATAATCATCCAATGCCTCTATTGAACCTCCCTCCACCACTAAAATGATTTTTCACTTTGTGTTCCCTTCTTTTACAAAACACTTTAAACACTGTACCCTGAATCTAGTTACAAGTGGCAACCCTTTCTCACTACCTACTCTGTCCAGATGTGAAAACATCTATTAAATCCCCCTCAACCTATTCATCTCCAAGGAAACACTTGTAACCTCCCCAGTCTTTTCTCAAAACCAAAGTGTCTCATCCGTAAACCATTGTTGTCATCTCTTCTGTACTCTCTCCAAAACATTCACAACCTCTCTACTGTGTGTTGCCCAGAACTGTATATAGTATTCCTGCTGAAGTCTAACCAGCGTCTTATTTAAGTTCATCATAAGCTCCTGGCTTTTGTACTCTATGTCCCTATTTTGAATGCTAAAATACTGAATCCTTTATCAACCACACCCTCTACCTGCCCTGCCATATTTAATGACTTATGTATTTAGACACCCTGGACTGTTTGCTCCTGTGAACCTAGTATTTTATTCTGCCTGTCCATGGTTTTTGTATCAAAGTGTATCATCTCACTCTTCTCTGCATTGAACTTCACCTATTCCCTCTCTGCCCATTCTATCAATGTCCTTTTGAAGTTTTACACTATCTTCCTCACTGTTTACGATTCTGCCAAGTTTGGCATCATCAGCAAACTTTGAAATTGTGCCGTGTATGCCAAGATGTAGATAATTTAGATATGTACATATCTATCCATTAAAGCAAGCAAGGGTCCTTGAAAACAGCCCCTGAGGAACTCTGCTAGAAACTTCATCCAGCCAAATAACATACACAGACTATAGATGTTTCCTATCACAGCCAATTTTGTATCCACATAGCTACAGTCCCTTTTATAAGTAGCTGCAACTAAGCTATGGCATTCCTCATAAGCCTGTTGTGTGACTTCCTTTTGGAAATCCATCAATAGCCTTTCTCTCATCAGCCTGCTCAGTCACCTCTTGAAGAAACTCCAGCAAGTTAGACATGATCTTCCCTAAACACATCCATGATAATTCTTCTGAATCAATCACATTTTTCCATGTGTGTAATAATTCTAACCTGAATAATTGTTTGTAGATGTTTCCCCACCATTGAGTTAAACTGTAATTGTCAGGAGATCTTTACAATCATTTTTTCTGAACAAGGGCAGAATGTTCGTACATTTCCAACCTTCCAGCATCATCCTGAGTCCAGGGAAGACTGAAAGCTTATTGCCAGTACCTCTGTAATTTCCACTCTCTCTTCCTTCAATATACTTGAATGCATCTCATCCAGTCCCAAAGTTTTGTCAACAGCGTATCCAACAGGTCCACCTTATCAATTTTAAACCCTTCTAGTGACTGAGTTTCTGTTCTCTATCACCATGGCCTGGTAAAGACAAATGCAAAGTATGCATTTGGCACCTCAGTCATGCCTCTTGTCTCTACACATTAACCTTCGGGGTTCACCTGACGCCGAACCTGCAGGGCCAATCGGCCCAGTGCTGAGCATGCTCCATTCAGCCCTGTTGTGGATCCAAGGACTGCACTCAGTTGTGGTGGGAGGGTGAGAGAGGAAGCAGGAAACCTACTGAGGGCTCTTTGGTAGTACGGGTGACAGTGTACTGTGTGTGAAGCTTCCTGTTTGTATAAATGTGATCGTTTTTAGCTGTACATCTGTTTGTTTGAGTCTCTGTGTGGCCCCCAAATGTAACAGTGCCAGCATGACGCTTCACTACCTGTCCACCCAGGAAGTAACAGGAATGAGAGTGTGCAAGTGGAAGCAAAAGGAACAGAAGTGCAGTATGGTGGCTCAGTGGTTAGCATTGCTGCCTTATGATGCCAGGGATCCAGGTTCAATTCCACTCTCAGCCAACTGTTTCTGTGGAGTTTGCACATCCTCCCTGTGTCTGCATAACTTTCCTCTGAGTGCTCTACTTTCATTCCCAAGGTCCAAAGATGGGGTGGGAGGGTCAATGGGAACTCACTGCTCCCACAGTGTAGGGATTCTTTGATTAACAAGGCAGACAGATGATAATGGAGTCCCACTGACACCATAACCCCTTGTGGCCAAACCTCTTGGTTTTTTTCTGACCTCCATGCCGAGGAGTGTTGGTGTGATTGAGGTATTCAGTGATATCTGGGAATCAGCAGGAGGTTTCTTTGCCAGTGTTTGAACTGATATCATGGGATGTAATGAGATCTGGAGTTAATGGCGAGGACTCCCCAAACAACACCCTCCTGACTGCATACCTCATTGCCCCCACCTCTGGTGGAGTTGTCCTGCCAACGGGATGGAGATAGCGGAGTTGGGAATATTGTCTGAAAGATATGATTCCATAAGACATCAGGCTATTGCATGCTGTGGCCTTTGGGATACCTCTCCCAATGTGAGCATGAATCACCAGATGTTAGTGAAGAGGACTTTACAGCTTCGTTTAGTTTCGATGTGCTGCTATCATTTCCGGTGATGCCTGGCTCGATGCCAGCTGTTGGTTCCAGTTTCATTGTTTAGGCTTTGCAAATATTTGATACATTTGAGTGGATTGCTGGACCATTTGAGAGGACAATCAAGCACATTGCTGTGGGACTGGAGACACACATAGACCAGACCAAGTAAGGATGGCAGATTTCCTTCCCTAAAGGACACTAATGATCCAGATGGGTTTTTACCACAATGCAGTCGTTCCATGATCACCTTTACCTGGATATTCCACATTCATCAAATTTAAATTCGTGGTGAGATTTGAACTCATGTCTCCAAACCATTACTTCAGGCCTCTAAACTACCAAGTAAAATAGATAGACTACAGGAGGAATGTGATAGCATTTTAGGGGGAGGCAATGGCCAAGTGGTATTATCACTGGACTGTTAATCCAGAGACTCAGATAACATTCTGAGGACCTGGGTTTGAATCCTGCCACAGCAGATGGTGGAAATTGAATTCAATAAAATATCTGGAATTAAGAGTTTAATGATGACCGTGAATCCATTGCTGATTGTCAGGGGGAAACCCATTTCGTTCACTAATATCGTTTAGGGAAGGAAACTGCCATCCTTATCTGACCTGGCCTACATGTAACTCCAGACCCACAGCAATGTGGTTGACTCTTAACTGCCCTCTGGGCAATTAGGAATGGGCAATAAATGCTGCCTAAAAGAGATGCCCTCATCCCGTTAATGAATAAAGACTGAAGAGGGTATAGAAGGGATTTACCAGGATGTTGCCTGGGCTAGAGAGTTTCAGCTATGAAGAGAGACTGGATAGACTGGGTTGTTCTCTTTGGAGACTAAGGGGAAATGATTGAGATGTATAAAATTATGAGGGGTATAGACGGGAAGGAACATTTCTCCTTGGTGGAGGGATCAATGACCAAGGTCATAGATTTAAGGGAAGGGGCAAGAGATTTAGAGGCGATGTGAGGATTTTTATTCAGAGGGTGGTAGAAATCTGGAACTCACTACCTGTAAGGGTGGTAGAGACAGAAACATTCAAAACATTGAAGATGTGCTGTTGCAATGCCAAGGCATACAAGTTTATGGGCCAAGTGCTGGGAAAAGGGATTTGAATAGTGGGGTGAGAATTGTTTCAGAGATAGTAGGAACTGCAGATGCTGGAGAATCTGAGATAACAAGGTGTAGAGCTGGATGAACACAGCAGGCCAAGCAGCATCAGAGGAGCAGGAAAGCTGACATTTCGGGTCTACACCCTTCTTTCTGAAGAAGGGTCTAAGCCCGAAACGTCAGCTTTCCTGCTCCTCTGATGCTGCTCGGTCTGCTGTGTTCATCCAGCTCTACACCTTGTTATCTTTGAATAGTAGGGTGGTTGGTTTTGACTGGTGCAGGCTCAATGGACAAAAGGGCCTTATAACCTCCCATATCTTTAGAAATCTTTTCCACAGAGAACTATGGAGGCAGTGTCCTTGTGTATATTTAAGGCTGAGATAGATTCTTGATCAGTCTGGGAATCAAGGGTTATGGGGAAAGGGCAAGAAAGTGGACATGAGGAATGTTAGATCAGCTGTGATTCTATTGAGTGGTGGAGCAAGCTCGAGGGGCCGAACGGCCTACTCCAGTTCCAACTTTCTTTGGTCTTATGGATTCTATTATAGATAGATAACAGAGATTATCCAGTGATATAACCAAGATGCTATGAATTCCACATTTCCTCAGAAACCAATGTGGAGCGAATGTTGGCTCAGTGGTTAGCATTGCTGCCTCGCAGTGCCAGGGACCTGGGTTTGATTCCAGCCTCGGGTGACTGTCTGTGTGGAATTTGTACATTCTCCCCGTGTCTGCATGGGTTTCTTCCCACAGTCCAAAAATATGCAGGGTAGGTGGATTGGCCATGCTAAATTGTCCATAGTGCCCAGTTTGGGATGGGTGGATTTGACACGGGGAAATCAGGAGTGGGGAAATGGTTCTGGGGTCTGGGTGGGATGCTGTTTGGAGAGGCAGTGTGGACTTGTTGGGCCGAATGGCCTGTTTCCACGCTGTTGGGATTCTATGATTCTTAAACAACTTGAATTAGAACCAATCAACTTTTCTGATACATCGGTGTGTTCCTGAAGCTTTCCTCTCTCTGCCTGCTGTCTGCAACAGGTACATCCAGAATGGATATTCAGCCAATCTAACTCTCTACTCAGCCACTTCAGGGCTCAATCTATTCCATATCCATCTCTACTCCCAGTGGAGTCAGGAGTTGATCCCTTTCTCCCCTGCTGCAGCAGAGATTATGATCAATAGTTTTTGAGTCAGAGACATTGAAAGTTTGCCCAGCCTCCAGCTCCCGGCATCCTCAATGGAAGAAGGAAATAAGTGCAGTCACATTTTCATTAGGGTCCCCTCGAAATTCACCCATTCAAGTGACGCCAGGACATTGCACGTGTGTGATGAAATGTGCTTTAGAGCAAACATTTGTTCAAAATCACGAAGCACTTTTTCATGGTGGTTGGAAATCTGGAAGTCCCCCACACCCTGCCTCTCCGTACCTTCACCAAAAAATTCACAGTTCCCAGGGGCTGAGTGAAACTGTAAAGGCTGAGATTGCAAGACATTCTTGTCTCTGTAGGGGATTGGGAATGAGACTGGCAAAGTGCAGCTATAGTACAGAACAGCCATGACGTTACTGAATAGCACAGTAAGTTCGAGGGTTTGAATGGCCTCCTCCTGTTCCTATCTCAAACCAGTATCCATTATTTCTTCATGGGATGTGGACATCGATGGCAAGGCTGGCATTTATTAACCATCCCTTGTTACCTTGAGAAGATGGTGGTGAGCTGCCTGCTTCGACCACTGCAGTCCTTAGACTGTAAGAATACCCACAATACTGTTAGGGAGGGAGTTCCAAGTTTTTGAACCAGTAAGATAGGATTTGACCTCTCCAGGAAGCAGCAGGATTGGCTGGGCTGGTATATTAAATGATACTTGTTGGAAATGGGGCTCCCCTTGTGGAGGAATTGAGGCACGGTCCATTAGGGAAGAAGATAGGTTAGATTTTTAAAAATAGTTTATCTTAGAGGAAGTAATTCAGTAATAGTTCCAGGCCAGAAATGTTTAGATATATACCTGAAGGGGATATACGAAGCTGAAAAAGTTTAAACTCAGGTGTACAAAAACTCCAGGAAGAGGCTATCAGATTCTCTAAACTGAAGTCAGAGTTAGGATAAATGTATGGGCAGGATAGAGGAGGAGATTCTGGAGTGAGCATTGTCAGAGGATGCCTTTGGGATCTGTAAAGGATTGTTTAATAGTGCATAGGGAGATTTTGCAGATTAATAGCAACATTTCTTACTGCATGTTTCTCAATGGCTTCGTGAATGAGAAATCATGTCTGACCAAGTTATTAGTGTTTTTTTGAGGGTGTCTCAACCGGAGTAGATAGAGGAGAGACAGTAGATGTCTTGTATTTGGACTTTGAGAAGGCATTCAACAAGATACCTCACAAAAAAAATCGTAACATAAGAGGCCACAGTGTTGGAGGTAGTATATTGGCATGGATTTTGGGAATTGGCTAACGGGCAGGAAATAGCCAGTGCGGATATGGGGTTCATTTTCAGTTTGGGGACCCATGACCAATGGGCTCAGTGCTGCGTCCGCAGCTGTTTACAATATATATAAATTACTTGGAAAAAGGAAGTTAATGTCCTTTAGCCAAATTTGCAGATGATACAAAAATGGTTGGACAGGCAGATTACAAGAGGGATACAAACAATTTACAGAGCAATACTGAAAGGTTAAATAAGGGGGCAAAATGTTAGTAAACAGAGTGCAATGTGGGAAAATGCAAAGTTTCATTTTGGAAGGGAGAACAAAAGAACAGAATATTATATAAATAGAAAGAGACTTCAGAAAGCTGCACCACAAAGGGACTTGGGGGGAACTTGTGCATGAAATACAGAAAGGTAGCACACAGATGCAGCAGGTAATCAGGAAGGCTAATGGAATGTTGGCCCTTATTTCAAGGGAGTAGGAATACAAGCACAGGGAAGTCTTACTGCAACAGTACAAGGGGTTGGTGAGACCACATCTGGAGGACTGTGAGCAGTTTTGGTCCCCTGATTTAAGGAAAGATATCATTTCATTGGAGGCAGTTCTGAAAAGGCTCATGAGTATGGTCCCTTACGGAGGGATTGTTTTAAGAGCAAAAGTTAAACAGCTTGGGACTCGACTCCCTGAACTTTAGAAGAATGAGAGATGATGTCATTGAAACATATAGGAGTCTTAAGGGGCTTTACAGGGTAAATGCTGAGAGGATGTTTCCCCTCGTGGGAGGGTCTAGAACAAAAGGGTATAGTTTCAGAATTAAGGGACACCAATTTAAGACTGAGATGAGGAACAATTTCTTCTGTCAGTGGGTTGTAAGTCTTTGGAACTCCTTGGCACAGAGATTTGGGAGGGGGTATGGGACTTTGTGTATATTTAAGGCTGAGATAGATTATTGATCAGTCAGGAAATGAAGGGTTATACAGAAAGGGCAGGCAAGTAGGCGTGAGGCATATCGGATCAGTCATGATCCCTTAAACAGTGGAACAGGCTTCAAGGGCCGAATGGCTTCCTCCTGTTCCTATTCCTTACGGCCTTAAATCTTCAAATTTGTGCAATATGTAAATAGCTGGGTTTATTCTATTTAATCTTCATTTCTTTTGCATAATAAACTAAAATAAACCAAGTCTCCAGCATAGTAGGAACTGCCGATGCTGGAGAATCTGAGATAACAAGGTGTAGAGATGGATGAACCGGAAAGTTTCCTACTGGAGCACAACACACAATGCTGGAGACTTGAGATAACAAGGTGTAGAGCTGGATGAACCCAAAACATCAGCTTTTCTGCTCCTCTGATGTTGCTTGGTCTGCTGTGTTCATCCAGTTCTACACCTTGTGATCTCAAGTCTCCAGCATTGTGTGTTGTGCTCCAGTAGGAAACCACCTCATTAAAAACAAAAAAAAGGAAAAAAGTTATCATGCCAAGCGAGATTTCAGTCTGAGGTCTGATTTGTCCATCAACAGGAAGTAAAACATGTGGGGAATTTTGGGAAAGTACAGCCAATGCATCCTTTAACTCTACAGCTATCTCTTATAGAACCTTAAGATATAGGCTATCAGGTCCTGGGGATTTGTCAGATTTTAGTTCCTTAAATTTCTTGAATATTAATCTCTCTGCTGATATAAACTATTGGATCTTCACTCATAATAACCCCGTGATTCTCTGTCATGTAATTTGAGTTTTCTACTGCCACTTCCTCAACCCCTTGATCATTTCTTTAGTTTCTACCTCTAAGAGGCCAATATTTATTTAATTGCTCTCCTCCTTTTTACATTCTTGCAAAAGTTCTTACAATCTTTTTATATCCCAACCCATCTTACACCATATTCTCTTTTTTCCGTTTTTATTAACATTTTGGTTATCCTTTGCTGTTATTACTGTGTGTGAGGGTATTTGCATGTGATTGCATGTGTGATTGTATGTCAATCTTGAATGTGCATTACTGAGTATGCTTGTGTGTGACAGTGTTTGAGTCACTGTATATATTTGTCCCTACGTGTTTGCAAGAGGAAGATGGACTCTATCTTTGTGCCTATTGATGAACATACATGAGACTATGTGAGGGTGTGCATGAAATTGTCACTATGCCTCAGTGTGTGTGTGACTCCATGTGTTTTCTGTACATATCACTCAATTTCTTTTTCATGTATGTTTGTAACTTCTGGTGTTGCAATGAGTGGATCTGTGTTTGTCTGTATGTGTTTGTATCACAGTGTGTTGGGGGTGTCAATCTGTAGCAATCTGCATATGTGCATCACTCTGTGTGCATATGTGACTGTGAGTACATGTGTCACTCTGTGTGTGTGTGTGAAACTGTCCATGTGTGGGTCACACTGTGTGCAGTTTGCTGTATATGTGTAGGATTCAGTCATTATGGGGGTGACTGTGTGCATGAGTCACTCTGTGTGGAAATGGATCACTCTGTGTGGAGGTCACTGTGTGAGCGTTTGTGTCACTCTGTCTGTGTAGCGGATCACTCTGTCTGTGTAAGGGTGTGTCTTTCTGTCTGTGTGGGAGTCACTGTGTGAGGGTGTGTGTCACTGTGTCTGTGTGGGGGTCACTGTGTGAGGGTGTGTGTCACTTTGTGTGGGAATCACTGTGTGAGGGTATGTATCACTGTCTGTTTGGGTCACTGTGTGAGGGTGTGTATCACTGTCTGTTTGGGTCACTGTGTGAGGGTGTGTATCATTGTCTGTTTGGGTCACTGTGTGAGGGTGTGTGTCACCCTGTCTCTCTGGGTCCCTGTGTGACGGTGTGTGTCACCCTGTCTCTCTGGGTCACTGTGTGAAGGTGTGTGTCACCCTGTCTCTCTGGGTCACTGCGTGAGGGTGAGTGTCACCCTGTCTGTCTGGGTCACTGTGTGAGGGTGTGTGTCAGGGTCACTGTGTGAGAGTGTGTGTCACCCTGTGTGTCTAGGTCACTGTGTGTGAGAGTGTATGTCACCCTGTCTGTCTGGGTCACTGTGTGTGAGGGTGTGGGTCACCGTGTGTGTCTAGGTCACTGTGTGTGAGGGTGTGTGTCACCCTGTATCTCTGGGTCACTGTGTGAGGGTGTATGTCACCCTGTCTGTCTGGGTCACTGTGTGAGGGTGTGTGTCACCCTGTGTGTCTAGGTCACTGTGTGTGA
>NC_063350.1:4085826-4092326 GCF_021869965.1 Rhincodon typus
TGTGTGAGGGTGTGTGTCACCCTGTGTGTCTAGGTCACTGTGTGTGAGGGTGTGTGTCACCCTGTCTGTCTGGGTCACTTTGTGTGAGGGTGTGTGTCACCCTGTGTGTCTGGGTCAGTGTGTGTGCTGACAGCGCCCTCCCTCCCACGCCAGTATTGCAGCTTGAATCGCTGTGACTTCCTCTTCCTCCCCTCTCCATTTAAGGTCCCCGCTCTGATCTCACTCAGTTCCCCGGGGTTCCGAGGCTGTTTGCCGCGAAACAGGTTTCAGTGAGAGCGGGGACAGAGAGGCTGCAGAGCCAGGTACTGAGCCCCGAGTCCCCCTCGGGAGGAACAGCCTGAACACTGTGAGTATCTCTCTCTCTGTGCCTGAGTGAACAGGAGCCGGAGCCCGGTGTTCGGTGTGAGTCCATTGTAGATGTTTAAATTCCGGTCAGAACCGACACTGCACACAGGAGACAAAAGGGGACCGGCAGTGAGAAGTACTGGGCTGGGAAAGCAAAGTGTGTAAAAGTGTCAGAAATATGCAGCGAGCCTGAGTGTGTAGCAGCAATGACCAACAATCAGCTCGAGTGGGAAATCGAGGGTTTTATTTGAAAAAAAACCTTGTGTACGTGCGTGCGAGCAAAGCAGCGAGACAGACATAGAGAGAATTAGCATGTGCAAGAGGGAGTGTGGGGATGAATGAATATTGGGTCCACACGGGTATGAGAAAAGAAAGCAGCAAAATGAGAGTCAGACAGAGGCAAAAACAAAATGTATCTGTCAGTGCCGTGGGATATCCCAGAATGAATGTGCGAGTCAGTGTGAAAATGTGCACCAGGGTTGATTCGAATTGAGTGAGTGTAAATGGATGCCCCAGGGTTAATCTGAATTGAGTGTGAATGTGTGCATAAGGGTTAATCCAAATTGAGTGTGTAAGAATGTGCGCCCCAGGGTTAATCCAGATTGAGTGATTGGATTAGGGTGCCAGAATGAGTGTGAGGGTCACTGTCAGTGATATGAAAGAGCTGTCTGTCTGCTGAGAGAAGATCAGTATGCGAAACCCATTGAGAACGAAGGAAAAATCAGTACATGTCCAGCGACATGAGCCTGAGAGAATCAGAAAGACGTGAATCAGGCAGGTTCCAGACAGCAATCCATACATTATTGCAGACTAACGACCATCGCGGGATACGGAGAGAGTATTAAAAAGAAGCTTTGATATAGCTGATCAGTTCCGATCCAATTGAAATTCAGTGCAGGCTTAATGGGCTGAATAGCCTGCAGTGCTGCTGTTCCTCTGTTGTCAAACTGAGCAAGTTTTACAGAATCGGTGAGCAAAGACAATGAATGGATGGATGTGAGAGGCTGGTACTGAGTGTGTAAAACTGTAAAATGGTCTGAGTGTGGGTAAAGGGATGTGTCAAGAGTGCAGGCTGTGGAGGGGCTACAGAAATGCCCCATGAATTTGCTGTGATAATCTGATATTGGTGAAATTTAAAATAAATGTGGCAATTTTCATGATTAGGATCTGTGCAGAGCTTTACAGGGCTGATATTAGGGGCAGCAAACAGGGTATCTGGAGTCAATACCAGCCTTTATGGGGTATTGTTTAGTGTTGTGTAATGTAACTGCAGGTTAATCACATTGAAATATTAATCCCACTGATGCAGCTGTTTACACAGTACTTAACAAATCTTGTAAATTGGAGCAATGGGGTCAGTGATGGGTTTGAGAGATTAATGTTAAGGATCAGTGTTTAGACTAACGATGGACTTTAAGGTTTAGAGTCTAGATTCAGTAACTGAGGTCAGTTGTAGGGTTTAGGGGTTTTGGGGGTCAGTGATGGGGGTTAGAGTTTAGTTTTAGAGTTAGTGACAGGATTTAGGGTTGGGTTTTGGGGTCGGGATTTGCATTTAGTGTTTAGTTTTAGAGTCAGTGATGGGGTTTATGGTTAGGCTGTGGGGTCAGTCATGGGGATTATCTTTAGAGAAAGTGAGAGTAATGGTGTATTTAGGCTTTAGCCAGGGTCAGTGATGGGGTTTAGCATTTAGTTTTAGAGAAAGTGATGGGTTTAGGGTTTAGTTGTGGGGTCAGGATTGGAGTTTCGAGTTTAGTTTTAGAGTCAATGATGGGGAGGGATAAAGTTTAGTTGTGGGGTCAGTCATGGGAATTAATGTTTAGATTTAGGATAAGTGACAGGGTTTAGGGATTAGTTTTGGGGCCAGGATTGGGGTTTCAGGTTTAGTTTTAGAGTCAATGACGGGAATAGGGTTTAGTTCTGGGGTCAGGATTGGGGTTTAAGACGGGGAATATATGCTACGAGTTGAGTATTTTTCAGGGACTTGGATGGTTACCCTGAGTGACCCTTATCCATATTCCAGTGCAATTCACAGGCAAACCCAGGGCAATGGCCACAGCTTTGGGTCTAATTTCCCAAGCTGTGGCCCCTGCAGGAATTTCAAAGCTTACAGGTGTGTATCATGTAGCTACTGGTCCCAGCAACAACACTGGCAGTCCGTACCTTCATCAGAGAAACAATTCACATTTATATAGCACCTTTCACAGCCTCGGAGGACTTCAAAGCTGTTCATAGCCATTAAAATATTTCTGAAGTATTGTCAGCGCAAGAAACTGACTGTGCGCAGCAAGCTCCTGCAAACAGCAAGAAGATAATGACAAGATAATCTGATTTTATTGATGCTGGCTGAGAGATAAATCTCGAGCTCAGTGACCTTGTTCTTTAAATAGTACTGTGGAATCCTTCACTTGAGAGGGTAGACAGAAGGCAGCACCTCTGACAGTGCAGCATCTCTCAGTACTGCACTGGGATCACATGCATTAATGAGTGAGGCTCAAACCCACAACCTTGAGAGTCAACTCGCCAAACTAGTGCTACCTGAAAGGAAAGTAAACAGAAGAACATTCTAAGAATGCTTGTAGCGATGCAGAATTGATTTCCCATGTGAAAAGATCTGTGGGACTGTAAAACTGGTAACACACTGGTGCAATTAACTGGTTCAAAAAGGAGCTGCACTAATTTCTGTCTGGTAACAGAGAGGTCCTTTGCAACCACAGCTGAAGTGTACAGTGTGAAATGTAAGAGTTGTACAGTGGGATTGTAAAGCTGGGATACGAGAACGGAGGCTGGGGGGAGATTGGGATTAAATACAGGCAATTTGAGGAGTCTAAAGAGGTGGCTGTAGATTGTATGGGAATAGAAAGAGAGCAGCATTTAATTTTTAAAAATGCACAAGAGTTGTCCCAGCTTTAGACATCTGCATTGCAGCAAACCAGGCTGCACACTTCAACACACACTCCCCCTTCCCCGGTACCCCAATGTCAACCAGATCCTGTTCTGCTTCCCAGCCTCTCAATGGGCAAAGTACATGGCCAAAGCCGTCTGTCTGTCCCACTCCACCTCTTGAGTCTACTTCAGGGGTAAATTAAAACTGTTCATTTTCCCTTTGCCAGGTTTAACAAGTGTTTTTCACAACTTAGGCTAGTATTGTTTGCAATAATTAAAGATGAAAATACTGGAACACCAGAGAAAATAAATATAAATGTAAGATTTGAGATGAGGATACCCGAACTGAACCACAGCCGTATCTCTCACGTGCTGCTGGATTGCGTCTGTTCAGTTCATGTTATCAGCACTGTATTAAAAATTGCACATCTAACCAAATCCGTTTTGCTAAAATCTGATTGTTTCCCTGCTCCAAGCCCACTGTCGGGAAGTAGCTTGATTGACACCCTCAAAGCATCATAGAGCACTTTGCCAATGTGAATCAGATCAAGACAGCAGCATAAGTAAGATGAACACAGTGTCTTTAGCTCTCTCCTTTCACCTTGAACATTACAATTCCACCACCTCCTGATTTGAGGCCCCAGGATGGTGCAGTTTGAAGTCTATGAGGACTTGCTATTGCTGTCAGTGAAACTGATGGTAAATAATTGAATGCCTAGCAGGTTCTGACATCAATTGACCCCTTCTTTACTCGACTTTGTTTTCCGCTGAGGGGTAGGTGGCCCAGCTAGTTACACAGCTGGTCACCAAATTGTTACAGCCCAGATACAGGCCATTCAGTCCATCATTTCTGATGAGCAATTCACTTAGTGCCACTCTTCCGATAAACCTACACATTCTTAGTTTTCACACAACAATTTAATGCTCTTTTGAATGTTCCAGTTGAAACTACCTCTTTCCCAAACTCTCAGATAGTGCTCTCTGCAATACTCTCTGCTAATTGCTTCAAATCTATTCCATCTCAGCCCTGATCCTTTCACAAGAGGGAACAGTTTCTCTCTACCTAATCTGGCTAATCCCCTGCTGATTGTGAACATTTCCATCAAATATCCTCTCAATATCCTTTTCTCCAAGAAGACAGTCCTAAAATCTCCAATCTGTCCATGTTACTGAAGTTCCTCATCACTGGAGTTATTCACATGAATCCCTTCTGCATTCTGTCCAATGCCTTCACATCCTTCTTAAATGTGGTGCCCAGAACCATACACAGTCCTCTAGCTGAGGCCTAACTAAGTGTCTTACAACAAGTTCAACATCACCTCCTTGCTGTTGGACTCTATAACCCTATTGATAAAGCCGCGGACATTGTATACTTTATTGACTGCTCTCTCCACCTGTTCTGCCACCAACCACCCCCCCACTATAGCATAAATGCTGCCTCCTCCACACTTCACTTTACCTCTGATAAAGAGTCATCTAGACTCAAAACATTGGCTTGCTCTCTCTCCGTGATGCTGCCTGACCACTGTGATCTCCAGCATTTTTTGCTTTCAGTTCAGCTTCCAGCATCTGCAGTAATTTGCTCCTGCCACCTTCAATGATCTGTGTACATATGCACCTGGGTTTCTCTGCTTCTAACATCTTTTAGAATTATGCCCTTTCTTTCTTATTGTATCTGCTCACTGAAATGAACCACCTCATACATCTCTGCGTTCAACTTTATCTGTTATCTATCCATCTTGTGTCTTTTGGAGTACTGAACTGCCCCTCTCATAGTTTACAACGTTATCAAGTGTCATATCATCTGAAAATTTGAAAACTTTGGAATGGCCCACTTGTACACTATAGTCTAGGTCATTAATACATAGAGTCATAGATTCACATAGTATGGAAACAGACCCTTCAGTCCGCTTAGTCCCACTTCCCTGTGTTTGGCTAATATCCCTGTAAAGCTTTCCCATTCATATACCTGTCCAAATGTCTTTTTAATGTTGTAACTGCACCTGCATCCACCACTTCCTCTGGCAGTTCATTCCACACACTCTGTGTAAGAAAAGGTGCCCCTCGTGTCCTTTTTATAACTTCTCCTCTCACCTTAAAAATATGCCCCCTAGTTTTGAACTCCCCCACCCTAGGGAAAAGACCCTTGTCATTCACCTGTTCTATGCCACTCATGATTTTATAAACTTCTATAAGGTTACCCCTCAACCTCCTACGCTCCAGTGAAAAAAGTCCCAGCCTAGTTTAATAACCACCTACCCAGTGGAACTCCTACGCAAATCTTCCACCAGTTTAAAAGACACTCCATTATAACCATAGTGTCTTTTTTCCGGTCTATTGACCAGATTTGTATTCAACTTGCCACTGTCCCTTTTTATATTCTGTTGTGTACAACTTCTTTTGGATTTCTATGTTCACCATGTCATCTGCACTGCTCTACTCAGAGCTATATTTGCTTCTTGTCAACTTAAACCCTAAAGAAACAAGATTTGCATTTCCACAGTGCCTTCATAACATCAGGACATTGCAAAGTGCTTTCCAGCCAATACATTACAACTGAAATGTAGTCACTATTGTAATGTAGGAAACACAGTAGCTAATTTGTGCCAAAAAAACTTTCATAAACAGCAATAGGATTATGATCACCTTTTAGGAATGTTGATTGAGAGAGAAATATTGGCCAAGACACCATGGATAATTCCCATCCAGTTCCTAGAAACGGTGCCATGTGATGTTTCATACCTTTTACACGAAATAGAGGATAATGTCACATCAAAAAATATCATTTCAATAATTCCTCAGAATTCACCTGATCACAATGCAGCACTCCCTCAGCACTGACCCTCCGACAGTGCAACACTCCCTCAGTATTGACCCTCCGACAGTGCGGCATTCCCTCAGCACTGACCCTCCGACAATCCAGCACTCCCTCAGTATTGACCCTCCGCCAGTGCAGTTTTCCCTCAGCGCTGACCCTCCGATAGTGCAGTGCTCCCTCAACACTGACCTTTCAACAGCGCGGCACTTTTTCAGCACTGACCCTCCGACAGTGCAACACTCCCTCAGTAGTGACCCTCCGACAGTGCAGCATTCCCTCAGTATTGACTCTCCGACAGTGCTGCACTCCCTCAGCACTGACCCTCCGACAATGCAGCGCTCCCTCAGTATTGACCCTCTGACAGTTCGGTTCTCCCTCAGCGCTGACCCTCTGACAGTGCGACTCTCCCTCAGCGCTGACCCTCCGACAGTGCAGTGCTCCCTCAACACTGACC
>NC_063350.1:4092426-4102471 GCF_021869965.1 Rhincodon typus
CTCCCTCAGCACTGACCCTCCGACAGTGCGGCGCTCCCTCAGCACTGACCCTCCGACAGTGCGGCGCTCCCTCAGCACTGACCCTCCGACAGTGCGGCGCTCCCTCAGCACTGACCCTCCGACAGTGCGGCGCTCCCTCAGCACTGACCCTCCGACAGTGCGGCGCTCCCTCAGCACTGACCCTCCGACAGTGCGGCGCTCCCTCAGCACTGACCCTCCGACAGTGCGATCCTCACTGACTCTTACATTGGGAGTGTTTGGATTTTATGTTCAGGCCTTTGGTGTGACCCCACAATCTCTAACCTGGAGGTGAGGGTTCTGAAACTGTGCCCTCATGTAACAAATAGTGAACAATCATCTCACTGGAGTCTCCTACACCCCAACAACAAATCAAACCATTGAAACAATATAAAACTCTAGAGGCTTTTTAAATTCTTTAACAGGATTTTAACATCACTGGTTAGACGAGCACTTATTGCCCAGAATAAAAACCAAAAGAACTGCAGATGCTGTAAATCAGGAACAAAAACAGAAGTTGCTGGAAAATCTCAGCAGGTCTGGCAGCATCTGTGAAGAAAAAACAGAGTTAACGTTTCTGGTCCGCTAACCCTTTCTCAGAAGGGTCTGTTCTGAGGAAGGGTCACTGGACCCAAAACATTAACTCTGTTTCTTCCATCACAGATGCTGCCAGACCTACTGAACGTATTGCCCAGAGGTCAGTTATGAACCAGCCACATTGCTGTGCACCTGGAGTTACATGTCAGCCAGACCAGGTGAGGATGGCAGATTTATTTCCCTAAAGGACATTAGTGAACTAGATGGGGTTTCTGACAGTGGACAATGGATTCATGGTCATCACTAGATTCTTAATTTCAGATTTCTTGCCATGGTGGGATTTGAACCCAGATTCCCAGAATTTGTGTCATCTGTAACCACAGGTGAGGTGCTGGAGGACTGGAGGTGGCTAATATTGTGCCTTTATTTGAGAAAGGCTGCAAGGAGAAGCCTGGGAACAATAGACACGAGAGTCTGACATCGGTGCTGGGTAAGTTGGAGGTGATTCTGAAAGATAGGACTTACATGCATTTGGAGAGGCAAGGACTGATGAGGACAGTCAGCATGGTTTTGTGAGGGAAATTTTGTCTCTCAAACTTGATTGAGTTTTTTGAGGAAGTAACCAAAATGATTGATGAGAGCAGAGCGATAGATGTTATTTACATGGACTTTAGTAAAGTATGAGTAACTCTGAAGAACTAAGTTGCATTTATTTCAAAGAAGTGGGTCTTACAGGTAAGGCTGATGAACTCGGGGCATGTTTAAGAACATGGGATTGATACGTCATAGCTATTACAGAAACTTGGTTGAGAGATTGGCAGCTCAATGTTCCCAGTTTTAGATGTGATAGGAAGGATAGAAAAGGAGGCAAGAAAGGAGGGAGTTGGCGTTTTTGACTTAGGAATACATTACTGCTGTAACTAGGGAAGATATTTCTGAAAAATTGTCCAGTGAAAATATATTGGTAGAAATTACAAATAAGAAAGGAAAGATCACTTTGATGGGATTGTACAATAGCGCCCCCCGAATAGTAAGAGAGAAATTGACTAACAAATATGTGGGGAGATCTCAGATATATGTAAGCACAATATGGTTGTAATAATGGGGGTTTTAATTTTCCAAACTTTGACCGGGACTACAATATTGTTAAAGGTTTGGATGGTGGAGAATTTGTCAAATGTGCTCAAGAAAATTTTCTTTATCAATATGTGGATGCTCCTTCTCGAAAAGGAGAAAAACTAGACCTTCTTTTGGGCAATAAGGCAGAGCAGGTGACTGAAGTAAAAGTGGGGGGACACTTTGGGTCTGGCGATCATAATTCTATTGGTTTCAAAATGGTTATGGTAAAAGATTAGCCTTCCATAAAAGTTAAAGGTTTTAATTGGAGTAAGGCAAATTTTAATGGTGTGAGACAAGAACTTTCAAAAGTTGATTGGAGTAGACTGTTCGCAGGTAAAAGGACATCTGACAAATGGAAGACGTTCAAGAGTGTGATGACAAGAGCTCAGAGGCATGGTATGGTGGACATTGAGGTGAGAGTGACCACTGTCTAGATAGAAAGGCAACATTTGACCAAGTGTAGCATTAAGAAGCCTGAGCCAAGTTGATGTCAATGGGAATTGGGGGAATACTCTCTGCCAGTTGGAGCCATTTGGCACATAGGAAGCTGGGGGTGTGTGTTGGAGGTCAGCCATCTCAGCTCCAAGTTAACTCTGCAGAAGTTCCTCAGAGTAGCAGCCTGATTCCAAAGATATCTTGATCAATTGGGTCAATAGGTTGAGGAGTGGCGAATGGAGTTTAATTTGTTTAAATGTGAGGTATTGCATTTTGGTGCAACAAACAAAGGCAGGACTTATACAATTAATAGTAGGTTTTGGAGTAGATCAATCAATAGTAAGGGTCTGTGTAGTGTTGTCAAACAGAGAGACCTAGGGATTCAGGTACATAATTCTTTGAAATTTGTGTCAAAGGTAGACAGGGTGATTAAGAAAGCGTTTAGCATGCTTGCCTTCATTGATCAGAGCTTTGAGTATAGGAGTTTGGACATCATGTTGAGGTTGTACAGAACATTGGTGAGGCCTCTTCTGGAGTATTATGTACAGTTCTGGTCACCCAGTTATAGGAAGGATATTATTAAACTGGAGAGGTTTCCAAAAAGATTTACCAGGACGTTGCTGGGAATGGAAGATTTGAGTTATAAGGAGAGGCTGGTTAGGCTGGGACTTCTTTCACTGGAGTTTAGGAGATTGGGGGCTGATCTTACAGAAGTTTATAAAATCATGAGAGGCACAGATAAGGTGAATAGCAGAGGTCTTTTCCCTAGATTGGGGGAGTTCAAAACTACCAGTCATATTTTTAAAGTGAGAGGAGAAAGTTTTAAAAAGAACATGAGGGACAGCATTTTTACACGTAGGGTGCTGTGTGTGTGTGAAATGAACTGCCAGAGGAAGTGGTGGATGTGAGTACACTTGCAACATTTTAAAAAATATTTGGATAAATACATGAACAGAAAAGGTTTGGAGAGATATGGGCCAGGAGCAGGCAGGTGGGACTCGTTTAGTTTGGGAACATGGTCGTAGTGGACTGGTTGGACCAGAGGGTCTGTTTCCGTGCTGTATGACTCTATAACATTACTTGGGTCTCTGGATTAATGGTCGACTGATAACACTACTAGGCCATCAGCTCCTTGAAGAATGTTATTTGTGTCATGTAGCTCAGTAACTCCAGCTGTGCGTCAGTGTGATGCAAGATGCTTCAGCAAGTCCACCTCTGTCAGGGTCTGTCTCTGTATCTCCACCCTTCATGCCGTGTCTCAATAGATCTCTGCGAGTCACACCATCTCTCTGTGCATTTACATGCTGCACCACGTGGCAGAAAAACCTGTTTCAGTTCATTTTTCTGTTCATTCCTGGAACATGGGTGTTTTTGGCAACGCCAGTATCTGTTGCATGTCCTTAACTGCCCACAAGGATGGTGATGAATCCATCTAATCCATGTAATGTAAATGCAGCAGGAGTTTGACCCAATGACAATGAATCAAAAGTCACAACATTCCAAATCGGGATGGTGTGTGGCTCGGGAAGAAGCTTCCAGGTGTTGGCGGTGTTCCCATGTGTCTGCTGCACTCATGCAGACAAATGGATAATATTCCATAACACTCCAGGTTTTGGGGAATCAGGAAGTGAATTATTCCCTGCAGGTTTCCTAGCCTAAGACCTGCTGTTGCAGCTGCAGTATTTACATGGTGAGTCCAGTTCAGTTTACAGTCAATGATAACCCGAGGATGTTGATAGTGGGGAGTTCAATGATGGTAACACCATTGAATGTCAAGGAGCCATGGTTAGATTCTGTCTTGTTGGAGGTGGTATCTGCCTGGAACCTATGCAAACAGCATTTGCTCCCTCACAGCCCAATGTTCCCTAACTTTTGCAGCATAAGGACATGGATTGCTTCACTCTGTAGGGTCATGACTGGTAATGAAAACTTTGCAATCATCAGCAAACGTCTCAACTTCTCACCTTATAATGGAGGGGAGGTCATTGATGAAGCAGCTGAAGATGGTTGGGCCTAGGACACCAACCTAAGGAACTTCTGCAGAGGTAACTTGGAGCTGAGATAGCTGACCTCCAACACACACCCCCAGCTTCCTATGTGCCAGATGGCTCCAACTGGCAGAGAGTATTCCCCCAATTCCCATTGACATCAACTTGGCTCAGGCTTCTTAATGCTATACTTGGTCAAATGCACTGTCACCTCACCCCACCCCAGTTCTTTTATTCTCGTTCGGCCAAAGGCAGTAATGACATCTGGAGCTGCATAGTCCAGGTAAGTGCACAGAGAGATGGTGTGACTCGCAGAGATCTATTGAGACACGGCATGAAGGGTGGAGATACAGAGACAGACCGTGACAGAGGTGGACTTGCTGAAGCATCCTGCATCACACTGACACACAGCCAGAGTTCTGAGCTACATGACACAAACAACATTCTTCAGGGAGCTGATGGCCCAGTGGTATTATCAGTTGACTATTAATCCAAATTGAGAGTCAGTGAGAAGGTTGCTGCTGAGCAGATGCTGTTTGTTAGCACTGTCAATGACCTCTTCCTTCACTTTGCTGATGGGACAGAGATTGGTTGAATTGGATACATTCTGCTTTAACCTTGTTTGTGTTGGAAGTTATTTGAGGTGATGTGGATTAGCAGAGGGTGAGCTACACGGTAAGACTAGATTTCCTCATCGTGGTCACAAGACCTTTGAGTGGAGCTATCACTTCCCTCAGGAAACAGGAACTATTGAGTGCTGTTTGCACATTTTGTTTTACAGTGATTGAGAATGTGCTGTGCACACATTGACAGCCATGTTTCCTGCAACACCACACATCAGAAATATTTCATTGGCTGTAACAGATATCTTTGGGACATGTGAGGTTGTGAAAGCACTAAATAAATGCAAATACTTCTTGTCTTTTTTCAATTAGCTATATATAGATATACTTCTTTAATATGTTTGTTCGCAAAAAGATATCTTAAGCTACACCCCGCACCCCAATTGTGCCAATGATAATGCTGTTGGAAATTTAACAATCTGTTGTGGACTGAGTAAATTCTTGGTCCACCTCGGAGCCTCAGCTTACCATCTCATCTCTGACAGTGAAGGACTCTCCCAACACTGCCCGGCTAATAGTACTGCACTCACTCACTACTGCTGCAACAGTGTATCACTCTATCGAAACCACCCTTCCGACAGTGTGGCATGCCCTCAGCACTGACCCTCCAACAGTGCGGCACTCCCTCAGCACTGACCCTCCGACAGTGCGGCACTCCCTCAGCACTGACCCTCCGACAATGCGGCACTCCCTCAGCACTGACCGTCTGACAGTGCAGCACTCCCTCAGCACTGACCCTCTGACAGTGCAGCACTGACCCTCTAAGAATGAAGCATTCACGTGTTACTGGCCCTCCCTCTAACAGTTCTGGTTTCCATCAGTACTTGCAGCAGGAACCTCAACTTGAATTTCGAGCCTTATAACTCTGGTATGAAGTCAAACCCACAAACTGCTCAGTCAGAAGGGAGAATGCCATGCACTGAGGCAAGCCCAGGGTCAATCCTTCATGTCACTGTTACTAAAAGTGCAGCTTCTGCTGTTCCTGGTGAACAATGAAAGTAACAAACTCAACAAAGCCTTAAACTAGAATGCAACTGATGCAAGGATGAAAATGATAATTAAGCTGAATAAACATATCTTGCCTAGTTTTATAACATGCAACTCTTTCACTTTCTCTTGACTTTCCATGTAAACTACACCATTGTCACAATATTTCAAATCTTGTCATTTCTGTGACATGATTGGCATCTCAAACAGGTTGCAGGAGTTTTAGGAATAATTATTAAAGCGAGGTTGTGATGTTTATCCAGTAATGAGGAACTGTATTCTCTTGCTATATTCCCGGGAGGTGGACGCCTACATCACTTCCTGCCTGGGCCATTTCATACTCGTGTATATTTGGTTGGAATTGGTGTCCGTTTCTCACACTCTCCCACTATCGATGGCCATGTTTTCAGCTTCCAGATCCAGAGGTTCTGGAATTCCGACCTTAGACCTTTGTACCTCTCTCGCTCCTTTCAAATTCTCCCATCATTTGATCACTTAGTGTCATAGAGTTGTACAGCACAGGAATAGACCCTTCAGACCAACTCGTCCATGCTGACCAGGTATCCTATATTAATCAAGTCCCATTTGCCAGCATTTGGCCCATATTCTTCTCAACCTTTCTTTGTCCCAATGTCTCCTCCTTTGGCTCAGTGTCAATGTTTGTTTGATGGCACCTTACCGTGAAATGCTGGGGGACATTTCATTTGGATAAAGGCACCACACAAATGCAATGTGCATCAGTTGTTCTAGTATGTTTTGGGCTGCTGTTGGCAGGCGAGTGTGTAATGAGAATCGCAGGGGGTAGTTACCTATGAGATCTCCAGCAACAAGTCTCACCAGAGTTGGTAACTCGAGGGCAAAACTACCGTGGCTAATCTGTACTTAAATACCTGCTGATAAAAGCAGACTTTGCTCAGAAAGCAAAACCATTTCATCAGTCCAATGTGAACATAGTGGAGAGGTTTTTTATTTATTTTATTCATTTGTGGGATGTGGGCGTGCATGGCTGGGCCCAGCATTTATTGCCCATCCCTAGTTGCCCCTTGAGAAGGTAGTGTTGAGCTACCTTCTTAAACCACTGCAGCCCACCTGCTGTGGGTTGACCCACAATGCCCTTAGGGAAGGAATTCCAGGATTTTGACCCAGCGACAGTGAAGGAACGGCGATATATATCCAAGTCAGTGGCTTGGAGGGGAATTTGAAGATGGTGGTGTTCCCATGTATCTGCCACCCTTGTCGTTTTAGATGGAAGTGGTCGTGGGTTTGGAAGGCGCTGTCTGAGGATCTTTGGTGAATTTCTGCAGGAGATAGCAACCAGCTGCTGATGTCAGAAACAGTAGGTCATGATATAGCTTGCAATAGTTTATCAAACTGTGTCAATGTGAACAACTCCATCTAACAATCATCAGCTGATATTTCAAGTTGTTTCTATCTTACTCGAGTCCATTGCTTTGTAAGTAAAGTTTTGCCCTTCCTGGGAAGGCAACAGCATACAGTCAGCAGTAATCCAGACAGCCAGGCTACTGCTCTGGCGATATTGGTTTGAATCCTACCACAGCAGATGGTGGAAGATGAATCAATGAAAATCAGAAATTAGAAGCCGGTCTAATAATGACCAAGTAAACGCTGTCGATTATCACTAAAAAAAATCCTGCATGTTCGCTAAGATTGTCTAGGAAATGAAATCTTTACATGGTCTGGCCTACATGTGACTGCAGCCCCACCATAACATGGTTTATTCTTAACTTCCGAAATGACCCAAGAAAGCCATTCAGTTCAAGGGCAATTAGGGATGGGCAACAAATGTTGGCTCAGCCAGGGATGCCCATGTTCCATGAGCACATGGAAGAAAACTAATAGACTATGCCTGTTACTTTCACCATTTTTCCTGGAATCTCAGACTCTTGTCTCTAGTTATTGGTAAGTCATGTGTAAAAGTCAGGCAATCACTCCCTTCCTGAAATAAGCAACTCCCAGTCACATTGACTTTCAGAAAAACTTCATGCACAAGGCCCTATGTCCCAATATTACTTCAGCAGAGTGAGGAGGGGGAATTTTAAAGCCCAGTCGCCCTCCTGCCTGGTTAACATTATCTGAGAGGGACAATGCAATAGGATGCTTTACGCGTGAGTCCCCACACACACACCCTCAAAAAGCCTTCAAACTGCAATTGGAGCCTGCATATAGTTAAATACAACAAGGTGTAGAGCTGGAGGAACACAGCAGGCCAAGCAGCATCAGAGGAGCAGGAAGGCTGACGTTCCGGGTCCTGCTCCTCTGATGCTGCTTGACCTGCTGTGTTCATCCAGCTCTACACCTTGTTATCTCAGATTCTCCAGCATCGGCAATTCCTACTATCTCTATAGTTAAAGACACTTGTTCACCAACCTGAACGTCACTCCCAAAAAGTGCTTTCCAGCCAATGAAGTGCCTTAGAAGTGCAGCCTTTGTTGTAATGCAGAAAACGCAGCAGCCAATTTGTGCACAGCAAAATCCCAAACTTGGCAATGTGGTAATGACCTAGATAGAAAGAGAGAAGGGGAGATTTTTAGTTAGCATTGAGGGTTGTGGGGAAAAGACAAGAAAGTGAAGTTGAGGATTATCAGATGAGCCATGAATGGTTGTACAGGCTGAATGGCCCACTTCTGCCCCTGTGTATTAGGACCTCATAACATGTTGTTCATGACATGATTTTGAGGGATCAGGGTTGTCCAGGCACTGGAGAAAGCTCTTGTTCTCCTTCTAATGGTACCAGTGGTATCTTTTAGTCTTGTCTGTGCAGCATTCCCTCAGCACTGCACTGGGAGTGTCAGTCCACATTGTGCGCTCAGGCTTCCAGAGTGAGACTTTTATCCATACACAGTACTTTCTGGTTCTGAGCATGATAGGGATACTGAGTCACAAGTGACAAGCTGGGTGACTGTAGTGAAGGAAGTTGTGCAGATGTAAGTAACTATGATTCTGTGTCAGGTGCATTTTAGATCTGAGGACGCAGTAAACATGTTGTCGATGGTGTGTAAACAAGCTTCTGAAACTTCACCTTGTGCATTTGTGGATGTTTTAGATTCCTCCATGCAGCTGTACCTAGCTTCCTGTCTACAGATTATAGGGCTCCACAAATACTCGGCTCGGATGTGGTTACAGAAACAGCACTGAGAATGGTGCCTCACATTCACTGCTGTGCGCTCTGCACAGAAACCCAATTAGAAAATACATTAAAACTGTGAAGAGGCGAGTGGTGCTGGGAATCAGCAGAGCTTGTAACCTCTAAAGTCAACAGTAGAATTAATGTAATCAGGCAGAGACAGTGAAGGTGGAAAACAAAACCAGAATGAAAGAAGTAATAATAATGTATTTGTCTTGTGGGCTGTGTCTGCAAATTGCTTCCAATGGCAGGAGGATCAGTCATCACAGTCACAGATATAAAATAATTAGCCAAGGAACCAGATAGGAGATGAGATTTCGATTGTTACTGATCAAGTTGTTGTGATCTGGGATACACTGTCTGACAGGGCAGTGGAAGCAGATTTAATCGTATTTTCAAAATACGTGAAGGATAAAGATTAAGGATAAATAGAACAAGTCAGGCAACGGAGAGAGAGCAGGGGAGTGGAACCAAATCAGTGGCTCGTTCAAGATATTAGCACAGGCACAATGGCTACCAATCAGTTCGAGCTAAGCATCCCTCAAGGACATTACTGTACTTGCACAGTGTGATCCCAGGATTGTGTGAATCACCTCCATCCATTGCCTGTTAATCCAACAGTTATGACTCGGTGACCACTGAATAAATATATGGCCAAGGCTGTATTTCCCATTCTCCCTTAACTAGGATGGGCGAGGATTAACTAGGATGGGAAGCAGGGAGCACTGATGGACACCAGTCATTCCAGCTTGAATTTCTGATGGTGTTTAAATGATTTTGTCTTGTGAATTTCTGAACCAGGCTGCACCCCCGTCTCAACTTTAACTGTAACTTTTAGTCTGTTTCTTTATTTGCTATGAAGATGTGAGCAATATAAAATCCCCAGTTATTGGTGACTGACTGGTGAGAGACTGGTGATTCCTGGACATTCTGGGTATTAGTTAACACTCAGACATGTTGGAATCTCATCTGGATTCAGATAAAGCACGCAGGAGCAGATGTGGAGCGAGAGGGACTGGGGAGCACTCAGGATTGGGAAGCAGACCCAGAGTGGGAGGGATTAGGATGTAGAGCTGGAGTGGGAGGGATTGAGTTGCAGACCTGGAATAGGAGGGATTGAGTTGCAGACCTGGAATAGGAGGGATTGGGAAGCAGTCACGAAAAGGGAGGGATTGGGTTGCAGAGCCAGAGTG
>NC_063350.1:4102481-4128754 GCF_021869965.1 Rhincodon typus
GGGAAGCAGTCACGAAAAGGGAGGGATTGGGTTGCAGAGCCAGAGTGAGAGGGATTGGGAAGCAGTGCTTGTTCTCATCCAATACGGTCTGACAGAGGGCCTGAAGTCAAATGGAACTAGGCAGCAGGCAACACTTCTACGTTGACTAAGGGGAGAACTGGGTGTGTTTCAATACATTATATATCTGTAGAGAATAAGTAATTGGTGTGTCGGAGATCTGTGATGTGTAAGTTGGAAAAAAACTCTAACCAGAAAAGTACATGCCCCTGCTGTTTATTGAGTGCCCTTTTGTCAAACAGTTCCTGGTCAGCAGGAAATTGACACTGAACTGGGCAAGCAGATTGATTTGGTTAACCAAGTGTATATTTTCATCTTCAGCAATGGGCCATTAACATAGTGACACTAATATCACTTTCCCATCCTATTTTCAATTCCATTTTCATTGTCCCATCTCTGCCTACAACCGAAAACGTTATTTGTAACTTGTTATGCTAACTGAAAAGCCAAGTGGCTCCATGGAATCTGCTCTATTATTGATTCCCAATTCTATATCAATACAGTCTCTTTGAAAGAGGAAGTGAAGAGTTACTGAATTAGTCCACCTTGCTTTTACCCTCTCCTGGAGGCAAGATTTTCCTGAATCCTGCACTTTGAGAGGAATAAGGTATGGGAAAGCTGTCAGGAAAGAATTCTGATGGACATTCACGGACTCATGATGTTTGATTCTCGATCGAGATATTGCTAAAAGGGACTATTTGGTGGTCACGGTTGTGAGATCTTGCTGTGTACATTTTGGCAGCTGCATTTCCTACATCACATCAGTGACAATGTGTAATCCAGGGTCATGAATGGAGACTTTCTCTCGAGAATGTCAATAAGACCACCCCAGGAGGAGTTCAGTCTATGAATCATTGACGGGACAATCTTTCTCCTCTCTCTTTTCCAGCTGAAGTTACACTGTGGGGTGGTGAGGATGGGGAAGCAGAACAGCAAGCTACGTCCCGAGGTACTGCAGGATTTACGGGAAAACACAGAGTTCACGGAGAACGAGATCCAGGAATGGTACAAGGGATTTTTGAAGGACTGCCCCAGCGGATACTTGACAATAGAAGAGTTCAAAAAACTCTACGGTAACTTTTTCCCTTACGGCGATGCATCAAAGTTTGCGGAGCACGTATTTCGTACTTTCGACACCAACGGAGACGGCACGATAGATTTCCGCGAGTTCATCATCGCACTGAGTGTGACTTCCAGGGGAGGTCTGGAGCAGAAGCTGAAGTGGGCTTTCAACATGTACGATGTTGATGGGAATGGTTACATCAGCAAATCTGAGATGCTGGAGATAGTCCAGGTACGAGATTCTCTGTCGAAACAAAGGGAGATTTCTTTAGATGGAACTTCTGCTCCCTTTGCTGCATCCTTATTTTGTTTTGGCCTGTCTTGCCTCCCATTTGCAATTGCTCAAACTAAAATTCCTCCCTTTTTTCTAAATCAATATGACGCTGAAGCCAGGCAGGGTGGGGATCACTGCCTGGAATCACAATATCAATGCAAAACCTTTTTGCAGTCTTGGATGGTCAGAAGAAACTAATTTAAGATAATTGGCAAAAAAAAAAGGAGACAAGTGGAAATTATTATTACACAGAGTTGTTGTTATCTATCACTGTTAAAAGGAAATTGAATAAATACATAGAGCCATACAGCACAGAAACAGACCCTTTGGTCCAACCTGTCCATGCCAAACATAATCCTAAACTAAGCTAGTCTCACCTGCCTGCTCTTGGCCCATATCCCTGAAGGATAAAAAATTGTAGGACCACGCAGGAAGAATAGGAGATGAGGACTAACTGGATAGCTCTTCCAAACAGCCAGCACAAGCACAATGGGCCAAATGGCCTCTTCCTGAGTTATAGCTCTCTGTGGATGATTTAAGAAAAATCAATAACCTAAATCACTAATTGTTGCACATCACGTGAGTCAAAAGTAAATGAACTTTTATTTTCTGGGCAATCTGTGGGGTTACTGAAATCACTCCCCCCCCCCCCATTCCCCACTAGACTTTCTTACCTCAATAGTTCCATCTGATTTCAGATTGATTTACCTTGGCACTGACACTGGTTTTTCAAAAGTGACATTTATTTCAGTGTTACTGTTGTCAGAGCCAAGCAAGTGTCAGCTAACTATAAATAATGCTCTCCAAACACTGTCTTATCTCCTGTTGCCTCAGGTATTGGCTGCAGTGGTGAGGGACCTTGTCCCACGGAGCTGGTTTAAGAATTTTTATGACGCTGAGTAAGACCCTGCGGTTGGTCATGCGGGCTGGACAAATTTGGGTGCCCACTAACCAGCTGAGCGTACCCCTCTCTCTGGGTAGAGGAAAAGATTGGCACACCACACATTGGAGCCTGGAGCCTGTGACGCTAAAATTGTCTGTCTTTGATTCAATTTCAGGCTATGTTTTTAAGAAAAGATTATAGAGACGTTATGGCCCAGGCTGCCTTTCAGCCCATTGAGTTGCATGCTAGCTCTCGGTTGGGCAGTTCAATTGCTCTTCTTCTCCCCACTCCACTCCTGCCACCCGGCAAGTCTTTTTCACCCAAGTGCCCATCCAAATTCCTATTGAAATAATTTACTTTCACTTCCATCACCCACATAGGCAACAAGTTCTAGGAGTTACAAAATAAAAGTTACGCAACTCTCGCAGTGGTTTGAGCAGTCAACCTGAGGGGGCCTTAAGTACTGACAGACCTGGTTTTATTCTCCTCGAACAGGCTATCTACAAGATGGTTTCATCAGTAATGAAGTTGTCCGAGGATGAAGCTACCCCGGAGAAAAGAACAGAAAAAATCTTCCGTCAGATGGACACCAATGCAGATGGTAAGTGATGGCATGGTCAGTGAGCTATTCTTTACCTTTGTGAGATGGAGTAACTGTTATGCAGGTGGCATAATGGTAATGTCATTGGACTAGTATTTCAGATGTCCAGCCTAATGTTCTGGAGATATGGATTCAAATCCCACCACGGCAGCAGAAGCTATTTGAATTCAGTTAATAAATGTGGAATACAGACCTACTCTCAGTAACTACCGTCAACTATCACTAAAACCTATCTGGTTCACTCATACCCTTTAAGAAAGTGAATCTGACATCCTTACCCAGTCTGTGTGACAATCCAGGCCCACAGCAATGCAGTTGATTCTTAACTCCCTCTAAAATGGACTAGCAAGCCATTCAGTTCAAGGGCAGTTAGGGATGGGTAAAAAAATCCTGGCCTTACTAATGATACAACTGCAATGAAAGAATAAAGATAGAAAAGGACTTGGACAAGTGCAGATTAATTAGTGAAACGAGCATGGATTTGTCATTTTTAACTAATTTGCCTTTTGATGAGCTAAGGGTGAGGGTTGATGAGGGTAATGCTGCTGGCGTGATGTACAAGGACTTCCAAAAGGCTTTGATACAGTGAGACACAACAAACTTGAGGAACCTTAGAGCTCCTGGAATAAAAGACACAGTAGCAACATGGACATAACATTGACAGGAAACGGAGCAGAGGTGAAAGTTGTGTTTCAGACAGGGGACAGGATTGTAGTGTAGATTGCCAGGGCAGGGTGTTGAGAGCCTTGCTGTTCCTGTTATATTAAATGACCTCAATACTTTGTTATGCAGGGTCCAATTTCAAAATCTGAAAGTAACACAAAATGTGAAGGTTTTTTAAACCCTGAGGAAGATAATGTAGAACAGGTTGATGGAATGGTTGGTCAAGAAGCAGATGAAGTGTGAAGTGGTTTGTTTTTATTGGAAGAACACAGAAAGACAAAATAAAATAAAGGATGCAATTCTGAAGTGGGTGCAGGAGTAGAGGAACCTGGGTTTATGTGTATGGACGTCATTGAAGTTGGCAAAACAATTGATAGCACGATTAATAATGGATACCAGATCTACGTTCTTCAATCAGGGAATAGATTACAAGAGCATTTACGTTAGACCTTTTAAAACACTGTTTCAGCTTCAACTGACATATTGTGGGAAGGATCGAAAGATATTAGAGTGCAGAATAGATTCATAAGAATGGTTCCAGAGATGAAGAACCTCAACTATGTAGAAAGATAGGAGAGGTCTGTACACTTGTTCTTGGAGTAGAAAAGGTTGGGAAGAGATTTGATTGAGATGTTCAAAATATGTTGGGTCTGGACAGAGTCGATAGGGAGAAACTGTTCCTAGTGTTGAAAGGATGAAGAGCCAGAGAAAACCGATTTAAAATAGTTAGCATAAGAAGTAAAGGGGACATCAGGAAAGGCATTTCCTCTCCGTGAGTGGTTCGAGTCTGGAATGTGCTGCCAGAGAGTGTGGTGGAGGAAAGATCAATTGAGGCTTTCAAAGTGAAATTGGATCATTATCTATCATTTGTACGTGTCTCCAAGTTTAAATTTGTTTAATTTTATTCCTCCTCGGAGACAAAGGTGACAGTGTCTATTTTCTGGAGTGTTTGTTAGGGTTCCAGTCGGCAAATGGGTGACTGCTGCAGCTAATTTACTCTATACAGGATGCGATATTGCAGATGACTGAGTTTTGGATGTGATGCTGGCTCAGGAAGTCCTCTCCTTGTGTTTCCTCTCTGCCTCGAATATCTGTTTTCTTTCAAAGGAGGCTACACTGTATTTATCTGGTTGCATATTGTGCAGTGATCCTGGGCCAGCTTCTCCCAAAAATAGGAACTGATACTAAAACTGAAGTCTTCAAAGTGTCCTTACAGCCCCTTTTGACTGCCACAGGAGTGTACCCCAGTCTCCGACTTCTCCCTAAAAGATTCACTTTTGGGAAGCAAGTGTCAGGCATTCGGTCTACATGGCCAGGCCAACCCAGTCATGGTTGTCTCAAAGTGATGTGGATGTTTTGTACGCTGGCTCAGGTGAGCACCTCAAAGTTGGGTATTTTGTTCTCTTTGGAAACTTCTGAAGGCATCAGGAGAGAGTTTTTGAGCTTTCTGGCTTGATACTAGTATCCAGTGCAAGTCTCACCTGAATGGTCAGGACTGTTGATCTACTGACTTTAGGCAGGCTTACTCCTTTTAGCTTTCAGACTGAGCAGGAGGTTGTTCTTGCATTGAAAATTCCTGCAGGTGTCTTGTCATACAGTCTTACAACATGGAAAGAGTTCTTTTGGCCTGTCAAGTCTGCTCTATTCATCAAGCACCTATCTACTCCAATCCCATTGTCTATCATTTGGCCTGTAGCCTTGCATTCTACGGTTTCAAATTCTATGTTTCAAATATTCATCTAAATATTTTTTGAATGAAGTAGTGGTTCCTGCTTCTACTATGCATTTAGGCAGTGTTTTCCAAATAGTCTCCACGCATTGGATGAAAATATTCTTCCTTCAATCCCCTCTAATCTTCTTGCCCCTTACCTTTAATCTATGCCTCTTGGTTATTGAGCCCCATAGGAAGGGGAAACAGTTATTTCTATCTAATCTATCTATGCCCCTCAGAATTCTGTGCACCTCAGTCAGATTCCCCCTGTACTGAGGCAATGTAGACAGCTTGAAGGAGTGTGTTAGCAACGTAAGTGAAGCCATCCATTACTGAGAGGCTCTGGTGGCAGACTGAAACCTTGGTCTCGAGATAGGGCTTTCCTAAGCAAGTTGCTACATGACTTTGGCTTTCTATAACTCCTGTAAAACACTAGGGACATTTTGAACCATACAATATAAATATATGTTGTGTTGAGTAAGTTTTTGAGAGCTCAATGTGTGTTGTGGAAAGATACATATGTGGGGCTAATCTATCAAAAATGGTCAAGCTTATTAAGCCATTAAATTCTCATCCTGAACTTTCTATCATTTTTGGATTTTAGGCAGACTTTCTCTAGAAGAGTTCATCAATGGAGCAAAAAAGGACCCATCTATTGTCCGCCTCTTGCAATGCGACCCCAGCACCGCTGGACAGTTCTGAGACACTGTCCAGGACACAGGTTCAGTTTCTCCGCCTGTTCCCATCACTGGCGAACCAGCAAGGACACTGGCAGAAAGTACATTCATGCTCAGACAAGTGGAACACTGGTGTCTGCCAAAAAAACTGAGCATCCTTTCACATGATGAAGAAACTGCATGAAGAAAGAGATTCCTGACCTACAGTACAGTAAATAAGTTCTAGATGTGTAAATGTGCCAAAAATAAGGGGAGCTGAGCTGGTCAACCAACGGTTAACACCATCTCATTTTCATTTGCGCCATGTGCTGTTGTCATTACAGTCTAACTGGATAACAGGGCAGAAGGGGAGTATGTTTTATTAGGTTTGTCTTGTCTATTGTTCGCTTTTTACAGGTGAAATGTGTCTTATTGTTTTATTTTAACCGTACTGAGTTCTTGATGAAGCCGTGGAGAGTGAGAACCAAACTGTGGTGGGTTAATGTTTACGTTTATACATTGGAGCATGGCAAAGCCGTTAGGTTCACATATGCTTCTTCCATCCTTGGTTCATCCCATATCTATGTGGCAACTTACCCTCACTCTGATACCTCCAAGGATCATCCAGTGACTAAACGCCGGTGGTGCACCTATGAAACATTTCCCCTTGTCCCCCTTTGGGGAACACAATCCCTTAATTATCCCCCCGATGATTCATTTTTACCCATCCACATAAACTATTTCTGTCTGTCACCTTCCTGAAACACTGTAAATACTTCCTGTTTGCTCTGGAAATCTCCTCCACGTATCAGTACTCTTTGGAATAAGTAAAACTTCAAGAGCTCAAGCCTCACTTCCTTTATTGTGTTGGTTACAACCACATCCCCGAAATCCCTTGTTCCCTATCACCTTAAACACGTCATTAACTGTAATGTTCCATCTTTAACATATTGATCAGGTCCATTCCAGGTCTCTCTTTGTTATACAATTCTGAGGATATCTTCACAGTTCACCACTCTCAGGCTGTCACCCTAGGTTCTCTGCACTTTATTCAGGTAATAATATTTATCCTCATGTTGCCCAAGAAATGTTGAATGGCATCTTATCTTCAGTAGCCTAATTACTGTCTTCCAGGTTTTGTGATATAGCCAGCATCCAGTCTCTCCTGACTTTGGCATCCTGAAACTAACATTGCAATGCATCATCTTGTCCACTACAAAGGATAAAATTCACTGGGAACTGATTCCTTGGAATTGAACAAAGGCACTGCATAGCTGTTCCTGCAGCACGGCACACTATCCCACTTCTCAGTAAGCTTTCCAAAAATATCTCGCATAGTACTACACAAAATCCCTGCCATTTATTTCAACATTAAGGCTGTGTTCAACAGACACAAAGTGCTGGGGAAACTCAGCAGGTCTGATAATATCTGGGAAGAAAAAAACAGAGTTAATGTTTCAAGTCCAATATGATTTCCTCAGGCTGTGCTCACCTCCAGTTTCCTACATCTTGACTCCCATGTTGCCCTCTCTGAGAAAAGCAAAGATTTTCACCAGGTCTTTTTCATTGGGTGTTAGTCCAAGCTGCTGGATATGGGCATTTTCAGCTGATCACATATGTAATGGTTTCTCATCTGATTTATAACAGTCCCCAAGTCACCCGACATGATGCTGTTAGTTTTCTGATTGATCTTTGAGTTCTAATATTGGTTTGAATTTCGGGGGGTTTGGCAGTGGGAGGGGAAACAAAGAGGCTCTCCCACTCATTCTTTGAAGAATCTCAGAAACTCTTCCAAAACATGTGTTCACCCCTGTATTGGTTTTCCATTTTCCTGTTGTCTTTGTTTAAATCATTCCAGACCACATGTTCAAGAGTTAACATTTTGTACTTACTAATTAAAACATGCAATTAGCTGCATCAGGGTCACTAGTTAGTTGCACGCAGCTCGTGGCTAAAGGATTGGACAACTCTGCCTGAGGTCAGTGTTGTATTTTATGTTATCTGTATAACTATTAATGCATTTATAACTTATAATATGCCTAGCGTTTGGGACCAATTGCCAAAGTTAGTTCCCCATTTAACCATCGTGCCTTTCTTCTACTATACACTCCCTTCTCATCATTTCAGGATTTTTTTTTAAAAGTAGTGGATTGAGTGAGGCCAAGGATAAAAGAAACTTGGCTCTGCTGTACTTACACGAAACGAATATAGCACTGTGATATTACAGAAAACAAAGATATTTACCCCCCCTTTAAAATGTCACCACATTTTGCTCTGTGTGGGAGCTGGCAATAGGGTGAATAGCCCCTATCTGTGATGTAAATGACTATGACAATTGAGATGCCTCGCCTTGAGAGATATACTGTGTTGTGATTGATTGTGGTTACCTTTCCAAAACCTCAGCCTCAGCACAAAGTGTTGCTGACAGCTTCCCTGCTTTTTAACCCCGATTGTGTCTGAACAAATACACCAGTGGGTCCGGTGAAAGCTGATGACTTTTATTGACACACCCCCTAGAACAGTGGTTCTCAACCTCCTGCATCTTGTGTGCTACCAACCATCTTATCAAAAAAGCCATGATAAAAACAAAATCCCACTTTTCCAAGGAATGGTCTTTTTACGTTTTAGTACTATTAACCATGAATGAAATTTAAGGAAATTAAAAATTGCAACGATTTTGCTGAGCATAAGTTTTATTGCTAAACTGTAAAGAAAGACATAATGGTTGAGTCATTGCTGACAAGTCTGTGATTGCCTTTTCATTGGAAGGAATGTCAATTCCTGAGGGTCCTACCTGGACAATCTCATTTCTCACCATTTGAGAAACACAGCGTGAGAATGTTTCATTGGACTTTGGAGTCCAATTGCTACAACATACTTCTTCATTCAGAGAGCCACCTGGTGTTCAACTCACAAAGTGCAACTGCCACAGAAAATCAACCCAGGTTACCAAATGCAGCCACTTGTCCTGGACGATTCCATCAGCTTGCTGGTCTCAGTTTGTCCTGTGCTGCTTTTTCTTTGTCCCAAAGTCAGTCATTGAGACCCGGCTCAATGCAACAAAAGAATTATGGAACAGAAAATTTGTTTCAGCTCCCAAACTGTTGTAACAGAGAAGAGGACCCACTCTGGTTGGACACAGTATTAGAGGCGTCATAATGTGACGTTTCCCAATTCCCCATTCCCCCATCATCCCCCACCTCTACCCTTCCCCGATCCCCACCGCCTTTCCCAATCCCCACCCCTTCTACCCCATTCCCATACCTGCCCCTCCCTTCATCCCCATTGCCACCCTTCCACCGATTCCCATCCCGTCCCCCCCCGATCCCCCCCCTATCTTCCCCGATTCCCCCTCCCCCACCCCCCCCCCCGACCCCCCCCTCCCACCTTCTCCCCCGATTCACACCCCAATCCCCACTCTAACACCCTCCCCGATCCCCATTCCAATGGCCTACCCCCTCCACGAAACACCACTCTCACCCCCATGCCCTGACCCACAATCCCATCACCACCCCTGACCAACTCTGCCAACACCTTCCCCCCATGACCCACACCCTCCCACCATTGGTCACCCAACATGTCCATCATGACAGAACCACGGCCAATCACAAAGTGAATATATTCTCAATACTGACTGGATAATTCTTGACTGTCTTTCAACCAGCATTTCTCTCACAATTTCTATTATTTTTCCAACTAGTTCCAAGAAAAAATTTAAGAAACAATATTTTAATGCCCTGCTGATTTTTCTCCTTCTTTTCTTTGCTCACAGCATTGTCCCAGAGGTTAATATTTAATTGCTGGAGACACCAGGCTAGTTCTGGAGAGTTGGCAGCACCAGTGACACCCTGACTCAGAACCCATTGATTTAAACATTTATTCTGTGTTCCAAATTGAGCAATGTTCTGCTTATTTATCTGGTCCTCCATTACAATACAATTGGAAACTGCATTCTGCGATGTATTTACATGTGTTCTTGATGAGGAGTAAAACTTGAAATTGCAAGTAGGTATTCAGGAGCCAACTTTCACCCAAAACAAATAGTAAATGCTGCAAAACTGAAATATACGAATGATGCTGGAAAGGCTCAGCTTCTTGGACAGCATCACTGGGAAAAGGATGATGATATTAACCCATCAGGTTGCTAACCCTTTATCAGAAGCTTAGATCTCAAATGTTTATTCTTTATTCATTTACAGCATGAGGGTGTTGCTGGCTAGGCAGCATTTATTGCCTATCCCTAATTGCCCAGAAGGCAGTTAAGAGTCAACCACATTACTGTGGGTCTGGAGTCACATATGGGCCAGACCAGGTAAGGATGGCAGTTTCCTTCCCTAAAGAAGATTAGTGAACCAGATGGGTTTTTCCAACAATCGACAATAGATTCCTGGTCATCATCAGACTCTTAATTCCAGACATTTATTAAATTCAAACTCCACCGTCTGCCATGCCAGGATTTGAAACCGGGTCCCCAGAATGTTATCTAGGTTTTCAGGTTAACAGTCCAACGATAATACTATTAGGCCATCCATCGCCTCCCCAGGGGACATGTCAGCCAGTGCCTGCAGCAACGCCATTGCTATGTTGCATAGGTGCACCAGAGACCTGGCCCTGAGTCCCATACTGCGAATGTGCAGTTTTGAAAACAGATTTATAGAGGAACCACGCAATGTAAAAACTGGCAATCCACAACCAAATTTTACAGTGCCCAACTCTGACCCAATAATGTTCTTTAAGAACACAGTGGTTTGCAAAGCAAGGAGAAATCCAATTCTTGATGATACATGATCACTTGGACATTGAATCTTGTCCCAATTCTATGGGACATGGAACAATGTCCAGGGAGGAGAGAGGAAAGTTGAGTGGGGTGGAGGTGCTGATTAAATTAGAATCTGGAACAACTGCTGAGTTTCCGGCGCATTCTGAGCTGCCTGTGGGTTCCATTATGATTATTCGAAGTAGTGAGAGACAGGCCTAACCTGTAAGCAGAGCGAATTCCAACAGATGAAGGTTCTGTGATGTTGTACCAGCACAGTTTCCATGCAACAATCCACGCCTAATTATATTACACCATTCCTAGCCACAGCCCTCCAGGGTGGATGGACAGATCTTCTAAGGGTCCCAAAAGTGTACATTAGAAATGTAGTAAAATAGTTAAAGGAATGAGCAATTTTAGTTAATTGGAGAAGCTAGGGTTGTTCTAGCAAAGAGGGAGATTTAATAGTGTCGTGCAAGATTAGGATAGATTAAGTAGCTGAAGACAAGCTTTTCCATTTCCTGGTATACAAGGGTGTTCGTTTTGAGATCCTGGGGAAATGTGAGAAAGGACATCATTTTACATGGTGAGTGGTAATGACCTGGAAAACTCTGCCTAAGGAAATATGGCAGTAGAGGGAAATAAACTTTCTACGGCCAACCATAATGGAGGGGAATGGGACTGATAGGATTGCTCTACAGAGGGTCAGTATAGATGCACCAACTGGCTCCTTCCATGCCACAGTGACTCTACGTCTGTGCTGGCAGGTGGCCCAGTCCAGAAGATAAGACAGTCCTGCATAAAGGCAGTGATGCTGTTTTGTTCAACCACTTTCTCTGAGAATTAAGTGTTTCTCCTGTTGTAGATCTTTCAGTCTGTCTGCTTTATCATCAGGTTAAAACCTCAGGTGTATGAAGGGAAAAGAACCAATCAGCTTTTTCAAAGTTTAACAGTAGTGATTAATATTTAATTTGCATTTTTTTTAATATTTGTGTCAGTTGTTTGATAGATTTGTGTTCAGGGCTGCATCATAACTTGCAGCCAGTATTTTGCTTAAATGTCAAAAAGTGATAATGATGTTCACATTCCTTCATCAGTATAAAAATTAAAACTGTACACATCATCTGCAACTCATTTTTCATGGTTTTTTTTGAAATTCATTCTTGGGATGTGGGTATTACTGGAAAGTCCAGCATTTGCCCCATGAAGATGCTAAAATAACAGGCATGTTTCTGCAACTCTGGGTTCTCTCTGATTGTTTTAAAAGAAAAGGTCATTTTCTTAATCCGGGATGAGTGAAAGTCCGAAAGGCTCAACATGCACAGGTATGCAACTTCTCACAAGTGTCAGCCATGATGTGTATGCCTTGCCTCCTAGTTAGCAGGATCTGTGTTCAAGCCCTGCTCTCGAGATCTGAGCACACAATCTAGGCTGACGCTGCAATACGGTTTTGCGGAACCATACACTGTCAGAAGAGTCTGCAGCCTCACCTGCACTCTCTGAGATTCTTCTACAAAACTAGCCTGTCCCAGGCGCCAGAAATGAGAAATACAAACAAAAAATGCAGGAAATATATAGCAGCACCCATCAAGAGAAAAACTGAGTTAACATTCCAGGTGTTAAAAATCATTTCATGGGACATCGGTGTCATTGGCTAGCATCTGTAATTGCCCTTGAACTGTGTGGCTCCCTAGACCATTCTATGGGTTTGGAGTCATATGTGTGCCAGACAGGGTAAGGATGGCATATTTCTTTCCCTATAGGTCAATAGTGAGCCAGCTGATGTTTTTTATAACAACAATTGACAACATTTGACCAGCTTTTAATTGCAAATATTTTCACCATCTGCCACAGTGGGAATTTGCACTGGTGTCCCCAGAACACTAGCCTGTATTTCTTGATTACTTGTCCAGTGACATTACCACCTCACCACTACCACCCCCCAAGTCAGGTTGGTGATCATGGATGATGTGGATGTGAGGCTAATTCATTCACAGGTAATAGAGAGTAGCGGTGGATGGATGGAGGAAAATAGAGAGTGGAGTTATCCAAGGAGTCGGTACAAAAGCTTAATACCTTCCTCATCAGTATTCGTATCATAGACATGGGTGTGCAAGGCAGAATTTCAAAACTCTTAGATGAAAATTCTTGGAAGCATTTTGAACTCTGAAATAGATGGTGATCAACTTCAAGATGACAGAGTCTAATGACATGGTTGTACAAGTGGCAGATGAAGTTTAATGCAGAGAACTAATGAAGTGATACATTTTGGTGGGGAAAATGATGAGTGGCCATTTAAAAGGGGACAATTCTAAAGGATGTGCAGGAACAGAGAGTTCTGAGGGAACATGTGCACATACTATCAAAGATGGCTTGGGCAGATTGAGAAAGTGGTTAAAAAGACAAATGAGATTGTGGGTTTTATAAATTGAGGCATAGAGATCCAAAAATAAGGAATGTATGGTGAATCCTTGAAAAGGCACTGCTTTGGCCTATTCTGGGCACAACACCTCAGGATGAATGTGAAGGCATTGGGGTCTGAGCAGAGCAGACAGGGAGAAACTGTTCCCATTTGACAGAAGAGTCAAGAGGGGACTGATATAAATTCAATGGCAAATAAACTTAAAGAGAAACATTTGCAGAGATAGGGCAGGGATCTGGGACGAACTATTTTGCTCTTGCAAACAGCCAGCACACTGGAGCAATGCTGTAAACCACTTTACAATCTCTGAGCAGAATACATTGGAACTGGAAAAAAAATAGAGAAATAACATACTCTTAGGCCACTTTAAAGGCAAGGAAGTGGGAGAGGAAGTTGCCAGAGGAAGTGGTACAGGCTGGTACGATTACATTTAAAAGGCATCTGAATGGGTATATGAATAGGAAGGGTTTGGAGGAATATGGGCCAAATGCTGGCAAATGGGACTAGATCAGTTTACTTGTAATTACTTGTCCAGTGACATTACCACCTCACCACTACCACCCCCCAAGTCAGGTTGGTGATCATGGATGATGTGGATGTGAGGCTAGTTCATTCACAGGTAATAGAGAGTAGCGGTGGATGGATGGAGGAAAATAGAGAATGGTTGGCATGAATCAGTTGGACCGAAGGGTCTGTTTCCATGCTGTATATCTCTTATGCCTATGACTAAGAGAACAAAATGGAAGATCTTTGATAGCTGGAAGGCTGAAGAGATTAAGCAATGAAAGGAACAACAGTACAAGCAATAGGAGATGATACTGTGACAAGTAAAAAAAGGAAAAAAATGTTTATTCATTCATGGGATGCAGGTGTAGCAGGCTAGATCAGTATTTATTGCCTGTTCCTAGTTGCCCTTGATTTAAGCTTTATTATTATGTGTATTCAAATACAGGAGTACAGTGAAAAGTGTAGAATGCTGTCACACATGATGCCATTTTAGGCACAACGGTACCTAGGTACAAAATTTAGATACAAGTAGTAAAATAGAGAAACAAAGTTAAAAGTAAAGCATTATTGTTGTTCTGAGTATAAATAGAAAAATAAAGAAATAAAGTTAAAAATTAACATTACAGTCCTTCCTAGTATTAAATGGAAATGTAAAGGAATAAAGATAAAAGTTCAAAAGTATTTCTTAAGTGCATTCCCTGCAAGGGCTCAGTTTCCTCCACTCTGGCCTACTCTCTGGCACACCTCGGACTTTCTGCTCTCAACGCTGCAAATGCGAGGGAGCTCCCTCGCTGACACTTTGGACTCGCTCTGACCACCTTGTGCTCTGGCCCACAGCCGTTTCCACGCACCAGGCATCCAGCCAAACCTGCTCGGGGCCCGCAGCCATTGCCATGGTCCCCACAACACCATCTCTGCTGTTGCCTTTCTCTCCAGAACTCCAGAAGGTAAGTGAAACAGATAAGAAGTGAAGGGAAGAGAGAAGCAAAAATAAAACGCAGCTTAGCCTAGAGCAGAAAGGCCTATTGTGCCAGTACTGCCACCTTCAATAGATGGTTCTCTCTCCTCTGCACCACCGGTTCCACTCCCTCCTGCTGTCACTGCCTTAAAAAGAAACGAGGGGAAAAAAGAAAGTAAAAAGAATTTTAAAAAGAAACAAAGAAAGCAGACAGAGGCAGATGTGCCTCGGACTAGGACCTTGAATGCAGCGCTGTTATTCTGCCACTGCCGTCTTGGTCTGAGAAGGTGGTGGTGAGCTGCCTTCTTGAAACACTGCAGTTCCAAGTGCCCACAAAGGCCATTAGGGAGGGAGCGCCAGGATTTGGACTTAGTAACACTGAATGAATGGCTATATATTTCCAAGTCAGGATGGTAAATTGACTGGGGAAGAACATGCAGGTGGTTGTGTTCCCATGGTTCTGCTGCCATTTTCCTTCTAAATAGTAGTGGTCGTGGGTTTGAAAGGTGCAGTCTGAGGAGCTTAGGTGAATGTTTACTGTGCATCTTGTGGATGGCACACACTGTTGCTACTGAGCGTCGGTGGTGGAGAGAGTGGATGTGGTACCAAACAAGCTGGCTACTTTGTCCAGGATGGTGTCAAGCTTCTTCAACGTGGTTGGAGCTACATACACTCAGGCAAGTGGACAGTAATTCATCATGCTCCTGACATGTGCCTTGTAGATGATGGACAGTCTTTGGGGAGTCAGGAGGTGAATTACTCTCTGCAAGATTCCTAGCCTCAGACTTGCTCTTGTGGCCAGTGTTTATATGGCTAGCCCAATTCAATTTCTGGTCAATGGTAACCCATAGGATATTGACAGATTCAGTGATGGTGATGCCATTGAGCAGTAGGCCATTCAACCCCTTGAGCCTGTTCCATTATGCAATGAAATTATAGCTGATCAGTTTATTTCCACATTTCCACCTGCTCCCAATAACCTTTCTCCCTCCTGCTTATCAACAAAATATCTACAGCTGCCTTAAAAGCATTTGAAGACTCTGCTTCCACTAGCTTTTGAGGAAGAGAATTTCAAAGTATAATGACCCTCTGAGAGAAAACATTACTCCCAAGTTCTGTCTGAAATGAACGATGCCTTAATTTACATTCTCCCACAAGAAGATATTTTTTCCACATCCATCTTGTCAAACACCTCAGGATCATATATTTCAATCAACTGACATCTTACCCTTCTGAACTCCAAATGATATGTCTAGTCTGTCCATCATTATGTTTGACAAATCTGTTGGAATTTCTCAAGGATGTAACTAGTACAGTTGATAAGTGGGAGCTAGTGGATGTGGTTTACTTGGACTTTCAGAACATTTTTAATAAAGTTCTACATAAGAAATTAGCATGTAAAATTAAAGCACATGGGATTGGGGGTTAGTGCACTGACATGGATAGAGAACTGGTTGGCAAACAGGAAACAGAGTAAAAATAAATGGGTCATTTTCTCAGTGGTAGCCAGTGATCATTAGGGTACTGCTTAGGATCAGTGCTTTCCTCCAGCTACTCACAATGTATATTAACGATTTAAATCAGGAAACTAAATGTAATATCTCCAAGTTAGCACACAATTGAAAGCTGGGTGGGAGCGTGTACAGTTGTCTTGGATCACAGGGTGTGTCCAAGCAGTACTTTTCGGATTCGATTAAATGTAGTTAACAGAAGACTCGACAATATAAATTTGCTTAAATATGAATATTTATTGAGCAATAATAAAAGATGGAAAAAGAAAGGAACATTTATTAAGTAAACAAAAAGAATGAAAAGGAAAGGAAAAACAATAAGCCTCATGCCCTTTTGCCCGTCAGGGACCCCTCGATCAATGGCTGGTCTGGAGGGTTAGGTTGTCCCTGGCATCATTCGCAACCCTGGTCCGAGGTAAAGTCCAGCGACTTGGAACGAAACTCTTTCTCTTACACAGTGTAACAAACAGCAGGGCACAGAAAAAACAATTACAGAAAAACACACTGATTGTGCCATCTTCGACATGTACAGGAATGTTCACAGGACTCCGTCAAGGTCATGCAGCTGTCAAATATCATCAAGAAGCTTAGCCCTTCAGCCTATCCTATACAGCTGTAAGGAGGATGCAGAGATGCTTCTGTGTAATTTGGATAAGCTGAGTGTGTGGGCAAATGCATGGCAGATGCAGTATAATGTAGATAAGCATGAGGTTATCCACTTTGGTAGCAAAACAGGAAGCTGAATATCTGAATGGCAATAAATTGGGAAGGGGGAAGGAACAAGACTTGGGTGTCCTTGAACACCAATTGCTGAAAGTAAGTGTGCAGGTGTAGCAGATGATGAAGATGGCAAAAGGTATATTGGCCTTCATAGCAGGAGGATATGAAAACAGGAGCGGTGATGTCTTGCTGCAATTATACAGGTCTTAGGGGGACCACAACTGGAGTATTGTGCACAGCTTTGCTCTACCTATCTAAGGAAGAACATTTTGGTTATGGAAGGAATGCAATAAAGGTCTACCAGACTGATTCCCGGGATGGCAGAACTGCTGTATGAAGAGAGGCTGCATCATTTGGGATTATATTCACGAAGGTTTAGAAAAATGAAGGGGGAATGGGGGTCTCATAGAAACCTATAAAATTCTAACAGGAATAGATGGGTAAATACAGAAAGGATATTCCCAATCTCCAACTGCGCATAGTAGGCCAGTTGTGGTCTTCCTAAGACCTGTATAATTGCAGCAAGACATCCCCGCTCCTGTTCTCGTATCCCCTTGCTATGAAGGCTGACATACCTTTGGCCTTCTTCACCATCTGCTACACCTGCACGCTTACTTTCAGTGACTGGTCTAAGGATACAGTTTAAAGCATTTAGGACTGAGGTGAGAAATTTCTTCACCCAGAGTGATGAGCCTGTAGAATTCTCTGGCGCAGAAAGTGATTGAGGCCAGAACTTTGAATGTTGTCAAGGAACTAAATATAGTTCTTAGGATTATGGTGATCAAAGACTATGGGGGGGAAGGTAAGCAAGGGTAATGAACTGGATGATCAGCCATGATCATACTGAATGACAGAGCAGGCTGAAAGGGCTGAATGGCCTTGTCCTATTTTCTGTTTCTATGTACAACTTTTTCACATAAAACCTTGGCCCTTGGGTAATGCTGTAGAACAGAAAGACCTAGGGGTTCAGATACATAATTCTTTGAAGTTTGCAAGATATGTATACAGGATGGTTAAGGAGGTGTTTAACATGCTTGCCTTCATTGCACAGACCTCTGAGTGTAGGAGCTGGGTGGTCATGTTGAGGTTGTACAAGACGTTGGTGAGGTTTCTTCTGGAGTACTGTGTCCAGTTCTGATCACACAGTTATACGTAGGATATTATTAAGCTGGAGAGGATACAGAAAAGATTTACCAGAATGTTAACGGGAATGGAGGGTTTGAGTTATAAGGCAAGGCTGGATAGGCTGGGACTTTTTTCACTGGAGCGTAGGTGGTTGAGGGGTGACCTGAAAGGTTTATAACATCATGAGGCATTTAGTTAATGTGAAGGGGGAGGTGCCTTTTCCCTAGGGTGGGGTGATTTCAAGACTAGATGACATACTTAAAGGTGAGAGGAGGAAGATTTTAAAAAGACACGCGGGACAACTTTTTTTTTTTACACAGAGTGTGATTCATGTGTGGAATGAACTTCCAGGGGAAATAGAATCTTAAAATTAGCTTTTTTGTCATATGTACTCAAAAAGCACAATGAAAGTTTACAAGTCGCCACTTATGGCGCCATCTTAGGTACAAAGGCACCTAGATACAGATTCTTAAGTACAAATTCTTAGGGAAAATAAATTAGATAAATAAAGAAATAAAATGTTCAGAATAACAGTCCTTCTAACCCAGTCCACGCTGGCACTTAGTCTCTAGTCTGCACTGGTCCTCAACTCCAGACCGTGCTAGGCTTCACCATGAGGTCAAAGACTGCTTCTGGAATCATCTTGAGGCCAGAAGTCCATGCTGAGGTCACACCAGGCCGCCAAGAGACCATCATGCCAGGTCAAGAGGACACCACGCCCAGCTGAGAGATCACCATGCCACATCGAGAGATTGTCATGCCAGGTCCATGCTAAGGCTGAGAATCCGTGACCGCACTGAGGCTGGGAGTTCAGGACATTGTCATGAAGAAAGAAGGAAAAAAACACAAAAGATTAAAAAAAGAAAATAAACCTATGGAGTGGATGAGCTCTGGCTGAGGAGTCCTACGCTGTTGTCATCTTGGATCTGAATGTGGTGGATGCAGGTACAGTTACGTCTTTAGAAGACATTTGGATAAGTACATGAATAAGAAATACTCGGAGGGATATGGGCCAAGCGCAGGCAGGTGAGACTAGTTTAGTTTTGATTATGGTTGGCATGGATTGGTTGGACCAAAGGGTCTGTGTCCATGCCGTACGACTCTATGAGACAACCTGGCCATTCCAAATATTAGTCCAGTTGACCTTCTCTGAATGGCTTCCAATGTATTCACCAGAAATAGGTAGCATGTGGCCAAATGTAATGGGGAAATTGAGGTTTTGAAGGAAATGCTGAGCACAGGACCAATTCTAAAAACAAAAGTAGCAGTATTTGTGTGGTCCTGTTTACTCCCATTTGCAAGCAATTTGTACCTTAAATTAGGCACCAAACCGTTCCATTGTACCTGTACAGAATTGTCATTTGAGGAGATTGAAAAACTGGTTCTGTATTCTCCAGAGTTTCAAAGAATGCCAGGTGATCTCATTGAAATTTACAACACTCTTACAGAATGTGACAGCATAGGGAGTAGGTAGGATGTTTCTCCCTGGCTGGTGAGTCTAGAACGAGGTTCCAAAGTCTCAGGATAAGGAGTAGTCCAATAGCACTGACAAAAGAAGGAAATTCTTGATGGAGAGGATGGTGAATTTTTGGAATTCTTCACCACAGAAGCTCAATCATTAAGCATATTCAAGGTGGAAACTGATCGTTTCCTGGATAATAACGGCATCATAAGAAATGGGGATCACGGGGCAAAATGGCTTAAATGTAGATGATCAGCCATGATCTTGGTGAATAATAGAGCAGGCTCAAAGGGCAGAATGGTCTACTCTTGTTCCTAATTCCTACGTTGTGCAAAATTAAGAAAAAAGTCTTCCATTTTTATAGAGTCTTTCAAGCCTCAAGACATCCCAAAGAACTTTATCGTCAATAAAGTACTTCCAAAGTGGAATGCTGTTGTAATGTAGGAAACACAGCAGCAAATTTGTACACAAGATCCCAGCATGAGGTTGGCCCAGATAATCCACTTTTTTGTGATATTGATTGTGGGATAAATATTGGCCAGGACATCAGGGAGAAACCCCTTCTTCTTCGAAATAGTGGCAGAGGAACTCAAATTTATTTTCTATATTAGTTCACAGAATAAGGATGTCATTGGCCAGCCAGCATTTATTGCTCATCATTAGTTACCCAGAGGGCAGATAAGAGTCAACCACATTGGAGTCCGTAGTCACATATAAGCCAGATCAGACACCCTGCCTAAAGGACATTAGTGAACCAGATCAATTTTCCCAACAATTGACTCATGGTCATCATTAGACTCTTAATTCCAGATATATATTGAATTCAAATTCCACCATCTGTCGTGGTAGGATTCGAACCCAGGTCCCCATAATATTATTTGCATCTCTGCATTAGCAGTCCAGTGACAATACCGGTAGGCCATAAACTCCCCATATTGTCCCATCCAAAAGGCAGTATCTCCCATAGAGCAGCATTCCATCAGTGCTGATCTGGAAGTGCTAGCCTGGATTACAAACTCTGTTCTCTGGATTGGGACTGGAACCCACTACCTTTAAACTCAAGGCATGAGCATGTGCTCACTGAACCATGACTGATGCTTCAACTTGTATTACTTAATTGCTCGCTACAAATTATTGGGAATACATTATTATATGCTTTGCAAGGTTTGTAATCACCATCTCTCTTGCTCCACCTCTCTGGTTTTCCTCCCACTTCCTTTGAAGATAAACTAATCAATGGGGTAAGAGGTGCCACTGGGCATTTGACTAAATTGTCACCTTCTTTACGCATCAATCTAACTGGTCAGTGGCCACAGTAACTGCAAGGGCATTGTTGCTGAGGCCAACCCCTCACTCACTTGGACCTGAATGGGCACCCATTAGAATCCCACCTAACAGCAAATACAACTCCTAACTACTTCATTGGCTAGCGCCCTTCCTGAGGGTGTTAATGTGAACGATCCCACGACACTACTTCAAAGAAGAGCTGGGAAGTTCATTCCACATTGCCCTGGTCAATAGCCACCACAAAAACAGCTTTTTTTGTTCATGAAGCCATTGATGCCAAGGGGGAGGCAATGGTCTAGTAGTATTATTGCTGGACTGTTAATCCAGAGGCACAGGTAAGTTTTCTGGGTCCTGGGTTCAAATGCCATCACGGCAGATGGTGGAATTTGAACTCAATGAATATCTGGAATTAAGAGTCTAATGATGACCATGAATTCATTGCTGATTGTCGGAAAAACCCATCTGATTTAGGGAAGGAAACTGCCATCCTTACCTGGTCTGGCTTACATGTGACTTCAGACCCATAGCAATGTGGTTGACTCTTTACTGCCTTCTGGGTAATTAGGAATGGGCATTAAATGCTGGCCTAGACAGTGATGTCTTCATCCTGTGAATGAATTAAAAAAAGGGATCTTGCTGCACACCAATTGCATTTGATAGGTTGATGCATTTCATAGGAATGAGGAGCAGGCTTTGTTCATTCAGTCCCTCCAGCCTGCTCTGCCATTTAGTAAGATCATGACTGATCTGTGGTCTCAAATACACCTTCCTACTTGTGTACACAATGACAAAAATTGAGACTGTCTATATTTCCCATATTACAAAAGTGTCATAGTTACAGAAATCTACTTCACAGAAAAAGGCTCTTCACCCATCAAGTCTGCGCCAGTTAAAAACAACTACCAAACTATTCTAATCCCATTTTCCAACACTTGGCCCATAGCCTTATTTACCTTGGTATCGCAAGCACAGATCTAAATATTTAAATGTTATTAGGGTTTCTGCCTCTCCCCAACCTTAGAGGCAGTGAGTTACAGATTCCAACCACCCTCTTATCCCTTTGAAAGCTCCTGCACTTTAACTTAAATCTATGCCCCGGTCATTGATCTCTCCACCAAGAGGAAAAGTTTCCGCCTATTTACACTGTCTATGCCCCTCATATTTTTATACATCTCAATCATGTCCCAACCTTAATCTCCTCTGCTCCAAGGAAAACAACTCTAATCTGTCTTCATAACTAAAACTCTCCTGTCCAGTGACTGCACTTCAAAAAGTTCTTCAATGGCATAAAACATTTGGACATCCCCAGATTGTAAAAGACAGTCTATGAACATTCAAAGACAGCAAAAACTGCAGATGCTGGAGTCACAGATAACAAAGTGAGGAGCTGGAGGAACACAGCAGGCCAGGCAGCATCAAAGGAACAGGAAAGTTTATGTGTCAGGTTGGGACCCTTCTTCAGAAAAGGTCCCGACCCGAAACGTCAACTTTCCTGCTCCTCTGATGCTGCCTGGCCTGCTGTGTTCATCCAGCTCCACACTTTGTTAACTCTGTAAAAATTGATCTTTTTAAGGTTGGCAGAGACAGGACACTCACACCTAATGGAGGATAATAGATTTTAATCTGAACTGAGAAATTTAGAAAGCAATGTTCTCACTCACTGTAACTGACTATGCTGCATTCCCTTCATTTCTGACTTGTATGGGCATGAGTTTCAAACCCTCCCTAAGGTTGGGCCTCTTTCGACTTCCTGTAAATCTCCTAAGTGCATTACAGTGAAGCAGAATGTGAGTATCTTTGCAACTTAACTTCCAAAATTAACTGAAGTCTGTTTTTCACACTCATTTTACACTGCAATAATAATTAGAAGATCAAATATATAAGCAACAAACAAGGTAACAGGAAATAAGAACTCAAGCCACTTCCATTAATGCAGGAAAGGGTGTAACTTATTCTGAACCCGGTCAGATATCTGCACTCCCCAGTTCTGGACCCTTCAGCATCCCTGACCTGAGTCCTAAGGTCTGGAATCCCCTTCCTAAAACTCTCCGCCACTCTCTTCCCCCTTTAAAAACATCACTTATATTTAACAGTGCCTGTACCATAATTAAATGTCCCAAGGAGATTCTCTGGGCATTTCAAAATAAAATTTCACACTGAGTCAATTAGGAGATAACCAAACACTCTGTAAAGTGGCAGTGTTTAAGGAATGTCTTCAATGAAGAAAGGGAGACAGAGCAGTGAAGGGAAGGTACTCCAGAGCTTGGGGTCTAGGCAGCTGAAGGCATGGCCATCAACGGTAGAGCGATTAAAATTAGTGGAAATAAAAGACTGATTTCAGACCATACAGGGCTGGAAGAGATTACATTGTGAGAGATGGGCAAGGGCATAGACGGGTTTAAGAAAAATTGAATGAGAATTTCAAAATCAAGAAATCTTTTCACCAGGAAGCAATATGGGTCAACATCTTAGACCAAGCTTCTGGTCACCTGTCCTAACAATTCCATCTATGGCTTGCATGAATGTTTGATTTAGTAATGCACTGGTGAAGCATCTCGGGTTAATTTATACAATCAACTGTATTCCCTAGAATTTATAACATAATGTGGTAATTTGCTCAAAGTTTACAAGATATCAAGGGGAGGAGATAGTATGGATTGAGAGAATATACTGCAGGTTGATGAGTCAAGGACAAAGGAATAGAAAATGTTTGACAGGGAAATAAGAAAAAGTGTCTACAGAGAGTGGGAGAAGTTTGGATCTCTTTCACAAATGGCAAATAATGCTCAACAAATTGTTTATTTTAAAAGTGAGCTTGGAACATCATTGGATATTGACATTATGTAAGGATAGCGAACAAATGAGAAGATTCTGTTAATTAGGTCACAAATCAGCCATGACCCAAGTAAATAATAGAACAGATACAATGGGTTTAGCACCACATCCAGTTTCTATTTCACATAATGCCTGTTATAACTCAGTAAACATCACTGAACATACTTGTTGCAAGAGTTGGAGGTCAGCAAGAGATTTTTTTTATTATTGTCGCATGTGCCTTTGGGCAGTGAAAAGTTTTCTTTTGCATGCAGTACAGATCACACCATACTAAGTGCCTGGGGTAATAGAACAGAATGAGGAATACAATGTTATGGGTGCAGAGAAGGCTCACAAAGAGTGAGATCAACATTAAATTTAAAATTTGAAAGGTCCATTCAGACATCTAATAACAGTAAGGGGAAAGATGTTCTTGAATCTGTAGGTTTGTGCGTTTAAAGTTTTGTATCTTCTGCCTGACAGGAGAGGTTGGAAGAGATTATAACCAGGGTTGGAGGGGTTTTGATTATTTTGGCTGCATTTCTCAAGCAGCAAGAAGTAGAGATGGAGTCAATGGATGCAAGGTTGTGCATAGATACAAATGACTTAGACTTAGACTCCATACAGTGTGGAAACAGGCCTTGCAGCCCAACAAATCCACACCAACTCTCAGAGCATCCCACCGTAACCCATCAAATCTACACATCCCTGGACACTATGGACAATTTAGCATGGCCAATCCACCTAGCCTGCACATCTTTGGACTGTGGGAGGAAACTGGAGCACCTGGAGAAAACCCAATCAGACACGGGGAGAATGTGCAAACTCCACACAGATAGTCACCCAAGTGTGGAATTGAACCTGGGCTCCTGGTGCTGGGGGGTAGCAGTGCTAACCACTGAGCCTCCATGCCGCCCCACAGTGTAAGAGAAGGACTGGGCTGAGTTCACAACTGTCTGTAATCTCACATGGTATTGAGCAGAGCACGTGCCATACTAAGCCGTGAGGCATCTGAATAGAATGCTGTCTATGCTGCATCTATAAAAATTGATAAGAGTCTTTACTGACATGTTGAATTTCCTTAGCCTCCAGAGGAAGTAGAGGCATTGTTTTGCTTTCTTGATTAAAGTGGGTCTGTACTGTTGTTGTTGGGATCTGATGGGGTCTTTAACGTTCATGAGTTAAGATAATTCAGAGTTTTAACAGTTTATCCGAAAGACAACAGCTAACTGCTTAGTACTGACCCTCCGACAGTGCGGCTCTCCCTCAGCACTGACCCTCCGACAGGGCGGCTCTCCCTCAGCGCTGACCCTCCGACAGTGCGGCACTCCCTCAGCGCTGACCCTCCGACAGTGCCGTTAAACCCCCAGTATTGTATTGATTATTCGAGTGGCTTCTCTTGTTATGCATTTCCTATATCACACCAAGGGCATTTGCCGACTCCGGCCGATCAACTGCAGGAGCCTGGCACCCGGACCTACACATGCGCACTCGATTCCGCCCGTGTCCTGCGCAGGCGCACTGCTCCCAGACGGCGGCCCCCGGTTGCCAGGGAAACGCAGACGTCACGGGTCCCTGCGAGTGTTCCGAGGAGACCCCGCGTGGAGCGGTTACCAAGGCGACCCGGAGGTGGAGTGGGGGAGGGAGGGAGCGGAAACGGAAAAGCAGCGCGCGGCGGGAGAGAGTGTGAGAGAGAGGTGAGTGAGGGAGGAGGAGGTAAGAGTGAAGTAGGGTGGGGTGGGGTTAATCCGGGAAGGGGGGAGGCGGAGGTGAATGGGGGAATAGCCCTCACCGAGGGATGAGGGAACCTGATGGTGAGGGGAGCGGAGACGGTGGGGATGGGGCGTGGGCTGGTGAGAGGATCACTGCAGGCCTGAGTAACAAAGGCACTGAGTAACAGGAACATCAGAGTAATTGAGAAAGACCAGAGAGGCACAGGGTGAGATCAGAGTAATAAAGAGTTACAGGGCAATATCAGAGTTACAGAGAGTAATTGTGAGATCAGAGTAACAGTGAGATTGGAATAATAGAGTAATAGGGTAGATCAGAGTAATAGAAAGTAATAGTAATTCAGTGTAATATAGAGTAACAGGGTGTGATCGGATTAACAGACAGCAACAAGTTGAGATGACAGTAAGAGAGTAACAGTTTGATCAGTGTAATAAAGAGTAACAGAGTGAGATCAGATTAACAGAGTAATGGTGAGATCACAGTAACAAAGGGAAACAGGGTGAGATCAGAGTAATAGAAAGCAGTAGCAATTCAGAGTAATGGAGAGAAACAGGGTGAGTTCAGAGTAACAGTGTGAGGTCAAAGTAATAGAGAGTGACAGGGTGAGAACAGGGTAATAGAAAGTAACAAGGATTCAGAATAATAGATCAGGTGGAGATCAAAGTGACGGATCGAATTAATCGAGTGAGCTCAGTAACAGACATCAGAGTAATAAAGGGAACTCAGGAATTAGAACAATATAGATCAGAGTAATAGAGTGGGATCTGAATAACGGTGCTCTCAGGAAGATCTGAGTAACAGATCAGTGCAATAGAGATACTAGTAACAGAGAGAGCTTGGGTGTAATAGAGATCAGAGAAAACAGATAGAAATCAGGGTGATAAAGACAGGAGAAACAGATAGGGCAGAGTAACAAGCAGAGATGGGAGATCAGTGTAACAGGTAGATCAGAGTTACAGAGAGAGATCAAAGTACCAAAGATCAGAGACAACAAGGTGCAGGGCTGGATGAACACAGCAGGCCAAACAGCATCATAGGAGCAGAGAGGCTGACGTTTCGGGCCTAGACCCTTC
>NC_063350.1:4128764-4131201 GCF_021869965.1 Rhincodon typus
GGGATGAGGTTGGTCGGTAGGAGATGGAGGTGCGGCTTGGGGTGGGAGGAGGGGATAGGTGGGAGGAAGAACAGGTTAGGGAGGCAGGGACGAGTTGGACTGGTTTTGGGATGCGGTGGGGGGAGGGGAGATTTTGAAACTTGTGAAATCCACATTGATACCATTGGGCTGCAGGGTTCCCAAGCGGAATATGAGTTGCTGTTCCTGCAACCTTCGGGTGGCATCGTTGTGGCACTGCAGGAGGCCCAGGATGGACATGTCGTCTGAGGAATGGGAGGGGGAGTTGAAATGGTTCGCGACTGGGAGGTGCAGTTGTTTGTTGCGAACCGAGCGTAGGTGTTCTGCAAAGCGGTCCCCGAGTCTCCGCTTGGTTTCCCCGATGTAGAGGAAGCCACACCGGGTACAGCGGATGCAGTATACCACATTGGCAGATGTGCAGGTGAACATCTGCTTGATGTGGAAAGTCTTCTTGGGGCCTGGGATGGGGGTGAGGGAGGAGGTATGGGGGCAGGTGTAGCACTTCCTGCGGTTGCAGGGAAAAGTGCCGGGTGTGGTGGAGCTGGAGGGGAGTGTGGAGCGGACAAGGGAGTCACGGAGAGAGTTGTCCCTCCGGAAAGCAGATAAAGGTGGGGAGGGAAAGATGTCTTTGGTGGTGGGGTCGGATTGCAGATGGCGGAAGTGTCGGAGGATGATGCGTTGGATCCGGAGGTTGGTGGGGTGGTACGTGAGGACGAGGGGGATTCTTTTTTGGTTTTTATTGCGTGGACGGGGTGTGAGGGATGAGGTGCGGGAGATGTGGGAGACACGGTTGAGGGCGTTCTCGACCACCGAGGAGGGGAAGTTACGGTCCTTGAAAAACGAGGACAACTGAGATGTACGGGAGTGGAATGCCTCATCCTGGGAGCAGATGCGGCGGAGGCGAAGGAATTGGGAATAGGGGATAGCATTTTTGCAGGAAGGTGGGTGGGAGGAGGAGTATTCTAGGTAGCTGTGGGAGTCGGTGGGCTTGAAATGAATATCGGTTTCTAGGTGGTTGCCCGATATGGAGACAGAGAGGTCCAGGAAGGGGAGAGAGGTGTTAGAGATGGTCCAGGTAAATTTAAGGTTGGGGTGGAAGGTGTTAGTGAAGTGTATGAACTGTTCGAGCTCCTCGTGGGAGCACGAGGCGGCACCGATACAGTCATCAATGTAACGGAGGAAGAGGTGGGGTTTAGGGCCGGTGTAGGTACGGAAGAGGGATTGTTCCACGTAACCTACAAAGAGGCAGGCGTAGCTTGGGCCCATGCGGGTACCCATGGCTACCCCCTTTGTCTGTAGGAAGTGGGAGGAATTGAAAGAGAAGTTGTTGAGTGTGAGGACGAGTTCGGCTAAGCGGATGAGGGTGTCAGTGGAGGGGGACTGGTCGGGCCTGCGGGACAGGAAGAAGCGGAGGGCCTTAAGGCCTTAAGGCTACCTAGAATACTCCTCCTCCCACCCACCTTCCTGCAAAAATGCTATCCCCTATTCCCAATTCCTTCGCCTCCGCCGCATCTGCTCCCAGGATGAGGCATTCCACTCCCGTACATCTCAGTTGTCCTCGTTTTTCAAGGACCGTAACTTCCCCTCCTCGGTGGTCGAGAACGCCCTCAACCGTGTCTCCCACATCTCCCGCACCTCATCCCTCACACCCCGTCCACGCAATAAAAACCAAAAAAGAATCCCCCTCGTCCTCACGTACCACCCCACCAACCTCCGGATCCAACGCATCATCCTCCGACACTTCCGCCATCTGCAATCCGACCCCACCACCAAAGACATCTTTCCCTCCCCACCTTTATCTGCTTTCCGGAGGGACAACTCTCTCCGTGACTCCCTTGTCCGCTCCACACTCCCCTCCAGCTCCACCACACCCGGCACTTTTCCCTGCAACCGCAGGAAGTGCTACACCTGCCCCCATACCTCCTCCCTCACCCCCATCCCAGGCCCCAAGAAGACTTTCCACATCAAGCAGATGTTCACCTGCACATCTGCCAATGTGGTATACTGCATCCGCTGTACCCGGTGTGGCTTCCTCTACATCGGGGAAACCAAGCGGAGACTCGGGGACCGCTTTGCAGAACACTTACGCTCGGTTCGCAACAAACAACTGCACCTCCCAGTCGCGAACCATTTCAACTCCCCCTCCCATTCCTCAGACGACATGTCCATCCTGGGCCTCCTGCAGTGCCACAACGATGCCACCCGAAGGTTGCAGGAACAGCAACTCATATTCCGCTTGGGAACCCTGCAGCCCAATGGTATCAATGTGGATTTCACAAGTTTCAAAATCTCCCCTCCCCCCACCGCATCCCAAAACCAGTCCAACTCGTCCCTGCCTCCCTAACCTGTTCTTCCTCCCACCTATCCCCTCCTCCCACCCCAAGCCGCACCTCCATCTCCTACCGACCAACCTCATCCC
>NC_063350.1:4131211-4178789 GCF_021869965.1 Rhincodon typus
ATGCTGCTTGGCCTGCTGTGTTCATCCAGCCCTGCACCTTGTTGTCTCGGATTCTCCAGCATCTGCAGTTCCTACTATCTCTATTTGCAATTCCAGAGTGTGTTTCACAACCACAATGTCTCCAAGTAGAAATAGACCAGAGTATATGGAAAGACTTGATTATGGTGCATAAATAGAGGACAAGACTATAGTAGTAATGGACTGACACAAATAGAATGGAGCAAGTGCAAAAATACCAGTGTAATAATGGCTCTGCACAAGGAGAGGCTAGCTTATTGCAGTTTACAGATGAGTGGGTAATAATGCAGTCACATACTCCAGTACCATTGGAAGAGTCTGAATTTCATTATAGGAGCATGGCTGGACAGGCTGCAATAACAAGGATGCACTGCTTTCATATAGGAAGCTGGTATAATCATGCAGGAACACAAGGGAGACAATAATAGCCTGACATTAAAATTTGGAGAAAATAATAATAATTATGAAAGAACATTGGAAAAAATGATACAGTAGGACAAGAATGCAATAAACTTGCAAAGAAAAGAAAGATTACATGTTAGTGCATCAGAGAGTGGAGGCTGCAGTAGTGGCCCAGAATAGTTAGATGTTAAGATTAGAATAATACCATAATTTTGTTTTATTCCTTCATCTCATGTGATATTCACTCTCAAACAATTGGCATTTAATACGATTCCAACTTGCACTGGTGAAGGTGGTGAACCAGCCACCTTGTTGAACCATTGCAGACCATGTGGTGTACACAGGTCAACAGTGCTGTTAGATGGGGAGTTTGAGTATTGATACATGGTACTAGCATTATGTGCTGATGATGAAGGGAGTGAAAGTTTGAGGTGGTGATTGCGATCTTCAATAACCAGGCTGCTTTGTCCTGGATGGTCTCAGACTTCATTTGTGGAAAGGCTGTGGGGGGACTAAAAGACAATCCACTCAGCAAAGAATACCCAGACTGTGACATGCTCTTGCAGCTGTCGAAGTTAAGTAGTTAATTTGGTTACATTCATAGAACTATGGGAATTATGCATTTGGAATAGGAGACAAGAATAACTAAATGATGCCAGTCAGAATAAGACACTAACAAAGGAAGCTGGTGTGATAGTGCAACATTAGACGGAGATTGGAGTAATGGTGCAGTAACATGGGGTCTCTCACCTAATAGCACAGTCAGTGAGGGAGTGGATTTGGATTGTAATAACACTGATTTGGTTGTACATTCAGAAATCTAAAGTACTAACTCAAGTAACACGGCAGAGATAGATTTGCATTTGTTTGGTGCTTTTCACAACCAGGGGCCATGGTTAGGGGTGTCACAGTGGTTAGCACTACTGCCTCACAGCACCAGGGACCTGGGTTCAATTCCAGCCATGGGTGACTGTCTGCGTGGATTTTGCATGTTCTCCCCGTGTCTGTGTGGGTTTCTGTGGATTGCTCCGGTGTCCTCCCACAGTCCAAAGTTGTGCAAGTTAGTTGGATTGGCCATGCTAAATTTCCTCGTAGTGTGCAGAAATGTGTACGCTATGTGGATTAACTATGGGAAATGTTACAGGGATGAGGTGGTTCTGAGTGGTAGGCTCTTCAGGCTGTTGATGCAGACCCGATAGACCAAATGGCCTCTGTTTGCACAGTAGGGATTCTCTGATTCTATGACATTTCCAGAATAAGGGGTCATGGTCTCAGGATATCCACTAGGCCATTGTGGACTGAGCTGACAGATTTTTCCACTCCAAGGCGGTCAACCTGTGAAATTTTCCACCACAGAAAGCTGTGGAGGCCAAGTTACTGAAAATATTCAAGAAAGAAATAGATAGTTTTCTAGAGCAAGAGGTTTGGGGTGAGAGTGGGAGAATGATGTTGAGACAGGATCAGTCATGGTCATGTTGCATGTTGGAGTGGGCTCAATGAGTCAAATGCCCTAGTGTTCCTGCTGTCTTCTGCATTTCAAAGCTTCTTACAGTTTGAAATGTAATCACTATTGTAATGTAGGAAACACAGCAGTTAATTTGTGTACAGCAAGCTCCTACAAGCAGCAATTTGGATAATAACCAGATTTTATTATGATGTTGTTTGAGGGATAAATATTGTTTAGGATATGACAGAGAATTTGTCTGCGCTTCTTTCAGAATATTAAGACACAGCTTTCAGTTTAAGGTCTCATCTGAAAAATGGCAGCTTTTGCATCAGGGTGGCAACTTTAACCTTTTTATGCAAGTCGTGCAGAGAGATTTGAACCTTGCAGTTCAGAGGAGAGAGCTAGGGTTGATACCTAGGAGTATTAACACTGAGCAATAATGTAAGAGGAGGCATTAAGAGTAATAACCTAATAATGTGAAATGAGACTGGAATATTATGAAAACGTAAATGCAGAGCAATAACACAGTAAAATGAAGAAGAACTGAAAACTTGCATTTATATAGCTCCAGTTACAACCATAGACATCCCAAAGTTCTTTCCACTTTGGGGGTTGAGAGGTAAACAATGCTTAATGGTTTTTAAGATTTTTAATTCACATTATTGCACAATTGGCATATTTTAGTAGAAAATGATTTCTCAGGATTGCTTAGGGATAATTGGTCAGCAGCAGTTGAATAGTATGGAAATTATTACAAATAAGCAGGATAGTCTGTCAGTTGTCTGTTCTGGTTATATTACATACTACTGCTCAAAATACACAGGAAGATGGCAGATTCACACAATCAAAGTCCACAAATTGCCTAGGAAAATTAATTAATGGTGTGAAAATCATAGAAAAATTATGCCCCTAATAGAATGGAAGGAAATATTGAGGAGTAGCTTCTCCAGTCACAGGTTGGTTCTTTCACGTGTTTGTTGCTAATGGGTTCAATAAAAGAGGGAGAGACTCAACCTGTAAATAGAGGAGCAGAAGATAGGGTAAATAAGTGAAACTGGTAGGGAGTCACCAAGAAGCATTTTGCCAAGATCAGAACCAGCATGAAAAAGATGAGAAAGGTTACACAAAACAGGTTCTGAGGAGAAAGAAAAAGGGCTGTAAAAGAATTGTGGGGGTACAATGTGGCAACAAGGATAGGGCTACGATGGATAGATAACAGTTTTAAACCTATCAGCAAATGAATACTCAGCTAACAAATCCAAGAAAAGTTTGAATCACTAAGGTAATAAATTTCTTGCAAATGATTATGAAATCTATCTTGTTTAAGGCTGTGTAAGATCAGGGATATTCTACATGGTAAAAAAAGATGTATTGGATTCTAGTGGAATAAGCAATGTGTTAGTTGTTAAGTTTTTGAATCGGAGATTGAGATTGGAGGTGCAGTAAAAACAAAGGGGGGTAACTACCTAATTAAGATGTTCCAACTTTGTGCATATTGCATGGAAAGAAATAACTGTGACCTCATTAGTCTGTGGAAGATGTGCTTGGGGTGATGGTTTTTTATATGTAGAAGTGTTTGTTGCTAACTTTTACATTTGTTGTCTAGTCTGAATTTAAATACTATGCTATCTAAGAAATTAATGATTTCCTGTGTGCTGTGGCTTTAAGTTTAGTGGTGACTTGACCGTAGCTCCTGGAGATCTGAAATAAAAACAGAAATTGCTGGGGAAACTCAGCAAGTCTAGCAGAATCTGTGGAGAGAAAACAGAGTTAATATTTTGAGTCTCGTGCCTCTTCATCAGAACTGATGATTGGGGATATTGATGAATTATTCAATCTCTTTGAGAGCCTAAATCCTCCATGTGTCAGTAGAAGATAGTGTTATGTGACTGCATAATTGACCTTGTAAATGAGTTAGCACATAAAAATCTATTTTGACCCCAACAGATCTTGAATCCCTCTATTGCCTTTTTGCTCCTGAATGCAACAAGCTTCTTCTTACAAGTCAGTGTTTTCTGCATTAGATACTCAATGTGACAGAGTTCCCATTCTCACCACTCACTACATAAATAAATTTTTCCTAAATTCATTTTCATCTGTGAATGGCTTTCATTCTCCATTTATTAGGACTCAGTCACAACTGAAATCATTTTCATCATACCCCTCAATTCCTGTAAATCGTTGCACTCTACTTAATATTTGAGGATGAGGCAACTATTACACTCAAACATATGAGTGGGAGTAGGCCACTTAGCTGCTTAAGTCTGCTCTGCCATTCAGTAAGATCATGGCTGATCTGATTACCCCATATTCCTGCCTACTCCGATAACCTTTCATCCCTTTGCTTATCAAGACTCTAACCATCTTGGTATAAAACTGCTTCCAATTGGTTCATATCACTATGCAAGCCAATGACAGACCTGATCATTTGAACAATTTAAACAGCAAAGACTTGGGTCTATAGGGTACCTTTTGAAATGATCAAAATTCCAAGTAGTTTCAGAGGAACACCATGCAGCAAACTTTGATGTCAAGTACATGAAGAGATAAAGGCTGATGGCCAAATGTTTGGTCAAAGAAGTATATATTAAGCAGCATCTTATAGGAGGAAAGCAAGGCCTGAGGGGCAGAGAAAAATAAGGATGAAATTCTGGAGCTTAGGGTCCAGACAGTGGAAGGCACCACCACTAGTGGTGGAGTGATTAAAATCAGGGATCCTAATGTGGCCAGAATTAGAGGAGTATAGGTATCTTGGAGCATTGTCAGGTTTCAGATTTTAAAAAGTGAGTTGAAGTCACAGAGGGATTTGAAACAATAATGAAACTTTTAAAATTGCTTAACCAGGGGCAGTTTGTTTGTTTAGTTGATAAGTTGATGCAGACGGGCATAAGTCCAGCAAAGTGGAGCCTCCAATTACACAGTTCACCATTGACCAATCAGGAGGTTTTCTCTGAAATTAAATAATTAACGTCCCAAACCGAAGCGCTTTGAGTTCTTTTGGTTCTGAGCTCCTCGTTTTGCAATTCAGAACCTAACAGGAGATGTAATAACTTGTTTAGGCCTGATGGGAGGAGTACTGGTTAAACCTGTTTAACGAAACAAGTTGCATCATAAGCTAAGTGCTTTTGGGTTTCTGCTTGTGGGAGTAGCATCTCCAGCTTTAATGAACAGATTGTTGGTCAAGTGAGAAAGTTGAAGTTCTACCTGCACGGGCATTGCTGTAAGTTAATCAGTAGATGAAAAGGATCGTGGTGAGTCTAAGTGGCTGGGTGGTGTGATTTAGTGATCGTACAGTGAATGTTGTTAAATTTAGGATGTTGTACCTTTAGCTTCTCCAAACTCTTGGACATAATGTAAATTTTGTTTTCCACTTTTAAGTTTCTAGTATGTAGGGAAATACTCTTCTAAGAACCAGTTACTGAATGGTGTTGCTATAGCTGTGTTAAAATCTAATAAATTGACAGATGTTGAATTGATCAGTGCTACTAACTATTTTGGGTCTTCTAGCAAGAGCCTGCGTTTTTGTATTTCTACAGTTGTGTCTTTTCATTAAGAAATCTGCTCTGGTGTAATCTGTTCATAAAATGTTAGATAACCCAAAATCCTGCTGCTAATTTTCTAAATTGTAGAATGTCTCTATCACTCCATTACTTTTCATGTTTAAGCTACGTTGGCTGTGTCTCAAGTTTTAAATGCTCATTTACGTTTTCAGATCTGTCAATGACCTCAGCCCCACCCTTTTCTCTGTAAGCTCCTCTTAACTTTGCAATCATTTGAAATCTCTGTCCCAATTCTGGCTTCTTGTGCATCCCTGATTTTCATTCTTTGTGGAAGTTTCATAAGCTGCCTTGCCCCTAAACGCTCAATTTTCATTCTTAAACAACGCTGTCCTCCTGTATCTCGGACAGCCATTCATCATCTCAAACGCCTGTTTGTGCCTTGTGATTAGATCATTATTCAGTGAAACTGGAATATCTTCCCCAGGGTGCAAGTCTGGAGACTCTGTGCTGCCCAAATGTCAGGATCCACCTCAGTATCCCTGATTGGGTCTAAAGTAATGCACATCATTTGCACTAGCTTGATTATGGGAATTGCTGGAAAGTTGACAGACTTCAATCTGTTTTTGGAACTTCACATTTCCTGTCTGGGTTTATTCCCTGAACCCTCAATTCTCCAGAGAACTACAAGGTCTTAGGGTTGTTTCTCCGCAGCTGGAAGTTTATTTCTTAAGTGCCAGGGTGTGTCCATAGGCTAGTGGACCTGCACACTGCATACCTGAGGCTATATCTCATGCAGGTTCCTCTGAAGCTTGCGATTGTAGTTTTCAATCATCTTGTTAATATCTCCTTAAGTGAGTCAGTGTAAACTTTTGTTTGTGCCTTTTAAGGACCTTGGGATATTTTCAGAATAAAGGTGGAAGATAATTGCAGGTTGCTGTGTTTCCTGAGGATATTTTTTTACCTCACTGCTCCCACCCCCCCACCCCCTGCCCTTTACCAAGATTGAAAATATATTGTTTGGTAAAGAGGAGTTGGTATGTGCAAGTTTATGCTATGTGTCTGTCTGGCTGGCAAACTGAGTAAATAAAGGTGAAATCTTGTTAGTGACTGGAGATTGAATCAGTCAACTAACTACAGTTGAGGGCTAGGCTAATTGTCTTTACAGGGTTAGGAAGTTAGTAATTTCCTATTTTCTTCAGTGGTTGAAGGTTTTGATGCTATGCTTAATTGAGATCTGCCACCTGAAAACCAGCAGCATTATTCTGCAAGTGTAAAAGGAGCTTTTCGAGCTTAAACTGACGAATTCCCACCTCCAACATGTCTCCCCCACCCCAAACACCACCCCACCCCACCCCAAACATCACATCACCCTAGATCCCTTCATCAACCTTGCCCTATCTTCTGTGACGTTCAAGCTACCTCCATGATCCTTGACCAACTGTTCCCTACCCTAGGTTGAAAGTCTTATTGTAACTATATGAAAAAAGGGATGCCAATTTAAAGCTGAGTTGAGAAATGCCTTCACTGAGGATGATAGTCTTTGTAGCTCCTCGTCGCAGAGAGCAATGAGGGCAAAGACTTTATGTATATTTAAGGTTGAGAGATTCTTAATCAAGAGAATTGAGTTACAGGCAAATGCAGCAAAGTGGACATGAGGTGTTGGGATCGGGCACGATCCTATTGAATGGCGGAGCCGGCTTGAGGGCCCGAATGGCCTACTCCTGGCCTAATTCACTTGCCTTTGGGAAATTGACATATCGTTTTCCCCTTTTATATTGAAATGCCCTGCCCACCTCATTTTCCTTGCTGGATTCTGCCCTGGGGCCGCTAATATGGCTTTAAACTAAATAGCTGACTGGAGAGTTCATATGAAGCTAATTGTAGAACGGTAAAGAGAGAGGACGAAACAATTGAACAGATTATAATATTGGCAATGATAACTAGAATGTGATAGGAAAGGACAGAACGCGCAACCCTTTAAAGTTCACCAGCAAGTGGAACCATCATCATCAGAGTAAGGCCACGCTTAGAATATTGTGTTTAGTTCTGGTCACCACCAGAAGGATGTAGCTGCGTTGGAGAGGGTACAGAAAGGGTTCACCAGTTTCAGTTCTGAGGAAGGATCACTGGACTCAAAACATTAACTCTGATTTCACTCCACAGATGCTGCCAGACCTGCTGAGCTTTTCCAGCAATTTCTGTCTTTGATCCTTAATTCCCTTACTGATTCAATAATGTGTCTGTCTTCACCTTGGATATACTTATTGACTCAGCCTTGACAGCACTTTGTTAGGCACACATCATAACTGATTTTCAGTCTCAACTACAATTTCCTGCCACCTCCGTGTTTTCATCAGTTTCCTGAGGGAATGTAATATACTTATATCCAAAAGACTTTTGACAAGGTGCCATCGTAAACGATAAGAGCGCATGGTGTTGGACTGGTGATGCATCAAAGATAAGGAACAAAAACAGAAGTTGCTGGAAGCTGAGCAGGTCTGGCAGCATCTGTGAAGAAAAAATCAGAATTAACGTTTTCGGCTCTGGCGACCCTTCCTCAGAACAAAGATAAGGATTGGCTAACCAACAAAAGAGTTGCGATAAACGGATCATTTCAGTTTGGTAAATTCTAAGTAATGAGGTGCCAGAGAGATCATTGCTGCAGCCTCTACGGTATTATTTATAATCTGTTAATGACTTGGATGAAAGGACCAAGTGTATCGGAACCAAATTTGCAGAGGTAGGTGAGAAAGGAAGTTATGGGGAGGACAAAAAGTTTGCAAAGGAATATAGAAAGTCAAGTTTATGGTAAAAATTCGTAGGTGGAGTATAATGTGGGAAATTTAGAGATTATCCACTTTGGTAGGAAGAATTGAAAAGTAAAGTATTATTTTAAATAAAGACATGAAGCCATAAAGTTTGAATGCAATTCCAGCAAGTAATTAGGCAAATGAAATTGGCCTTTTATTGCAATTGGCTGGAGTAGAAAACTAAGGAAGGCTTACTACGTCTGTACAGGGCGTTCATAAGACCACACCTAGAGTACTGAATAAAATCTCTTTCATACATTTTTTAAAGATGGATACACTTGCATTGGAGACAGGTCAGAATATGTTCACTGGGTTTGATTCTTGGGGCAAAGGGATTGTCTTCTGAGGAATAAGTTAAGCAGGTTTGGCCTATAACTCATTAGTGTTTGGAATAATGAAATTATTATTCAAGATGTTGTATCTTGCAACAAAAATGGAAAAAGTAAAAGTTGGGGAATTTTACTGCTGCTGTATAAGGTGGTCGTGAGACCACAATTTACATACCATGTACAGATTTGATCTGTTTATTTGAGAAGATACGTAATTGACTCAACTCATTCCTGAGAAGAAGGGTTTATCTAATAAAGGTCTAACCTGTTCAACCTAAATCCATTGGCGTTTAGAAAATTGAGGCGATCTTATTGAAACATGTAAGATCTTGATGGGACTAGATAGGGTGGATAGCAAGGATACTTCCTCTTTGGCAAACTGAGGGGTGTTGTTTAAGAAGCGTTTCTTTTGAGATGGATGAGAATTTTGCATTCGATCAAAGGGCCAGCTGAGTGTGAAATTCTCTCCCCAAAAGCAGTGGAGACAGTAAGGGAATAAAGCATTAAAAATAGGGAATTCTCGCTAAAACTATACAATGCAGTCGTCAGAACATAGCTGGAACTGTGAATGGCGTTGGTCACCTTATCTAAAGAATGATATACTGGATTGGAAGCAGAAGGTTGAGTCCAGGTCTGGAGGGATGCTTGTTTGAGGAGACATTGAGTAGGTTTGGCCTGGGCTTGGTGAAGTTTAGAAGGATGAGAGGAGACCTTTTGAAATGTGCAGATTCTTAGGGGGCTTGACAGGGTAGATCGGCCAGGATTATGATTGAATGGTGGAGCAGAGCTGATGGGCCAAATTGCCTACTCCTGCTCCTATGCCTTAGGGACTTGTCTATCTTGATAGTCCAGGGTCATGAAGGACAGGTTGGAAAGTGGAGCTGAAAATACAACCGTATCTGCCATGATCTAATTGAATAGCAGTCCGAGGTCATTGGACCAAATGGTTTAATCCCACTTCAGTCCTGTGTTCTTATGAGACAGTTGGTGGGGTAGATGCTGAGAGGATACTTTCCTTTTGAGAGGATGTCTAAAACTTGGGAAAACAATTTAAAAATGAGAAGCCATTTAAAACAGTCCAGGAGGAATTCCGATGGTCCTTGTAAAATTTGGAATTCTCCACCCAGAGAGGGGAGTGGGAATGGAGCTAGTGAGCTAATGTGGAAACGAGGCCAAGATCTGATTTGAGTGGCAGCAAAAGCTCGAGAGGCCATTTTGCCTATTCCTGCTCGTGTTCTTTTTCCGATCTTATCAGCTAGACTGAGCTCCTGGCAAACAAAAAATACTATGCACCTTTACTTGATTTTTGTGAATTTGTGCTCATTATTGATATCAGGGAATTAGATTCGTCCTTGAAAAGGAAATAATTACAGGACTGTGAAAAGAGAACAGATGTGTGGTATTAATTGGTCCTTTCAAAGAGTGCCAGTACAAGCACGAAGGGGTGAATGGCCTCCTGTGCTATAGTCAATTAAAAAGAGACTTTGGTACCAACCATCTGGTCTGGATTCAAGCCTAACCTCCAGAGCTGAAGGCAATCTCCTAACAACTGCAGTGCCTTGTGGCTTCCTCCAGTACTTCTCCCCCTTAATCTTGGTCTGAATTTAATTTTTTCTGCATATTCTACTTTCATTCAGCACCTCCTTTAAACACCTGCCACTTACCTTGCTGTGACTCACAAACATGAGGCAGCTTCCTGCCTCTTGGTGGCAAAGCACCTTCAGAATAAAAATGACCCACCCAAACATAGTCATTCTGCTAATGACTCAAGTGATCAGTCAGTCCACCTTTTTAAATTATGAAGGATTGAGATTGAAATTGAAATTGAAATAAAATGCTTGAACCAAAACACAGTAAAATTTGCAAATCAATAGGAACTAGGGGACTGAAGAAAGACAACCTCTATGTTTATAGAGCATTTCATAACCACAGGTCATTGAAGCCACTATACTACTTTGAAAACGTAGTCACCATGTCAATATGGAAATGTGGCTTCCAATTTACAGCAAAAGCTCACAAATGGTGTTGAGTGAATAGATAAATTTTTCTTTTTGTTTTAGTGAAGTTGTATGAAGGTTAAAATATTGACCAGCAATGGTCCCTCTGAGCTCTGCAAGTGCTCCAAGGTTCTGCATGTGCTGATCCGTGTGCTGACACCATTCCCAAAATTGACTTTCAGTTTCAGAAGTCCCTGCCACATATGGACCTTGAGGTCCAGGCAGAAGAAAACAGAATTTGAGGGAATGAAGTTGACTGTGACCAGTATACAGGGGAGAACTCTCTTGCTGCTCTTCAAGCAGTGCTCGAGATCTTTTGCATCTACCTGAGAGTGCAGAGGAGCAGCTTCAGTGTAACATCTCATCTGCAGTACAGTGCATTTGACTGTCCAGCACTCCTTCAGAGCTGCACTAGAGTATGAGGCTAGAATTTGTGCTTGGACATTGATTGAAAATTCTGATTATCACCACCTTGTTGGAAACTGCACAGGTAAACCAAAGGAAATATAAAAATAAAATGTATAATTTCAAAATGGGAACAATTTTACTTCTGTTTATCTTTTGTCTAATTGTCCAATAAATTCTTGGAAGCTGAAGTCTACATTTTGCTTCCTTTAGTGCCCAAAACTCGTAGAAGTGTTTAAAAAAAAAATCCATGTGCCTACTATTATGTTAAACTGAAATGTATGACTGCGCTGAAGGTACAATTAGAGTATTATTCCAGTCAGATCTGGTCGTGATGTGAATGTAATATCATCTTTGAGAAGGTGTTTGCCAGATTACGGGAAAGAGTGGAGGAACCAGCACAGGAATAAATGTTTTTGCATTTATCTGGAATTCACCTCCTGTGTGGCACTTAGTACTTTCAAGAAAGAGAACAACAGGGTAAGGGCTTCGCAGGGATATGAAATGAAAGGTAAATGGAGTAAAGGTGCAGAGGAGTCAACATCAGATTGGTGAAACGTGTTCCACTGATATGTTTTAATACCCTGAATAAGCAAATAATTTATCAGTTTCAGCTGTGAAAATTTCAAGTAACCACTCCCACCCCCAATCCACAACCTAATGGGGGAGTGAATTCAATCCTTTTACTACCTCTTGTATGAAGTTTTAGACTTGCACCCCATTATACCCACTAGAGAAAATAATTTCTCTTCATCTACTATTATCACTTCAAAGACATCAATTAGATCACCCCTCAACGCTTTAAACCAAAAGGAATGCAAGCCAGGTTTATGCAACCTGCCCTATTAATGTAATTCTATAAGCTGTGGTATCAGTCTGGTGAATCTGCACTGTTTCCCTTTCTTTAATACCTCCCTGCAGTTTTCAAATAACAGTGGTCTGATTTTTCTCTCCAAAATTGCAACACCCTGTTCCTTATCTGTGCAGTTTTGTCTGTGTATGAATTGTTTGGATCTTTTTGTAGTTGCTTGGCTACTTATTCAGATATAACCTGCCCAGGGAATCTATTGGCTTAGTGTCTGCATGGCTAATTCAAAATCATTTGCTGTGGAACCTCCTACAGTGTTGGCATTGGTATTAGTGTCCGACAGTGGTGAATATTTAGTGTGTGAAATCCTGTCTGCTTTGACTGTTCTGGTTTCCTCTTTGCCTTTCTGCACTTTTTAAAAAAAAAATACTTAGGAGGCTTCTTTATTCATTCTACACTTTACATTATGTACTTTTTATTTCAACAGATATTGCTGCAGTTGGATCCTGATTGGGGTTTTTTTTGTATCATCAGTGTTTGTTTCTTATAAACTGCACCAGGAAGTTCTTGTTTTGCACTTGCTATATGTGTGCTGCAGGTATTGTGCAGCTACCTCAATTGAGGTTTCATTGAGTACAACCCCTTTCCTGGTCAATTCCCTCAAACTGTTCCTTTTGTAATGTTGAATTGCTCTTTTTTTAAAGTTGCATATCTCACTATTTGCTGCAGTGGTTTGTGCTAGATGGTGTGAAATTTTAATGTTTAATTCATTGTTTCCTAAGGAGGCCATTACTTCTATTCTTGGTTGTTTATTTGGTCACATGATGTGCTATTACCATCATTCAGCACCCATGACAAACTTAGTCAAAAAGCAATCCTTACTTGTATTCACAAGCTCAATTCTAGAATACTGAGGAATCACAGTTCATATTGTTTTAAAGCCTGCCTCTCATCGTGCTTTGTCCTTTTGGAGAACAGGGGAATTTGCTAAAGGACTTCACAACAGTCACTTTGCATTTGTTACGGTCATTGCTTTGGCAAGTCCAATAGCCAATTTATGCAAAGTAAGATCTGATGTGTAGGAATGAGATAAATCATCAGTTTTCTGTTGAATTTGATGTAGGGCTGAATGTTGGCTGGAATCCTGGGAGAGTTGCCCTACTCTTCAAATAGTTCCGAGGGGCACTAAATCTAAATTAACCCTAATCTGTTTGCCTAAACTTTCTACTTCACATTTACTTGTCTCTATATATCATTCCATTCTTAATCCTAGTGCATTAAATACTTCCAGCTGATTCATCCATTTGTTTTGACTTGTTTTTAACTTTTGCTCCAGACTTCTGTGCGCTGTCTGCACACTTGTGTTGTGATTCATTCAGTGGACTGAGTTAATGTAAACACACATGGACTCAACTCTTAAAACAATACATCCCTTTCATATTAGATTGGCAGGTGGAATATTGCGAGATAATATTTCGTGATAGTGGGTAGTAATGAAAATGTGAAAACTCAGAAAATAGCCAGAAGGCCTTTGACAGTCTTCCTGGATCTGTATTGGATTTCAAAAGTAATGCCAAGTTCTTGAAATCTGAACCATTAACCACCCGGTATTACAACCCCACTAATCCTAGCAGGATTCACAGATTTTTCTCGCACACCAACTCCATCATGGATCACAGCATCACTATTCCCATTAATTCCCTTTGGAATTATAAACCTGTCACCCCCAGCAACCCCACTGGGAATCACAGCTGCACTAACCAGGTCTGCCATTCCATGAGATCAGGCCTAACTCCATTTATTTACCTTACTTCATATTCCTTAATACTGTTGGCTAGCTGAATTTAACATGATTAATTGAGTTTGCATCTCCAGTTGTTTTTTTTTCTCTGAGTGGGGAATGTTCCACCATTTATATGAAGCAATAGATGCTTCTTTAAATTCTTTCCTGAATGCCCCAGTTCCGATTTTTAGCAACAAGAGCTGCAGCTTGTTTTCTTTGCTTAAAACTTCTCAATTCAAGTACCCCTTTGTAATTTTGATTTTAAACACTTTTTGACCAGTAGTTCTGTGTTATGCAATATGAACTACACACAGCATTGTTGTTAAAGATGTCCTCTTGTTTGCATGCAGTCCTGAAGATGGAAACTGCTGACCTGATCGAAAAAGCAAGGCTTGCTGAGCAGGCAGAGCGCTATGATGACATGGCAGCCTGCATGAAAACTGTCACGGAGAAAGGCGATGAACTCTCCAGTGAGGAACGGAACCTGCTCTCTGTCGCATACAAGAACGTAGTTGGAGCCCGTCGGTCATCCTGGCGGGTCATGTCCAGCATAGAGCAGAAAATTGAAAGCGGTGAAAGGAAGCAGCAGATGGTCAAAGTGTACCGAGAGAAAGTCGAGAAAGAGCTGCAGGACATCTGCAACGATGTGCTGGTGAGGCTTTGCACTGCTTATGTGACTGGTAGTTTTCAAAAGGGATACTTGAAAGAAACAGGGGAAATATGCAGATCTAGGGAGTAAGGATTTGGGGAATAAGACCGACATTCCTTTTACTGTTTTAAGATGGTCATGTATCAAAGGGAATGTTGTTTATGCACAGCTGCTTTGTACCCTGTGCTACACATTTCCAAATGTAATGTAGATATGCAACCATGCAGCTTAGAGGGGCTGTTACAAAGTCATACAGAGCACAGAAACAGACCCTTTGGTCTAACCAGTCCATGCCAACCATAATCTAAACTAAACTAGTCCCACCTGCATGTGCTTGGCCCATAAACTTCCAAACATTTCTTTATTCATGTACTTATCCAAATGTCTTTTAAATGTAGTAACTGTACCCGCATCCACCACTTGTTCTGGAGGTTCATTCCACATATGAGCTACTCAAGTCTTTTTTTCAAATCTTTCTCCCATCACCTTAAAAATATGTCCCCTAGTTTTGAAATCCCCCACCCAACGGATAAGACACCTGCTATTCACCTTATCTATACCCCTTGTGATTTTATAAACTTCTAAGGTCTGCTTTCAACCTCCTACGCTTCAGTGAAACAAGTCCCAGCCTATCCAGCCTTTCCTTATAACTCAAACCCTCCATTCCTAACCACATCCTAACTCTCTTCTGAACCCTTTCCAGCTTAATATCCTTCTTATAACAGGGAGACCAGAACTGGACACAGTATTCCAGAAAAGGCTTCACCAAAGTCCTGTACAACCTCAACATAATATCCCAACTCCAGTACTCAAAGGATTGAGCAATGAAGGCAAGCATGCTAAATGCCTTCTTTCATCACCTTATCTGTATGTAATGCAGACTTCAAAGAATTGGGTACCTGAACCCCTAGCTCTGTCTGTTCTACTACACTGCCCAAGGCCCTACTTTTAATTGTATATGTTTTGTCTTTGTTTGTTTTACTAAAATGCAATATGTCGCATTTATCCAAAATAAACTGTTGAGTAGGGCTTTGTAAGTAGTTCTTTTAAAAAGCTAGTCCAGGTATGATAGGTTCCCTTGCATTTTCCCACATTATATTCCATCTACCAAGTTTTTGCCCATTTACCTAATTTATATCCCTGATGACACAGTCAAGACTTGCCTTTTCACCTAATGTATCAGCACAACCGGCCCTGTATAGAGAATCAGAGCAACTGCTCAACACCACATGCTTTGTGGGGCTCTGCACTGCGAACATAGGGAGGAACTAGAAGCCAGGATTGGAGGTGTGACCTTTTGAATAGATGAGTGGCACCATGTGACCTTTCCACTTTGTTTTTGGTTTGTTTTGAAGGCAGCAATGGTTAATGCAACAGTTTGATTTGCCCTAGACCCTACATCGCCTGGGAGGGTTGTGATGGTGAGACAACTTGGCCTTAGCTGGGAAAACTTGTTGGTGTTTCCATTTTCTGCACTGAAAAATAGGGCACTTGACTCAGGAGTTCTCCCTGTTGGGTGTGGGTTTTCACATTTCTTAATGATGCTAAAAATCAAATTCGGTTCCTGCTGCCATGATTGTAGTAAACTCTTGGGAATTATTAACTACATTTTTTTTTGTTGTGCTGTTTTTCCATTCAAATTTTGTTGCTTACATTGTGATAATTCCTTGATTTAAGAGAGTTTGTGGCTTAACTTGGTTCCTTTTGTGTAAAATTTTTGAGTTCCACACTCTAGCTGTGTATTGGAACCTGGCATTCCCATGAGAGAAAAGAGGTAATTGAAAGCAATTACCTAAATAGTTATGCACATTGTCATTGATCTCACTAAGGTAGCACTCATCACTTTATTGTTAAGATCTCATGAACAGTGTATTCGATATACTGTCATAAGAGCCTGCATATACTCTGAATTTCTTAAGAGTTTCAGGTGAAGAACTAGATAAGAGCTTTTACTGCATTACTCCAATTGCTGGATGAATGATCCAATAAAACCCTATCACACTGAATAATAAACATGGGGTGGCAATGAGATTCTTCCTAGCAAGTTAGCTAATATCTTTTACTACAAACTAAACTGTTGGCCAGGACCTCCTTTTTATACAGCAGCAATCAAGGGGTTAACATACAAGCTTGGGAAGTCATTGACCATGCTACCAAATGCCGAGAAGACTCTGTGCATCCTTGCCTGGCATGTGCATGGCTAATGCCATGTTTAGTGAGTTGTAGTTTCTTCCAGAGGTCTTTCTTGCCTGTGATGAAAATTGAACTTGGTTCTAGTAAACGTATATTGTTCAGCCACACTGGAATAGCGTGTTGCTCAATCTGCTGGCCAACCTAGCTTAGCTGTAGCTTTTGAGTGCTTGTGACAGCTGTATGACCTAGCATCATTGTACTTCCCATAAGCATTAAGAATTTAACAATGCAGTATCAAGGAGAGATCTCATCCAAATCCTAACTGGGTATTATTCTGAATAAGATGCCACATGTTCTGTTTAAAGCTCTGAATGGGTGGAAAGGTAGTGCAGATAGCATTATTAACATCTACTATTGAGCACAAACCCTTAGCTTAGTCAGCTTAACTATCTGAGCAGATGTGAAGAGAGAGGAGCTTTTTGTTTCTGCAGTTTTATCTCTTATTAATGTGCTCTCCTCCTTATTCATATTCATAGCATTCATATGAATATCTTAGGTTTCATGATATGTGCAGAGTTTTTAATCTGTTCTTGGGATATGGGTGTTTTGGACTGGGCCAGCATTTATTACCCATCCCAAGTTGCCCTTGAATGTGGCGGTGAGCTGCTTCCTTGAAACACTGCAATCCATGTGCTGTAGGTACACCCACAATTCCAGTGGAAGGTGTTTCATGATTTTGACCCAGCAATGCTGAAGGAATGGCAATCTGTTTACAGCCTGGATGGTGAGTAGCTTGGAGGGGAATTTGCACATGGTGATGTTCCAATGTATCTGCTGCCCTTGTCCTTCTAGATAGTAGTGGTCATTGGTTTGGAAGCATGCTATCTAAGGAAGCTTGGTGAATTTCTGCATCTTGTGGATAGTACGTCAGTGCTGAGGAAGTGGATGTGCTGCCAGTGAAGTGAGCTGCTTTACCTGGATGGTAGAACCATAAAAATGATACAGAGCAGAAGGGGGCTGTTCAGCCAACCTTGTCCAGTCAATCCAAAGACACCCAGATGCCCTATTTAATGCTGTCTTGCTGCACATGCCCCACAGCTCCTGGTCTTTGAACTTTCTGCCAAGGGAAAGAGGTTCCTCCTGTCTGTCTCTACTCCTCATAATTTTGTATACCTCAATCATGTCACCCCTCAGCCTTCTCAATTCCAAGGAAAATAGTCCCAACATCCTCAATCACTCCTTGTAGCCGCAATTGTCCAGTCCTAGCAACATTCTAGTAAATCTCTGCACTTCCATGGCAATTTCTGCTTTCCTGTAATGTTGCGAACAGAACTGCACACAGTACTCCAATTGTGGCTTCGCCAGTGTCTTGTATGGTTTCATCATTATATGCCAATGAAGGAGAGCATTCCAACTGCCTTCTTTACAACCTTAACAACTTGTAGTGCTATCTTTTGGGACCTGTGTACTTGTTAAGTTCTTGGAGCAGCAGTCATCCAGACATGTGGGGGGTGTTCTGTTACACCTGACAGGGTTTGGGGTATAAGGAGATGAGTTACTCACTGCAAGATTTCTAGCCTCTGACTTGCTCTGGTTGTCACTGTACTTGTGTCCCATCCAGTTCAGTATTTTGTCGATTAGTAACCCCCAAGTTGTCGATTGGCGATACTGTTCAATATCGCAGAATAGTTATCACATGGCACTTGTGTGATACAGATGTTACTTGCTACTTGTGAGCCCAAGCGTGGATGTTGGCATTTGTACGTGGACTGTTTCAGAAGCTGAGGAGTTGAACATTAGACAATCATCAGCAAACATCCCTACTTCTCACCCTTATGGAAGGATGGCTGTTAATGATGCAGCTGCAGGTGGTTGGGCCTAGACTATTGGACCTACACTATTTTGTTTACGAGCTCAACAAGGTTGGGGATGCTCCAGGAGTTTGTTGGCTCATTTAGGCTAGTGGTCTTGGGAAACTTGTTGACAAAATTGAGTATAGTGAAACTACTGAGGAAGAGTCATCTCCCCTTATTCAGTGAATCCAAGATGCTCTGATGACTTTTTTTTTAATTCATTCATGAGATGAGGGCATGGCTGGCTAGGCCAGCATTAACTGCCCATCCCTAAATGCCCAGAGGGCAATTGAGAGTCAACCACATTTCTGTGGGTCTGGAGTCACATGCGGGCCAGACCAGATAAGGATAACAGTTTCCTTCCCTGAAGGACATTAGTGACTCAATCTCCTTGGATTCACATTGAAACTGTCTGTAGAATGGCTAAAAGGAGAAACTTGCATGGTATCTACGCGTTATCTAGTCATTTTCATCCAGCATCTGGTGTTCTGTGACGTATGCTGCTCCTGGTCTGGTAAGGCATTAATTTTTTTTGTTGTAAGTCTGATGTTTGAATAATCCTATTTTCTTTAACAACTGTAAAACTCACCAAGATCTCTGTTTCTCTCCCTCTGCTTCCCCTTGCAGTACTTTGTGTATCCCCAACATCCTTCAATCTTTCATTAACATCGGTGGTTCTCAAAACCTTGACCCCAGTCACTAGAATTTTCTCCCAAATGGAGGAATAATTCACTTGGATTGAAGGCAGACAAGTGCTAGGACTTGAAACAAAAGTAGAAATTGGTGAAACTCAATAGGTCTGGCAGCCTCTGTGGGGAGAAAGCAGAGTTAATGTTTCAAGTCTGGTTACTCTTCTTCAGAACAGATGGTTCAACAATTTTTTTTATTTCAGTGCCTGATGGTTTGTATCCCAGGGTTTTAAAGGAAGTGGCTGCAAAGATAGTGGAGGTATTGATCAAATTATACCAGTACTTCCTGGATTCCACAGGGTTCCAGCAGATTTGAAAACTGCCGATGAGATGCTCCTGTTAAAGTATGGAGGGAGACTGAAAACCAGAAACTCAACCAGATAGCCTAGCATCTGTCATTGGGAAGAAGCTATTGTGCGTTATAAAGAATAAATAGCAGGGCATTTAGAAAAGCTAGCACAATCAAAAAGTCAACATAGCTTTGCGAAAGGGAAATCATAATTGACAGATTTGTCAAAGTTCTTTGAGGATATAACAAATGAATTAATAAAGGAAAACCAGTAGATGTTCAGTAATAGAAAGATTGCTGAAATCCATTGTATGTCCCATGAATATTAATACCATAAAAATAAAATGCACCCTTTTTAACTAATTCCAGTGGATCATTTCTGAGATTCTTGCAACAACATTATCTAACAAACATATTTGATTCGTTTCCCTGTTACATTATGGTGGAAACTGAACCATGTCTATCTGTGAAACATTCATTGCTCCAGTTAGGCTTTGTTTCATTTAGGTTGGGGTGTGCAGGAGAGCGTGCTTTGAGCTGATCGAACCACTGGATTCACACTCCCTATATAACCCATGTGGAACCACTGGCTAATATTGTGGTCGTGGCGCTGAAGTGATGACCAGAGGTTGAGAGTTGAAATTCGACAGTGGTAAATTGAATGGAATAAATTTGAATGTCGCCAGAAAAATGACTTAGTATGAATGTCCACCTAGCTCACTAATTAATAGGTCAGCCTTGCCTGTTCCATGCTAAACAGTTGACCCAATATCCATTTAATTAGCTTTTTCAGATGATGCTTTGTAAAAGCTAGTCTCAGTAACGTTAACCATGACCATTATCACCACTTGTCAAAAAAGTGCATCTGATTCATTAATGTACTTTTCGGGAAGGAAATCTGTTGTCCTTATCCAGCCTTGCCTACATATGACCTGTAACAATAAATGGCTTTGCAAGCCACTCTGTTCAAGGACATTTAGGAATGGGGAAAGAAATACTGGCCTTGCCAGCAACACCCAAATCCCATGAAAGAATAAAGGAAAAAATACGAAGAATACTGCGGCAAGTAACTCGCTATCTGACTCCAAAACCTGTCCACCATCTACAAGACACAAGTCAGAACACTCCCCACTTGCCTGGATGAGTGCAGTTCCTACAACACTTAAGAAGCTTGATACTTTCAGGACAAAGCAGCCGGTTTGATTGGCACTACACCCACAAGCATCCGCTCTCTGCACCACCAGCATTTAGTAGCAGCAGCATGTACCGTCTACAAGATATACTGCAGAAATTTAACAAAGATCCTCAGCCAGCACCTGCCAAACCCACAACCACGTCCATCTAGAAGGACAAAGGCAGCAGATATATGGAGATGCTACGGTATTCAACTTCTCCTCCAAGCCATTCCCCATCCTGACTTGGAAATATATCACTGTTCCTTCACTGTCACCTGAGTCAAAATCCTGGAATTCTTCCCTAATGGCATTGTGGGTCAACCCGCAGCAGATGGACTGCAAAAGACGGCTCACCACTACCTTCTTAAGGACAACTAGGGACGGGTAATAAATGCTGGCTGGCCAGCGACGCCCACATCCCACAAATGAGTTTTTTAGAAAACTTATATACGTATTTAAATGGTGATTACAGATTTGCTAACCTGAGGCAAACAAGCATCATTCAACATGAAAATTTTATCAGAACTCGGATTTTTTTTTGTTGCAGTAGTTATTGATTCTTCTAACTCAAAATAGCACTTGCGAATGTGTGAGATAACAGTGTGGACTTGGAGGAACACAGCAAGACAGGTAGCATCAGAGAAGCAGGAAAGTTGATGTTTCAGGCTGGGACCCTTCTTCAGAATCTGTGGCTTCTTCCGTGGCACTCCTAAGTTCTCAAGATTTCAACCTTTGATTGGACGGAATCCAAAAATGGGAAAATTCCACCCTTAGTGTCAGTCAGGATATGGGCAGTAATTATGATGAGATCAAGTTTACAGAGGGTGAAAAAGGATGCAAGAGCAGTGTCTACCTAGTAACTCGGAGAAATTCTTAGTTCTTACTAACACAGTTGCAAATGTGTGTTTTTTTTTGTTCATTACCTGACATCTTTGTTCATTTTTCATCCAGTATCTTCTGGACAAGTACCTAATTGCCAAAACAACCCAGGCTACAAGCAAGGTCTTCTATCTGAAAATGAAGGGAGACTATTACAGATACCTCTCTGAGGTTGCAAGTGGGGACAAAAAGAAAGGTATGTTCGGAGAGCTAATCTCTTATGTGCCAACTCCCATTGCAACATAGTTTATCAACAGCATCTACCTATAAGTCAAACAGACTATTTCACTGAATCCATCTGTGGTTCAACAGCTACTAATATCTACGCTCAAGAATACAAATATCGCTGAAGGGTTGAAAGAGCAGTCAAAGGATGTATGAAGAAGTTGATATCTGTATATTTTTGAGGAATCCTGGTTTTAGTAATTTAAGGGTTTGTATGTCATTCCATTTTGTCATTGCCCTTTCTTGTTTTGCATGTTATGTGAATTTACATATGAATTACTTTCTGTCAGTGAAGAAGCTGTTATTTCCTATAAGCACTGTTCATGGCAAAAAGCCCACAATGCATAGTTACAAAGACACAAAGCAACCTGTCCAATTTTAGAATCCAGACAAACCGATAACAGTTGGGCCCCAAACATTTGGTTTTGTTTTCTCATATCTTTGTTTGAAACTCGTACTACTTCTTAGAAGTGAGACGTTCAACTCACTGTTGGAATAATAACAACTTACATTTATTTAGCATCTTCAATGTAACAAAAGGCCCCAAGTTGCAGAAAAAAGAGCATTGTAATTTTTTTTAAAATATATTTATTCATGGGCTGTGGGTGTCACTGGCTAGGCTGACATTTATTGTCCATCTCTAAATTCCCTTGATGGCAATGTGCTACCTTGACCACATCAGTATGCAGGCTGTACTGCATCCACCAAGCTGTTAGGGAATTCAGGATCTTGCCCCAGGGATGCTGAAGGAATGGTAGTATAGTTCTGAGGCACAATAGTGTTGGAGGGAAACTTGCAGGGAGTATTGTTCCCATGTATCTGGTACTCTTGTCCTTCTAGATGCTGAGGTGGTGGGTTTGGAAGGTGCTCTCCAAGAAACCTTGACGAATTCCTGCAGTGTATCTTCTAGATGATACATACATACTGCTGCTGCTATGCATGTTGTAGGTTGTGGATGGGGCACCAATCAAGAAGACTGCTTTGTCCTGGATGGTGTCGAGCTTCTTGAGTGTTGTTGAAGCTGCACCATCCAGGCAAGTGGAGAGTATTCCATCACACTCCAGACTTGTGCCTTGTAGATAGTGGACAGGCTTTAGGGAGTTAGGAGGTGAGGTATTTGCCACATAATAGTTGGGGTGAATTGTGTGGATATATGAGATCTAGGTAGACAGGTGAAGGAGAAACATGTTGAAGGGCATGCTGACAGGGTGGAACAAAATGGGGTATGATGCATAAACTCTACGATGGACCAGTTGAGGTGAGTGAACATGCAGTGTTGAAGAGACATCTGTTTGCAATAAGCAGTTGCAATGTAATCAGTTGTAATTTCTGCTGTGTGTGTGTGTGTGTGTGTGTGTATATGTATAAGTGTCTACTACAGCCATAACTTCTCCTCCTTCTCAAAGCTACGGTGGAAAACTCGCAGCAGGCCTATCAGGAGGCATTGGATATCAGTGAGGACAAAATGGAGCCAACACATCCCATCCGACTTGGCCTGGCTCTCAACTTCTCCGTGTTCTATTATGAGATCCTGAATGATCCTGAGAAGGCCTGCAGTCTGGCTAAGTCAGTAAGTGAATACTCAGAAGTTATTTAAGATACAGCATTGCGCCACTACCTCCTGGGTCTCATCAGAGCCCTTCTCACAATTAGTCTGTCAATAAATAATCTCATGGATTCATTCAACCACGGATCTTCTCTTCACTCCACCCTGCTACCCCCTACAAAAAAAACCTCGGCCTCTCTCTGGTCCCATTGCACGTTTCTGTCTCGCTATGCAGATTAGACCTATTTCTAATGGCAGGAAGAGGCTGTTTGGCCAGTTGTCTGTGCTGGCTCTCGGTGGGAAAAGATCACCAAGTGCCACTTCCCAATCTACTCCATGCAGCCCTCTACAGTCTTCCTTTCTCAGATAATAACCTAATTCTCCCTTTCCTTGAGTGAAGCTGCCTCCACTACATTGACAAGCATTACATTCCAGATTTTGTGCACTCCCTGCATGAAGATTTTCATCGCTGCCTCGTCTGTCCAGACCTTTTCAGAATTTTGAATAGCTTGAACAAACTTCTCCCAAAGCCACCTCTTCAAGGAACCAACTCACAACGTCTCTAACTAGTCTGCACAACTGAAGTTCTTTATTCCCTCGTATCATTCACTTGAATGTCACTGTACTCTCTGTGATGCTTTCACATCTTGCCTAAAGTGTGGCACATAGATCTGGACACAATTCTACAGTTAAGACCAAACCATTGTGCTATCCAAGTTGGAGTAACCTCATAGACTTGGTGGTAGGTTAGTCAACTGTGTGGGCATCAGAGCCACATAATAGCTTTACCCAATATTTTTACACTTCTCAAAAGTTGGAGGGCTGGGTTTGGTAACTTTGGCCATGGAGGGATCTGGAAATTAAAGATGAGAATTTTAAAATCGAGACATTACTAAACCGGGAGCCAGGCGTGTTGGAGCAAAGTTGAAGATCAGGACCTGTTGAGAGTACACACAGGAAGTTGAGTTTGGGATGACGTTGCATTTGTGGAGGTAGTAAATCAATTTTAAGTGAAGGATTGTGACTGAATCCAACCATTGTATGCAAATCAGCAGCACTAAGCTGAACAACCAGTTTCACCATTTTGTATATGGTGATCAGTCTGCTCTGCAAACAGTGATGTGGCATACTTAAATTTCCAACCACGGACGCCACAGAATTTTGTCTCAGCATGACCCTAGTCTTTACGCTCAATTCGGGATTGGTGTTTGAACCCAAAACCTTCTGATCACAAAACATGGTGTCGGCTGAGTCTGGAGGGTGCTGCACAGTTTCCTTGACAGGGATATTGCAGGCTGCAGGTTTTGTTCCTGTTTTAAGGTTGGTTTATAAAATTCAGAGTAGGTGGTAAAGGTTGACCTAAGGGGATCTATGTTATATTTGTACTTTCATTTCTGCCCAAGGAATCTAGAAATATCATTTGTCCAAGTCAAAGAATTCTAAATTTGGGGTCTTAACGAGTAGTGTCTGGCAAAGAGAAAGTGGTCTTACTGAACTTGCTTTATGCAAGGTGGGAGTGGGAACAGATAAGCAAACTGTTCCACATAAAAGCAGTTGGTGCAGCCAGTTTAAAAAGTACCAGCTGCTTAATGACACATTAAAAATAACAATGCAATTTCTGGAGCTGGTCATTATAGCATATGCAAAAGGACCATGATGGCCCAGTGGTATTATCACTAGACTTTTCGTCCAGAGACCAAGAAGTATCTTGGGACCGGGTTTGAGTCCGACAATGGCAGATGGTGGAATTTGAATTCCATAAAGATCTTGAACTAAGAATCTAATGATAACCATGAAGTTGCTGCTGATTGTCAGAAAAGCCCATCTGGTTCACATAGCTCTTTAGGGAAGGAAACTGCTGTCCTTACCCAAAACAAAGACAGAAGTTGCTGGAAAAACTCAGTAAGTCTGGCTGTAGAGACAATTTGTAGAGACAAATTAAAGTTAACGTTTTGGGTTGAGTGACCCTTCCTCGGAGCTGTCCTTATCTGGTCTGGTCTGCATGTGACTTAACCACCCCTGAGGGCAGTTAAGGATGGGCAATAAATGATGACCTAGCATGGACACCCACATCCCATGAATTTTTTTAAAACATGCTCGCTCACCCCTCACTGAATCTGCATAAAACATCTCCCACTGATAATCTCTTTTGGTATGCACCCGTTACCTTATTCACAGTTGCCAGAACTAGTTTGGACCTGAGATAGTGCCTGGTATGGAATAGCATCACTACCTCCGGACCAGTACCAGTTAGTGATTCTCAGCACTCTGCCCACTTTCTTAGCCACACTCTCTTTCCCCCCTCCCCGCACTGTCTCTTTTTTTTCTGTTGGCTCCAGGCTTTGAAATCCCAGGTGCTGCAACTACTGATGTGCAGGAATGTTCCTGCTGCAGTTTCAGCACGAAAAGCAATCTTTCCTGAATGTAGAGCATGCAAAAAGGGGGACTGGAGGAACAGAGCAGTTGTGGATGTCTATCACAGGGATAGTGGAAATGAGGAGATATTTGAAAGAATGCTAGGGACTTTTAGTTAAAACTCACAGGAGGGTATGTTGAACCATTATTTTTCCATGTTGCATGATGAGTTTTTTTTTCCCAGGACATTGTTCGACTGAAATTTGCATTCAACAGCTGACTTTCCAGGCAGCTTCTCTACAGCAATCGTAGTCAACCAGTTGCATGAGTACAGAGCAGCCTGTCATGTAATGGTAACGAACTTCCCCTTGCTTTGTGTTTGCAGGCATTTGATGATGCAATTGCAGAGCTGGACAAGTTGGCTGATGATTCATACAAAGACAGCACCTTGATTATGCAGTTACTTCGGGACAATTTAACTGTACGTATGACCAATACGGGATAAACGCCCATGGATTAAATTGCAGTCATTTAGTTGAAAAAGGGAGATTGCCTTCTGTACATTACTTATATCATTTTTCTGAAGATTTCGGTTTGACTATGAAATACTGGCAATGTGAGGTAAATTGGTATAGGTTTTCATACTTTCTGTGCACTATTAAGAAATCTGGAAACACTTAATGATTTAACAATTTTTAAGCAAGTACTGAGGTAAAGTAAGGAGGTATGAGAGGGGTGAAAAGAGCAAAAGAGAAGCTTTCTGATAGGAATGAAGACAGGGGAGTTTAAATGACAAAAAGGGAATGGTAGTGGGACCAAAAGTGGATTTGAGAGGTGCAAATGACAACCGCGGAATCACTACCAACATGGTGGCTCAGTGGTTAGTACTGTTGGCTCACAGTACCAGGGACCAGGATTTGATTCCAGCCCTGGGTGACTGTGTTTGTTTGGAGTTTGCATGTTCTCCCCGTGTCTGCATGTGTTTCCCCTGGGTGTTCTGGTTTTGTCTCTCCGTCCAAAGATGTGCAGGTTAGGTTAGGTGGATTGGTCATATTAAATTGTCCATAATGTCCAGAGATGTGTAGGCTAGATGGTAAATGCAGGATTACAGGGATCAGGCGGAAGTCTGGGTGGGATGCTCTTCAGAGGGTTGGTGCTGACTCAATGGGCCAAATGGCCTCTTTCTGCACTGTAGGAATTCTATAATTCTACAAATAGATGCTGTACACAAAAATGGAATGGTGGTGATAATCTGAAATTGTTGAACTCCCTGTTGAGCACAGAAGGTGTTAATTTGACAGCAGACCCTTCTCGATTTACACTCTGAACTACTTTTGTCCACCTGCTATTAGTTAGCTTTTGTTCACTGACATGCCTCCATCCTCCCCATATAGATTGTAGTACATCTGAAATATACTACCTCATACCACACCACATTAACATCCATCTGCTGTCATTTGTACTGCTTAGCTCAGGTATGTCAATCTGCCATTCCCTCTCTTTGCTTACTCATCGATTTTATTGTAAAAGACAAACATAGGGTTGCCATGGGCAGCACGTGATGGTAAGAGGTTTAAAATTTAAAAAGCAAGAAGTGTCTTTAAGTCTAGATTGTACAAGTATATCAAAGGGAACAGGATAACCGGGAAAGCGTTGGGCCCTTTTAGGAACCAAGGAAGCAATCTGTATGTGAAGCTGGAGGATACTGGTAGAGTGTTAAATGAGTACTCCACATCCATCTTCCCTCCCGGAGAACATAGGTACAGAAATTGGGAAGAAGCACTGAACTTCCTGAGCAGTTCCTCATGGGGAGAGGAGGGAATGAAAGCTTTGGCAGATTTAAAAACAAATAGATTCTCAGGTCCTGGTGAGTTGTATCCCAAGCTGCTATAGGAGATGAGGAAGGACCACTAAAGAGGTGCCAGAGAACTGGAGGACAGCTAATGTGGCTCCACTTTACAAGAAGGATACTGGAGATAAACCAGGGAAGTCCAGTGCATTGAGTCTCGCATCTGTGATAGGGAAACTATTGGAGAAAATTCTGAAGGAGACCATTACTGTAACCTTAGAGGAGCAAGGTTTGATAGGGATAGTCAGCATGGCTTTGTCAGAGCGAAGTCGTGCCTCGCAAATGTTAGAATTTTTTTTGAGAAGGTGACCATGAGTATAGATGAGCGTAGTGCAGTAGTTTGTTAGATTTCAGCAAAGCCTTTGTTTAAGTTTCCATGTGGATGACAGATAAAGCAAGTGAAAGCTCATGGAATCCAGGGTAACTTGGGAAGTTGGATCGAAAATTGGCTTAGTATCAGTAGACAGACCGCGATGATAGAAAACTGATTGAGCTATAAAGAGAGACTAGAAAAACTTGGGTTGTTTTCCGTGGCGTGGTGGAGACTGAGGAGAGACTTGAAAGAAGAGTATGAAATTGAAATTGAGTTGCATAGATTGGGAAAAAGATTCTGACTGCCAACCCTGAGTTGAAATGTCTAATATAGGGGGGCATGCATTTAAGGTGAGGGGGGGAAAGTTCAAAGGATATGAGAAGGGTAAGTTTTTACTTGAGAGAGTAGTAGGAGTCTGGAACATGCTGCCAGGGATAGTGAGGAAGGCAGATACGATAGGTCATGGCATAGATTATAAGACCAGGGAGGTTATGTTGGAGCTGTACAAAACTTTGGTTAGGCTGTGGTTGAAGTACTGTGTGCAGTTCTGGTCACTGCACTACAGGAAGGATGTGATTACGCTGGAAGGAGTGCAGAGGAGATTCACCAGGATGTTGGCTGGGATGGAGTATTTTATCTATGAAGAAAGAACCTGAACTTATCCAGTCTTTCTTTAGAGCAAAGTGGGGACCTGTTTTAAATATAAAAGACTGAGGGGGTATGAAGGCTCTGTAGCACAGTGGTCCCTACCTATGAGCCAGGAGGCCGGGTTCAAGTCCCATTTGTTGCAGAACTGAACTGGTTGATTAGAAAATATCTGACATGGGGGCATAATTTTAAGATGTAAGGCAGAAGGTTTAGAGGGGATCTCTCTCTCTCTCTCTCTCTCTCTCTCTCTCTCTCTCTCTCTCTCACACACACACACACACACACACACACACACACACACACACACACACAGGATTCTGGAATGCACTGCATGGGAGAGTAGTTGAGGCAGGAAACTTCTCAACCTTTTTAAAAAGTACTTGGATGAGCAATTGAAATATTGCATTGAAGGCTAGGGGCCAAGTTCAGGAAAACCGGATTAGTGTCATTTTAATAGTTTTTTGTTAGTGCAGGTTCAGTGGACCAAAGGGCGTCTTCTGTACCACATGATTCTATGTCCAGCCCAATGAGCTTCACCCGGTACTCGGTATATTAGATGTTACACTGGCACAGAGGTAATTTGATTGTGTTTCTGGACTAATAATTCACAACACATGAGGGAGGTATGCTAACTGTCGAGGTGGGAGAAAAGTCACCCAGAATAGCAGGTGGGATAGAGGGACAATGAGATGATGCACTTTATAAACGTTTGCTTTTATTCACTGGCGTGGAGTTAAAAGTGTCTGACTTAAGGTGAATGGAAATAGCAAGGAACTCCGAACAAGAGTATGAGCAACAGTGGTTCAAAGCAGGAAAATATCTTTACAAAAAAAGGTGGTGAGAATGTACACTAACATATTTTGAAGATGTAAATTCAAATGAGATGATTATTTGTGACTATAAAAGGGCAGGGAGTTGAAATTGAAAAGATTGAACTGCTGTGGTTAATAAGTGTTTTGAGCAATAGCATTAGGAGTTAGCCATTAGCACTAATATAGTGATATCCATTTTTTTTCCTGTTACTCACTGGATCTACCTATCTCTATTTGAAGCTTACTGTAATTGTCTTAAGTGCACAAGCATTTTTTTTCTTTGTTTTTATCAGTGTATGGTTGTTCTTTTGATTTTGTTTTTAATATAGTTCTTCTTGTCTTTATTTTGCAGTTGTGGACATCAGACAACCAGGGTGAAGATCAAGAACCTGGCGATGCGCAGAGCTAAAACATCTGTTACACTTCCAACTTAACTCACTGATTTACTCTCACCTGCTCCTGTCTGGCAAAACTGCCCCACCAGTCCCTCTTCCCTTTTCTTGTTCCTCTCTGATTTTTTTTTGAAAGGCAATGCATACCATTTCCTTGACCTGCACAGAGTTTCACACCACCATGCTGCATTCTGATGCACTGAGAAAACACTTGGGGCTGGGGACAATCTAACACCAGGGGTAACTGTGAGCTGCTCTGCTTTTAATGGTTAGCTTTATCTGGCTGGATATTTTGGTGTGAAACCTTCTGGCAGTTCGGTTAGAATTCCTTCAGGTGCCTAACCTAGCCTGTGAATTTACTGGAGAAAGATAAGGGGCAGGAAGAGAGGAATGAGCAAGAATTGTAGTCCACAAGCACTGCTTGGTGAGGGGCTTGCTGCTTGTTAAAGTAATTGACCCTAGAAGGCAGAGTGTTTCCTGAATTGTTCCTACTTTGTGAGTTGTATTCTCTAAATAGAGCTAGGGTTTACATTCCTCACTCCTTCTGCCCAAGTGTACATTTTATCTTGCAAGCACCATCCTCTGCACCCTCCTGCCCTGTTCAGTGAACACATACTCAGGGAAACGCAGGGACCATAATTGCAAGTGTGTCTGTTTGGGGGAGGGGGGGAGGGGAGGGAGAGGTGGGGGTAGTGGGATGTGGGTGAATGCTTGGCTATCCAACTTCTGCAGTAGCAGTGGGCTTCTTCAGTTATCATGGAAATCTGTAGGGAAGAAAATAGCAGTGGCTTTCATCATTTCAGGCATTCTTAACACAGTGGGCCACTTTTTGCACAATCAGATGCTGGTTTTGCTGCTGGGTGACCTGCATGTGTTGAAGTTCTATCAAACTAGGCTCATCTCCCCTTTGCCACCCAGCTACCAATTCCTCCTCTCCATTTATGTCCCTGCGATACTCCCTGATCACTTCCTAAGTTCTGCCTTGTTTGTTCTGTTCTCGTTGTCTTGGAGACACTCTGACTCTGGTCATGATTAGCTCTGCTGTCTCATTCACCCTTCTCTGGGTTCCCCATCGCCCCCTTCTACTCCTGTCCCCATTCCCCAGCACCAAAATGGGACTGGAACAATCTGTACTTTTGCAGCAATTTGTGCTCTTCTTCCCTTTCTTGTATTCACATGCAGCCAACTTCTGAAATTTTTCATTTTGTACTTGCACAAAGCTCAATCACGTGGTGTAATAACTGGCACCTTCAGCAACTCCACCTCCCTAATCTTGTCTTAATCCTAATCAGTATTTGAATAAGTGCTTTTGGTATTTTGATACTAAACTATTAACTTTTTTCAGATTTGTCTGTCAAACCTAGACCTCTTCCTGTAACTTCCTGCTCTTGAAACCATGGTCTGTTTTGGGCGAGTGGGGGGAATCTGCAGTTAGTGATTCCTTTGGCTTCCTGAGTAGTACTTTTGAACTTTTTTCCCAAAGTTAGAACCATGATTGTGGAAATGTGCGCAGACTTTTATTGATGCAGTCTAAATCAATCTCATCCTCTGTCAGGCTAAGTGTGAATTTTGGCAGAATCAGTGTAACTTTAATTGACTTGGCCTCTCCCTGTGGGTGAATGATGAGCTCACTCTCAGCCAATAAGCTGCACAGTCTAGCAGTGTAGCCTGTTGGGTTATCTGTTTGGATTGAGTGGTCTGATAGTTCTCTGTAATCATGACTGCTAAAGGGGACTGCATGGAAAAGGCTGACACTATCTTGAGAGAAGCGGGGTGAACTTCTTGGATGGAAGTGGGCAATTATTCAGCGTCCTAATGTGTTTCCTGTTGTGATTTGATTATTACATTCCACTGATGTGCAACGTTTGTTTGTCGTCTGCTGAAAAACGTACTGTGTACTGAAATAATAAATTGAAATCACTTCTGACTGAACGAACATGTAGTTCTAGGTGCCCTTGGTAATGAGTGCAGAGCAGACCCTCAACCCTCGTCAATATATCTCGTATCTGCTTTCTTGCTTTGTTTTGCTGACCAGTATTCTGCCTGCAGTCGCTTCTGTGACCGTTGTAGCACACACGTGATTGTGTAACAGTAGTGCAAAACATTTTAAAAAAGACTTTTTTGGATGTACGAGTAGATCTGTGTAAGTCTTTTAAATGGACTGTGGGAAAAATAAATTCAGAACATCTACATGACAGCTCAATAAGGAAATAAAGGTTCAAATGAGTAATTTGTGTTGCCTTATGTTGTCTCATTGGGAAAATTAATGTTGCCCATTGCACTCTTGGGAATAATTCTATTTTGTCTCCTGTATATAAACCTTGGTGAGGCTGCAGAAGAGATTTATTACAGTAATGCCAGATGTGAGGACTGGAGAAATTGTTCTACATCAAATGTTGGTGGTCAAGGAGAGACTTGATAATTGTGTTTGAAGTTATGAAAAGTTCGAACAAGATAGCGGAAAGAAGGTAATTCCACTAACAGCAGGGACAGTATCTAGAGAACATGTCTAAGATGGTTGGTAGAAGAGCCAGAGAGGAGATGCAGCAAGTTGTCTGGAATTAACAACCCAAAATATTGGGCATGGGAGGTATGGAAGCATAAACTTTTACAAGGGGGTTATACATGTTTTTGAAAAGTATAAATGTTTGCAGGGTTATGGTGACTCTTTCAAAGAGCTGGCACAAGCACGGTAAGCTTGAATGGCCTTCGGAACATGAGAGCAGACGTAGACTATTTGGCCACTGAGCCTGCCCTACTTCAATGCAACCTTTCAGATAGTATTGAATAAGGTTTCACAGAAATGGTTCTTGCACAACAGGGGAGCTCATTTTTTTGGGGGTAGGGGGGTAATATTTTAGCGTGGATTGATTAAGACACAATACAGAGTCTGGATTATTGAATCTTTTTCAATTTGGAAAGACATGGAGTGCCGCAAGGATCAGCCATAGGGCCTCAATTTTTTACTAGTTGTATTAATGACTGAGAGGATGGAGCAGAGTGCAATATTTCCAAATCTTCTGCTGATACAAAAATTGTAAGTATGGGACGAGAATGTAAGGAAGCTTCAAGCGGAGAGAGATGGGTTGTGAGTAGGAAAAAACATGGAAGATGGTCTTTAATATAGGAACATGTGAGGTGATGCACCGTGTTAGAAATAATCAAAAGGCAGACTACTATTTAAATGGAGAGAGACTCCAAGTGCAGCACAAAGGGAACTGGGTATTTTTGTGCAGGGTGAGGTTGGTTAGCTCAGTTGGCTGGTTTGTGATGCAGCATAGTGCCAACAGTGTGGGTTCAGTTCCTGCACTGGCTCAGGTTACCATGAGGGACTGTTCTTTTCAACCTCTCCCTCACCCGAGGAGTGGTGACTCAGGGTTAAACCACCACCCATTGTCTCTTTAATGAGAAAGCAGCACTGCAGTCTGCTAGGACTATGATGACAATATTTTATGTACAAACCACAAAAAGTAAAAGCTATCATACAGGTGCAGCAAGCAACTAAGAAGGCAAATAGAATTTTGGCCTTTGTTGTGAGGGGATTGGAGTTTAATGAGATTTTTTGCAAATGTACAGAACGTTGGTGGGTCCACACTTGGAGTACAGTTTATTTTTGTCCCTATATTTTTTGAAAGAAAGGATATCCTGGCATTGTGGGCAGTTCAAAAGAGGTTCATTAGGATGATTGCTGGGGTGAAGGGGTTGTTCAAGAATCGTTAAATGGATTAGGACTTTATTCATTAGAGAGACTAAGTGGAATAAGTTTGCATATTGAAACATGCAAATTCTCAGGACGCTTGAGATAATGTTTCCACTCATGGAAGGCATCTCTAACTAGAGACATTGCTATAGAATAGGGGGAATCATAGAGAAATACAGCATGGCAACGGGCACTTTGGCCCAAGCTGGTCCATGGTGCCAACTCAGCTCGTTCCAATTGTCTGCATTTGGTCCATGTCCCTCTAAATGCTACCCATCCATGTACCAATCCAAATGTTTTTTAAATATTGTTATTGTACCTGCCTTGCAGCCCATTCCATATATGCACAAGTCTCTGCGTGAAAAAGTTGACCCTCCTGTCCTTCTTAAATCAGTCCTCACTCACCTTAAACTCATGCCGTCTAGTTTTCAATTCCCCATCCCTGGGAAAAAGACTATATGCATTCATGCTGTCTATGCCCGTCATGCTTTTATACACCTCCGTAAGGTCACTCTTCATTCTCCTATGTTCCAAGGAATAAAGTCCTATTCTGGCCGACCTCCCTATTTACTCAGGCCTACTAGTCTTGCCAACATCCTCGTAAATCCTCTTTGCATTATTTCCAGTTTAACCATGTCTTTCCTATAACAGGGTAACCAAAACTGTACACAATACACCAGTGCACCTCACCAATGACTTATACAACTGTAACATAATGTCCCAATTCCTACACTCAATACCTCAACCAATGAAGGCCAGCATGCTAAATGTCTTCTTCACCACCCTGTCTACCTGTGATGCCACTTTCAATGAACTATGCACTTGTACTCCTAGGTCCCTCTGTTCCACAACACACCTCAGGACCTTACCATTTACTGTATAAGTCTGTCCTTGGTTTGACTTTCCAAAATGCAACACCTCACTTATCTGTATTTGCTAATCCTCAGCCCATTTCAGCATCTGATTAAGATCCTGCTGTAACTTTTGATAACCTTCCTTGCTATCAACAATACCTCCTAATTTTGTATCATCAGCAAACTTACTAATTATGCCTTGTACGTTCACATCCAGATCATTTATGTAAATAACAAAGGTCCCAGCATTGACCCCTGCAGCACACCACTAGTCACCGGCCTCCAGTCTGAGAAACAACCTTCAACCATCACCCTGTGCTTCCTACCATCAAGCTAATTTTGAATCCAATTAGCTAGCTCTCCCTGGATCCCATGCAACCTAACCTTCATGACTAGCCTGCCATGTGGGAACATTGTCAGAGGCCTTTCTAAAGTCCATATAGACAACATCCACCGCCCTACCCTCATCTATCCTCTTGGTTACCTCTTCAAAAAACACTCTCAAAGATTTGTCAGACATGACTTCACGTGTACAAATCCATGCTGACTATCCCTAATCAGACCTTGACTATCCAAATGTTGGTTGATCCTGCCCCTCAGTATCCTCTCTAATAACTTGCCTACAACTGATGTCAGGCTCACTGGCCTGTTGCTATCTTTCTTAAACAATGGAACAACAGTAGCCACCCTCCAGTCTTCCTGAACTTTACCAGTGGCTAAAGATGAAGCAAAAATCTCTGTAATTTCTTTGCTAGTCTCCGACGCTTGTTTAAAACTGAAAGGTGAAAGAATTTCTTCTCTCAAACGTTAGTGAACGTTTAAAATTCTGTATCTGAGTCTTGTGGAGGCTGAATTGCTAAAAGTATCGAAATATAAGATGTATTTTTTTTTAAATATTAAGGAGTTGAGTGCTATGCTGAGTTTAAGGCAGATCAGCCAAAATCTTGTTGAATGGAGGGGCAGGCTTGAGGGACTGAATGGCCTGCTCCTGTTTCTTGTTTTGCATTATCTTCAGCTGGGAACACCACTATTTGCAAGTTCCCCTTCGTGGTATGTCATTCTGACTTGAAACTACATTACTATGAGGTTGCAGACTTGCCTGCCAAACTGGTGTGTTTGATTGCAGACGTTTTGTCCTGCTAGGTAACATTGTCAGTGCGCCTCCAGTGAAGCGTTGGTGTTTTGTCCTGCTTGTAATTTATATGCCTCACTTTGCTGGGGTTGGGTGGCATTACCTTCAGTTCTGTTTTTCAGTGGTTTGTATATAGGGTCCAGTTCGATGTGTTTGTTGATGGAATGTCTCTGTTTGGCTTGTGCTATTATGGATGTGTTGTCCCTGTTGAATTCGTGTCCTTCTTTGTCCGTGTGTATTGAGACCAGTGAGAATTGGTCGTGTCTCTTGGTGGCTAGCTGGTGTTCATATATCCTTATTGTCAGATTTCTTCCAGTTTGGTCTATGTAATGTTTCTTCCGGTCCTTGCATCGTATTTTTTATATTACATTGGTTTTATTCGTTGTGGGTATAAGACCCTTTCCGTTCGTCAGTACCTGTCGCAGGGTGGTTGTTGGTTTGTGGGCTACCCTGATACCTCGGGGCCTGAGTGGTCTTGTGATCATCTCTGATATATCTCTGATGTACGGTAGGGTGACTAGTGTGTCTGGCCATGTTGTGTCGTCTTGTTGTGGTCTGTTGCGGAGGTAACGGCAGATTGCGCTTTTTGGGTATCCATTCCTTTTAAAAACTCAGTATAAGTGCTCCTATTCTGCTTTGCACAATTCCGGGTGTCTGCAGTGTGTTGTGGGTCATTTGAATAATGTTCTGATACAGCTACGTTTATGGGTGTTGGGGTGGCTGCTGGAATAATTAAGTATCTGGTCCGTATATGGGTCTTTCTGTGTACGCTAGTCTGGAGTTCCCCGTTGTTCTTACGTTCTACCATTATGTCTAGGAAGGGGAGTTGGTTATTGTTCTCTTCTTCTTTTGAGAATTTTATTCTGGTGAAGGTATTGTTTGTGTGTCGGTGGGTTTCCTCTAGTCTTGTGCTTTTGATAATCACGAAGGTGTCACCTACACAGTGGAACCAGAGTTTGGGTTGTATAGTGGAGAGCGCTGTCTATTGTAACCTTTTGCATCACTGCTTCTGCTATCAGTCTTGATATTAGGGATCCCATTGGTGGTCCATTGATTTGTTTGAAGGTGAAGTGGGTTGTGAGGCACAGATCCAGCAGTTTCAGGGGGCTGTCCTTGTGGATGCTATTGGTGTCCTGGGGTGCCTGCCTTCCTGATTCGTCCAGCAGTACGGCAGTTGTCTCTTTGGCTAGGTCAATGTTTTTGGATGTAAATAGCTGTTAGGACGAAGGATACCATCATCTCATCCTCTTCTATCCCGGTGTCCTTGATGATGTTGAGGAATTCTTGGGGTGAGTGGATGGAGTGGATAGTGTTGTCAACTAAGTATTTCAATTTTTGTTGTAGTTCTTTGGCAAGTCTATATGTTGGTGTGCGTGGTAGTGAGACAGTGCGTCTGAGGGGAACCCCTGTCTTGTGTACCTTAGGGAGTCCATAGAAGCAGGGTATGTTGGATATAACAAGCAGGACAAAACACCAACGCTTTACTGGAGGCGCTCTGACGATGTTACCAAGCAGGGTGACGAAATGTCTGCGAGCAAGGCTACAACTTCATCCACAACCTGAGCCAAACATCTCTTAAACTGTATGTCACTATATAGAACACAGAACAGTACAGCACAGTACAGGCCCTTGGCCCACGATGTTTGCTGAACTTTTACCCTAAACCCTAAGGTCTACCTAACCTCCACCCCTACCTTATACTATCATCCATATGCCTATCTAACAGCCGCTTAACTGCCCCTAATGAGGCCGATTACACTACCCTCTCCAGCAACGCATTCCACGCCCCAACCACTCTGAGTAAAGAACCTACCTCTGATGTCTCCCCCATATCTACCTCCATTCACTTTAAAACTATGCCCCCTCATAATAGCTACCTCCACCCTAGGAAAAAGTCTCTGGCTGTCCACTCCATCTATACCTCTGATCATTTTGTACACCTCTATCAAGTCACCTCTCATCCTTCGTCGTTCTAAAGAGAAAAGCCCTAGCTCTCTCAACCTTTCCTCGTAAGATCTTCCCTTCATTCCAGGCAACATCCTGGTAAATCACTTCTGCACCTTTTCCAATGCTTCCACATCTTTCCTGTAATGAGGCGACTAGAACTGGACACAATACTCCAGGTGTGGCCGAAGCAGGGTTTTGTATAGCTGGAACATAACTTCACAGCTCTTGAACTCAATCCCTCTATTAATGAAAGCTAACACACCATACGCCTTCTTAACAACTCTATCCACCTGGGTGGCAGCTTTCAGGGAACTGTGGACATGAACCCCAAGATCCCTCTACTCCTCCACACTGCCAAGAAGCTTTCTGTTAACCCTGTATTTTGCTTTCAAGTTTGTCCTACCAAAATGAATCACCTCTCACTTTTCAGGGTTAAACTCCATCTGCCACTTCTCAGCCCAGCTCTGCATCCTATCAATGTCCCTTTGTAACCTAGAACAGCCCTCTGCAGTATCCACAACTCAACCCACCTTCATATCGTCCGCGAACTCACCAATCTACCCTTCCACTCCTACATCCAAATCATTTACAAAAATCACAAATAGAAGAGGATCCAGAACAGATCCTTGAGGTATACCACTCGTAACTGAGCACCATGTTGAGTATTTTCTGTCCACTACCACCCTTTGTCTCCTAAGGGTCAGCCAATTCTGAATCCAATCTGCCACATTTCCCCCTATCCCATGCCTCCTTACCTTCTGCTTGAGTCTACCATGGGGAACCTTATCAAACACCTTACTTAAATCTATGTATACCACATCCACTGCTCTACCTTCATCCACGTGTTTGGTCACCTCTTCAAAGAATTCAATAAGGTTTGTGAGGCATGATCTACCCCTCACAAATCCATGCTGACTATCACTAATCAAACTGTGCCTATCCAAGTGATCATAAATCCTATCTCTCAGAGCCCTTTCCAATAATTTGCCCACCACTAAAGTAAGACTAACTGGCCTGTAATTTCCAGGGTTATCCCTGTTCCTTTTTTTGAACAAGGAAATGACGTTTGCCACTCTCCAACCTTCCGGCACTATATCCGTGGACAGTGAGAACGAAAAGATCATTGCCAAAGGCCCTGCGATCTCTTCCCTCGCTTCCCATAGAATCCTTGGATAAATCCCATCAGGCCCGGGGAACTTATCTGTCTTCAAGTTCCTCAAAATTCCTTGTACATATTCCTTACTAACATCCACCTCCTCTAGCCTACCAGCCTGTTTCACACTGTCCTCCTCTACAACTAGGTCCTTCTCAGTTGTGAATATCGAAGAAAAGTATTCATTAAGGACCTCTCCTATCCCTTTAGGCTCCGTGCACAAATTCCCTTTACAATCCTTGATCAGCCCTACCCTTACTCTTATTCTTCACGTACATGTAAAAAGCCTTGGAGTTTTCCTTGATCCTATCTGCCAAGGTTTTCTCATGCCCCCTTATGGCTGTCCTAAGCCCTTCAGCTCTTTCCTGGCTAACTTGTATCCCTCTAGAGCCTTTTCTGATCCTTGTTTCCTAGACCTTATATAAGCATCCTTCTTTCTCTTAACCAGTTGTTCGAGCTCTCTTGAGAACCAAGGCTCCCTCACTCGACTGCATTTTCCCTGCCTGCTAGGGACAAACATATCGAGCACACGCAGTATGCATTCCTTAAACAATCTCCACATTTCTATAGTGCTCTTCCCTGACGGTAACATAAAGTGGGAACAGATACTCAGTTCTTACCTAACAGAATTGTAATTACCCTTCCCCCAATTATAAACCTTACCCTGCTGTATGTACCTATTCTTTTCCATGACTATTGTAAAAGTAACAGAGTTATGATCACTACCACCAAAATGCTCTCCTACGAACAGGTCTAACACTTGGCCCGGTTCATTGCCAAGCACCAAATCCAAAGTGCCCTCTCCTTGTGTTGGTCTATCTACATATTGTTTCAGGAATCCTTCCTGAACACACTGGACAAAATCCGCTCCATCTAAACTATTACAACTAAAATGTTTCCAATCAATATTTGTAAAGTTGAAGACACGCATGACTACAACCCTGTGACTTCTGCACCTTTCCAGTATCTGCCTCCCAATCCACTCCTCTACTTCTCTGCAACTATTAGGGAGTCTGTTTAAAAAAAAAACCCAACGAAGTGACTGCTCCTTTCTTGTTCCTGACCTCAACCCAAACTGACTCAGTAGATGTATCATTCTCAAACTGCCTTTCAGTAGCTGCTATCCTAGCCCTGACCAGCAATGCCACTCTCCCGCCTCTTTTACCACCCTCCCTATTTCTTTTAAAGCATCTAAATCCTGGAACTTCCCACAACCATTCCTGTCCCTGAGTTACCCAAGTTTCTGTAATGGCCACAACATTGTAGTTCCAAGTACTGACCCATGCTCTAAGCTCATCTGCCTTATTTCTGTTACTTCTAGCATTGAAGTATACATACCTCAAACCACCTCTGTGTCCACAATTACGCTCCATCGACTGCATTTCTTTATTAACAACCTCACTCCCTGTTGTGTTTGTTGGAAAGCTGAATACCTCATCCTCTGAATTACAAATCCATTTCCAGCACTGTGGGTATACGTAGACCTCATGGACTGCAGCAACTCAATTAGACAGTTCAGAGATAGTAGGAACTGCAGATGCTGGAGTCTGATATAACAAGGTGTTGAGCTGGATGAACACAGTAGGCCAAGCAGCATCAGAGGAGCAGGAAGGCTGACGTTTTGGGTCTGGACCCTTCTTCAGAAATTGGGGAGGGGAAGGGGTTTTGAAATAAATAGAGAGACGGGGAGGCGATAATGGAGGGTGGATAGTGGAGCAGATAGATGGAGAGAAGACGGACAGGTCAAGGAGGCGGGGATGAAGCCAGTAAAGGTGAGTGTAGGTAGGGAGTTGGGATGGGGGTTGGTCAGTGAGGCGGGAGGAGCGGATAGGTGGGAAAAAAGACAGACAGGTCAAGGAGGCAGGGATGAGAGCGGGGTCTGATCTTGGGATGTGGTCGGGGGTGGGGAGATTTTGAAGCTTGTGAAGTCCACGTTGAGACCATTGGGCTGCAGGGTTCCCAGGTGGAATATGAGGTGCTGTTCCTGCAACCTTCGGGTGGCATCGTTGTGGCACTGCAGGAGGCCCAGGATGGACATGTTGTCCAGGGAGTGGGAGGGGGAGTTGAAGTGGTTCGCGACTGGGAGGTGCAGTCGTTTGTCACGAACCAAACATAGGTCTTCCACAAAGCGGTCTCCAAGCCTCCGCTTGGTTTCCCCGATTGTAGAGGAGGCCACATCGGGAACAACGGATACAATAGACCACATTAGCGGATGTGCAGGTGAACATCTGTTTGATGTGGAAGGTTTTTTTGGGGCCTGGGGTGGGGGTGACGGGGGAGGTGTAGGGGCAGGTGTAGCACTTCCTGCGGTTACAGGGAAAAGTGCCAGGGGTGGTGGGGCTAGTGGCGAGTGTGGAGTGGACGAAGGAGTCGCGGAGAGCGCGGTCCCTCTGGAAGGCAGATAAGGTTGGGGAGGGAAATATGTCTTTGGTAGTGGGGTCAGATTGCAGATGGCGGAAGTGATGAAGGATGATGTGTTGAATCCGGAGGTTAATGGGATGATACATGAGGACAAGGGGAATTCTGTGTTTGTTTTTATTGCGGGGAGGGAGTGTGAGGGCTGAGGTGCGGGAAACATAAGAAATGCGATCGAGGGCGTTTTCGACTACTTTGGAGGGGAAATTGTCGTCCGAAGATGTATTTCCCTCCCCACCCTTATCTGCCTTCTGGAGGAACCACTCTCTCCGTGACTCCCTTGTCCGCTCCACACTCCCCACTAGCCCCACCACCCCCGGCACTTTTCCCTGCAACCACAGGAAGTGCTACACCTGCCCCTACACCTCGCCCCTCACCCCCATCCCAGGACCCAAGAAAACCTTCCACATCAAACAGATGTTTACCTGCACATCTGCTAATGTGGTATACTGTATCCGCTGTTCCCAATGTGGCCTCCTCTACATCGGTGAGACCAAGCAGAGGCTTGGAGACTGCTTTGTGGAACACCTATGCTCAGCTCGTGACAAACGATTGCACCTCCCAGTCGCGAACCACTTCAACTCCCCCTCCCACTCCTTGGACGACATGTCCATCCTGGGCCGTCTCCAGTGCCACAACGATGCCACCCGAAGGCTGCAGGAACAGCACCTCATATTTTGCTTGGGAACCCTGCAACCCAATGGTCTCAATGTGGAATTTACAAGCTTCAAAATCTCCCCACCACATCCCAAGACAAGACCCCGCTCTCATCCCTGCCTCCTTGACTTGTCCGTCTTCTCTCCAGCTATCTGCTCCACTATCCACCTTCTATCATCACCTCCCCCTCGCTCCCTATTTATTTCAGAATCCCCTTCCCCTCCCCAATTTCTGAAGAAGCGTCCAGACTCGAAACATCAGCTTTCCTGCTCCTCTGATGCTGCCTGGCCTGCTGTGCTCATCCAGCTCTACACCTTGTTATCTCACTTAGACAATTCACCACCTCTTTAGCAGTTAGGAGGGGGTGATAAAACGCTAGCCGAGTCAGCAACACCCAAATCCAGTGAATTTTTTTTTTTAAAAGGAATTGTCTAGACATAAAAGCAGGAATCTTATTTGCCCTTTCATACCTGGATATCCAAGGCACTCTGGATGCTATTTCTAGCTCTGCCCTATTTAGAAGTATCTGTCTTTTTATGTCCGAAGTGAGAAGTCTTATAATTGCCTATTATCATACCCAGTAAACACCACAAATTCCTACCCAATAAACATGAACTTGTGGAACTTACAGAAATGTATATTTTTAAAATTGACTGATGACTGCCAAGAGGCGATGGCCTAGTGGTATTATCACTGGACTGTTAATCCAGAAACCCAGATAATGTTCTGCAGACCTGGGTTTGAATCCTGCCACGGCAGATGGTGGAATTTGAATTCAATAAACATCTGGAATTATGAGTCTAACGATGACCATAAATCCATTGCCGATTGTTGGGAAAAACCCATTTGGTTCACTAATGTCCTTTAGGGAAGGAAACTGCCATCCTTACCTGGTCTGGCCTACATGTGACTCCAGACCCATAGCATTGTAACTGACTCTTAACTACCTTCTGGGCTAATAGGGATGGTCAATAAATGCCCTCATGCATGAATAAAGAAAGTGAAGAGTCATGTGACCTTTGCTTATTCAAAACCAACTATCTCAAAGCTTCTGGAATGCCCCTGCTTATACTACCATGGGTAGTGGCCTCTTCCTTGAATGTAAAAATCTGAAGAGAAATTGTTGTGAAATTCATATACAGCAAACCTTTTAACCAGGCCTTGCAGGACCAGGTCTGTACCAGTTGATCGAGAGGTCCACATAATCAATATAAAAACATGTACTAAGTAATAGAAACGTAATGCAAGGGGGTATACACATCACTGTAATACTTTATCACTTAAATAATAATGCAAGTTTGCTGTAAATGAAACTTACCAGCTGCGAGCATTCTTACTCACACTCTCAAATGACTATGTGGATATTGTGATGATCTAGTAAACTTCCAGTATTTGATGTTTATCATTTTGTTGGTTCATAAGGTTCAACAAAGTTTGCTGTACTTGCCATTATTTAGAGATTTAATCAAAACACAAGTCCTATTTCCACTCCTTTGAGTCAGACCCCCAACAATTAGAGCTGGATAGAAACCAATTCACCACAATTAAATGACTTTTGGTTAGGTAGACATTACGGAGTTGAGAAGTCATGTTGAGGTTGTGCAGGACATTGGTGAGGCCTCTTCTAGAATACTGTGTCCAGTTCTGGTCGCCCAGTTATAGGAAGGATATTATTAAGCTGCAGAGAGTACAGAAGAGATTTACCAGGATGGTGCTGGGTGTGGAAGGTTTGAGCTGTAAGGAAAGGCTGGATAGGCTGGGACTTCTTTCACGGGAGCGTAAGAATTTGAGAGGCAACCTAAAACAAGTTGGGGTATGGATAAAGTTAATGCTAGTTGTCTTTACCCTAGGATGGAGGATTTTAAGACTGGGCACACATTTTTAAGGTGAGAGGAGAAAGATTTGAAAAAGGTATGAGGGGCTAATTTTATACACAGAGGATGGTTTGAGTGTGGAATGAACTTCCTGAGGAGGTGGTGGATGTGTGTACAATTACAACATTGAAAAGATATTTGGATAGTCACATGAATGAGAAAGGTTTGGCGGGATAATGGCCAGAAGCAGGCAGGTGGGACTAGTTTAGTTTGGGATTATGGTCAGCACGGACTGGTGCTGTATGACTTTATGACCAACGTTGGTCATGTGACCAAAACTGCCTGGAATTTTGATCTGAAGCTGCAGAAAGGACCTGCAATAACAGTGGCAACAAGGCCTAACGGTATTGTCACTGCACTATTAATCCAGAGGCCTAGGTAATGTTCTGGAGAGACACGTTCGAATCCTGCCATGGCAGTTGGCGGAGTCTGAATTCAATTAAAATCTGGAATTAAGAGTCTAATGATGACTATGAATCCATACTCAGGAAAAATGCATCTAGTTCACTGATGTTCTATAGGGAACGAAACTGCCATTGTCACCTGTTATTAGCTTACATGTGACACCAAACCCTCAGCAATGTTGTTGACTCTTTAATTGCCCTCCATGTAGTTAAGGATGGGCATTAAATGCTGGCCTGGCCAGTGATACCTTGTGAATGAATATTAAAAGAAAAAGGCTGTGCTGTCTATTCCATTTTTATTAGAACTGGAAAGATCTCCAGCATGATCCCAGAATTCCCAGTTCCTTTAGATACATGGGCCTCCTGGTACAAAAGCCATGATTGCCTGACATCATAACCTGCAGAACATTAATCTACAGGAAGCTTTTGGTAAATCCTGATCTCTGACTCCCATTTGTCAGAATGCTTATAAACTACAATTCAAGAATTGAAAATACTTCCTTCTCTTCCAGACCTGCAAAGACTTATTTTCTACCACAAGCTAAACACACAAATTCATTTAAAAGTAAAATACTACAGATGCTGGAAACCGGAAACGAGCACAGAAACGCTGGAGATAACACAGTGTGGAGCTGGAGGAACACAGCAGGCCAGGCAGGAGCAGGAAAGTTGACGTTTTGGGCCGGGACCCTTCTTCAGAAAAAAAAAACATCAACTTTCCTGCTCCTCTGATGCTGCCTGGCCTGCTGTGTTCCTCCAGCTCCACACTCTTATCTATGACTCCAGCATCGGCAGTTCTTACTATCTGACAGAAACACTGGAGAAGCTCACTAGGTCTGGTAGCAGCTGTAGTGAGAGAAACAGAGTTAATATTTCAGGTTCAATGTGATTTTCCTTCAAACCTTCTTCCACTTTATTTAAACCCATAAATTTCTGGTGCAGTTCCTTAAGTTGACCATATGGCTAAGAAACATGTCCTTCTTTCCCCTCCTAAAAAATACTACTGATTGCACCAACAAGGATGGGAAATGCAGCTTTCAGTGAATTTCTCTTTCCCTGACCCTAACACTATACTGAATTCCATTAACCATTGTTTTACCAGTTAAGAACAAAGAACAATACAGCACAGGAACAGACCCTTCGACCCTCCAAGCCTGTGCCAACCCTTCCATATTAAAACTGTCTTCACTTACAGAATTATATCCCTCTATTCCCTTCCTATTCATGTGTTCATCCAGGTATTTCTTGAAAGCTGCTATTGTGTCTGCTTTCACCTACTCCTCTGGCAGCGTGTTCCAGGCACTCACCACCCATCATGTGAAAAACATGTCTCGCACATCTCTTTTAAAACTCCCTTCTCACACCTTGAACCTGTGTCCCCTGGTAATTAATCCCTCCACCCTGAGAAAAAGCCACATACTTTTCACTCTATCCATGCCATTCACAATCTTATAAACTTCTATTAGGTCGCCCCTCAACTTCCTACATTCCAGTAAAAAGAATCCCAGTCTATCTAACCTTTCTTCATAGCTACAATCCCCCGTACCAGGCAACATCCTAGTAAAAACAGAAGTTGCTGGAAAAGCACACCAGGTCAGGCAGCATCTGTGAAAGAAAATCAGAGTTAATGATTCAGTCCAGTGATCCTTCCTCAGAACTGATAAACTGGTAAACACTGTAAGGCAGCCACATCCTTCTGATAGTGTGGTGACTAGAACCACATTTTGCAACAAATGCTGGGCTTGCCAGTGACACCCACTCTCATGGAGAAAAATAATATGACGCTGGTGTCTCTGTTGGGACCTCAATTGTATTCATTAACAACTGAATTTATAGGACAGAAATGTTCTGTGCACAATATTCCAAGTGTGGTCTAACTAAAGTTCAATAAAGCTGCAACATAACTTGCCAATCTTATGCTCAATGTCCTTCCAATGAAGGCAAGCATGCCATAGGCCTTTTTTACTAGCTTATCTACCTACGCTGCCACCTTCAGTGATCTGTGGACCTGTACACCCAGATCCCTCTGCATATCAATACTCCTAAGGGTTCTGCCATTCACTGTATAACTTCCACCTGTACTTGACCTTCCAAAATGTATCACCTCACATTTGCCCGGATTAAACTCCATCTGCCATTTTCTGCCCATGCCTCCAACTGATCTATATTCTGCTGTATCCTCTGACAATCGTCTTCACTAACCGCAACTCCACCAATCTTTGTATCATCAATAAAGTTACTAATTAGACCAGCCACGTTTTCCTCCAAAACCTTTATGTAGATCACGAACAGCAGAGGTCCCAGCACTGATCCCTGTGGAACACCACTAGTCACAGTCCTCCATTCCAAAAAGCATCCTTCCACTGCTACCCTCTGTCTCCTATGACTAAGCCGGTTCTGTATCTAGGCTCGAAACGTCAGCCTTCCTGCTCTTATGATGCTGCTTGGCCTGCTGTGTTCATCCAGTTCTGTACCTTGTTGTCTCTGTATCCAACTTGCCTGCTCACCCCAATACCATGGGACTTCACCTTTTGTACTTGTCTGTCGTGAGGGACCTTGTCAAAGGCTTTACTGAGGTCCATATACACAACATCAACCACTTTTCCCTCATCAATTATCTTCATCACCTCTTCAAAAAACTTAATCAAGTTAGTGAGGCACGACCTCCCCCACACAAAACCATCCTGTCTATCGCCAAAATGTCCATTTGCTTCTAAATGCGTATAGATCTTGTCACTGAGAAACTTTTCGTTTAATTTCCCTACCACCGAAGTGAGACTCTCAGGTCTGTAAATTTCAGGATTATCCCTGCATCTTGATCCATAAATATTTTGCACTTTGTTACACACTGCTACCAACTATCTTTGTATTATCAGCAAATTTGAATAAATTGTTTTCTGTCCCATAACTTCAGTTGTTAATGAATACAGTTGAGGTCCCAACAGAGATCCTTCCAGGACATCGGGATCATATTATTTTTCTTCATGAGATGTGGGTGTCACTGGCAAGCCCAGTATTTATTGCAAAATGCACTTGAACTGAATGACTTGAGAGACCTTTTGTATCACAGTTAACAGTCACCCACCCCAACACTCCCCACAACCCCATGGCACTTTCCCCTGCAACTGGTGAAGGTGTAACACCTGCCCATTTACCTCCTCCCTCCCCACTATCCAAGGGCCCAAACATACCTTACAAGTGAAGTAACACTTCACCTGCACTTCCCAGAATCTTATCTACTGCTTTCATTGCTCACAATGCGGCCTCCTCTACATTGGGGAAATGAAGCATAGACTAGGTGACTGCTTCACAAAACATCTACATTCTGCTCACAAAAAAGACCCTGAGCTACCTGTTCCCTGCCACTTTAACACACCATCCTGTTCCCTGGCCAACATCTCTGTCTCTGGCTTGCTGCACAGTTCCAGCGAAGCTCAATACAAGCTGAAAGAACAACAACTCATTTTCTGCTTGGGGACCCTGCAGCCCTCCAGACTCAGTACCAAGTTCAATAATTGCAGGGCCTAAACTCTCCCATGCCCCAGCCCCCAACCCCACACACCAGGTCTTATTATCACATAGTCTGCCATTATACACTACCTATTGTTAATCACCAACAGACCCTATTAACAACCATTCACCCTCCTAGCCAGATTGCTATCAATTCCTTTGTCTATCCAACTGCTCTTCTCTCTCCTTGGCCTCTAGCCCCACCTATCATTTACTCCCTACCCCTTTCCCCTCCCTATCTTCTGCATATAAACTGATGTTTTCCTAGCTACCATCAGTTCTGAGGAAGGGTCACTGGACCCGAAACTTTAACTCTGATTTTTTCTTCACAGATGCTGCTGGACCTGCTGAGCTTTTCCAGCAACTTCTGTGTTTGTTCACCCACATTACTGTCAGCCAGGAGTCACATGTATGAGAGACTAGGGAAGGATAACAAATTTCCAACCATTTGTGAACCGGGTAGGTTTAAATGTTAAATGATGATAGCTTGGTGGCCTCAGTACAAATCACTTACTCACTTGTGCAGAGATAAACAATGCTACATGTTATGGAGATAACAAGGTGTAGAGCTGGATGAACACAGCAGGCCAAGCAGCATCAGAGGAGCAGGAAAGCTGACGTTTCAG
>NC_063350.1:4183789-4188653 GCF_021869965.1 Rhincodon typus
TACTAGTTCTGTACTTCACGTTGCTACTCTTCCTCACTTTGTAAATGGTGGAGTTACATTTGCATCTTTCCTGTCAGTGGGGCTTCAGCTAATTTTTTTAAGAAGTTTTTACAGTCTACCTTTATGTTCCTCACTAATTTGTGTTCATTTTCTTTCTTTGAATCTATTTTGTGATCCTCTTTTGGGTTCTAAATTGTTTCCCATCCTCAGCTTTGTCATTTCTTTTTCAGGCATCCTGATAAGCCACTTCCTTTGATCTAATAGAATCTTTAACTACTGTGGTTAACCACCATTGCTTTGTCTTGCCTTGGATGGTTTTGGCATGAACAGAGGGACCTTGGGTTGAATGAAATAATTCCTTGACAGTGAGGGCAGACAACATTAATTTTAAAGAAGTTCACATTTTAGCTTCTATAATTGGGAGCTTGTTGTACATGAGAAAAAATATAGCAACAAGCTACTACAAGGTAATGGTTGGACATAGTTGAGGGCATTTTAAAGACTTGCCCTATTACAGAAAGCAATGAGAATATTCCGATTCAACAAGACGGTAGAAATCTCCAGATATGAAGCGGAACTTGGGACTCTGTCTGGAGTAACAGAAGAAGGCCTCAGTAAGTTCCTGTCAGCGCTCTGTTCGAACAGTTCAACTGATCCCATTCCCCCCACCTTTTCTCTGTATCTCTGCAAATCTTACCCTCCAACTGCTCGTCCAATTCTCTTTTAGCCAATCACTTTGAATCATTGTCCTCCAATTTTTGACCTTTCACCAATGGGAGTGGTTTTTCTCACTGCTCTGTGATGCCCTCGTGATTTTGAACATCTCTATTCTATTGAAAGAGCAAGGGCTACACATCAGAAGGTGTATAAAGGATATAGACAAGGTAGCTATGAGGAGATATTTCTTCCTTTCCCCACACCCCTGCCCTTTAGTGAATGAGTTCAACGGTGAAAGTTCATTAAGATTATCAGAAGATTGAGAGAAGTTAAGAGAAGGATTTTGGCCCAGGAGTGATAGAAATGAAAACATAGCACAAAAGGATATGGGCCAAGTGCTGGAAAATAGGATTAAAATAGATGGACATTTGATGAACAGCACAACACAATGGGCTGAAAGACCTCTTTCCATGCTGTAAAAGATCAATGACTCTCAGACTATTATCTTTTTTTCTGTAGATAATACATCTGAAGTCAAGGAAAATATAATCATCAATTACTTTTTAAGACTGAGAATCTTGATTAACAAAGGAGTCAGAGGTTATTCAGGGTAGTGAGAAATATGGAGTTGAGGTCATAATTATTGACTGGCAGAGTATCTTTGAGGGGCTGAATGGGCTACTATCATCATAGAATCCCTACAGTGTGGAAACAGGCCCTTTGGCCCAATAAGTCCACACTGAACCTCAGCATCCCACCCAGACCCATCCCCTTATAACCCACCTAATCTGCCCCTCCCTGAACACTACGGGCAATTTAGCATGGCCAATCCACCCTAACCTGCACGTCTTTGGACTGTGGGAGGAAACCGGAGCACCCAGAGGAAACCCACGCAGACACAGGGAGAATGTGCAAACTCCACACAGATGTCACCGGAGGCTGGAATCGAATGTGGGTCCCTGGCGCTGAGAGGCAGCAGTGCTAACCACTGAGCCACCGTGCTGCCCTTCACCTACTACTGCCCCTAACTCATAAAGAAAGGGTGGATGAAAATAAACTCTTCCCACTGCGTGTGGATTCTAGAACCAGGAGATATAGTTTTAAAACTTAGGGCCAGACCATTCAGGAGAGATGTTAGGAAGCCCTTCTACACAGAGGGTGGTAGATGTTTGGAACACTCTTCCACAAATGGCATTAGATGCTGGTTCAGTTGTTAGTTTTAAATCTGAGATGTATATTTTAAGCAAAGGTATTAAGGGATATGGGCCAAAGACAGGTATATGGAGCTAGGCCACAGATCAGCCATAATCTCATTGAATGGCAGAACAAGCTCAAGGGGCTGAGTGGTCTACTCCTGTTCTGATGTTTGAGGCCATAGGGAGTATGGTGTAGGGGAGTTTTGAGATTATTTTTGTGTAGTTCTAGTAAAGAGCAGTGCAGGGTTGATGAGCTGACTGATCAACTCGGTCATCAGATTCTAAATAGCCCTTGTGTTAAGTCTCAGCGTTAATGTTCACATTGAGGAAAATGTTGGAAGTTTTCCACAAGGACAATAATTTCTCCTCCGTCTCTCTCCAGCCGAGCGTGCCCTCGACACTATGAACTTTGAGGTGATTAAGGGCCGCCCTGTACGTATCATGTGGTCTCAGCGGGATCCTTCTCTGCGTAAATCGGGAGTGGGGAACATTTTCATCAAAAACCTGGATGAGTCCATTGACAACAAGGCTTTGTACGATACCTTCTCTGCTTTCGGGAACATTCTGTCCTGCAAGGTAAGAGCCTGGGTGGTGAGTGTGCAACGGCAGTGTCGCCTCCCTATGCAGGGCTGCCATCCAGAGAATCATAGAGACCATATCCCTCTAAACCCATCCTATTCATATACCCATCCAGATGCCTTTTAAATGTTGTAATGCTTGAAGGTGAAACTTTGCCTTGATATGCTGAGAAAGACTTGCTTTTCTATAATTCCTCATGACTGCACGGCATCCCAAACGTTCTGTATGATCCACAGGAGTTGCAGTTTGACTACTATCTAATTAGTTTGGCTACTAGGCCATGCACAGCAAGATCCTGCAAGCAGTAATATGGTAATGACCAGATGACCTCTCTTATTACAGGTCTTTTAAGTATCTCAGGTCATGAGGGGAGAACTTCCCTGTTCTCCTTAGAAAAGAGCTACTGCAATTATTTTGGATCACCTGAGTGGTTAGCCAGAGCCTTGGTTTTAAGCCGTTCCCTGGAAGACAGCAGCTCCGACTATGCAGCCCTTCCCTGGGACTGTCAGGAACTTGTGATCGTGTATCTGGATCCATCCCGGTCTGACTGGGAAATGCTTCTACTTTCTGCTGTCCAATACAAATCGTGATGAGCCTGAATTGCGGCTTTGGCTGTAGTTGCGTAGCCAGCCACATAGATAAATGCACGTGTGATGTACAGTTAACCATCTGTCAGGATTCAGTGCCTGAGGGAGGGAAGTAGCCACAGTGATTAATTTTGACTTGGTGCTAATGCTGCTGGTTAGTATTTCACAGGTCTGGGTGAGGCTTTGTTTGCGTGTGTTCAAATCCTGCCTTGCTAGCTGCGGGAATTAAAATTTAGGTACAAAATTGAGGAGCGTAGATGGGGAGAAACATTTTTACAAAAGGCAGTGCCTGGAAATGTGGAGGCAGATTCGATTCAGGCATTTAATTTGAATGAAAATAAAGTGCAAGGGGATGAGGGATAATGCAGGAGATTGGCACGCGGTCATGATGCTCAATCGATGAGCTGGTGCAGGCACGTTGGGCTGAATGGCCTCCTGCACCATAACAGTTGTGAATGTCATGTGCAAACACCACATGTATACATGAGTACCGAGATCACAGGTTAAAAGTGCAGTTAGCCGCAACCCAAATTCCTCTATTGGTTATAATTTTAGCAATTAACACTCGCTGGTGCAAGTAATTGTGGGTACTAGTATGCCTGGGACTGTCTTGGATTAGAAGGCCAGTCGAGCCATTGAGAGAGGCCACTAACTAGAGGGGGAGAAATGTCCCTGTTACCCAGTGAAGGTCAATAACGTAGGGAACTTGCAACTGCAGCTGTAGACATTCCAATGTTATAAATGAAATTGATCGAGTTGATCAGTAATATTCACTCATGGGATGTGGGTGCCACTGGTTAGGCCCACAATAATTGCCCACCCCTAATTGCCCAGAGGGCAGTGGAGTCATTCACACTGCAGTGGGTCTGCAGTCACATGTAGGCTGACTAGGTAAGGATGGCAGATTTCCTTCCCTAATGGACATTAGTCAATCCAGATTAGTTTTTAAAACAATTAACAATGGTTTCATGGTCATCCAGATTTAATTCCGGTTTTTTTTACTGAATTCAATTTCCACAATGGTGGTATTCAAAGCTGGATCCCCAGAACATTAACTGCATTTCTGGGTTAATAGTCTAGTGATAATACCACTAGGCCATCTCCTCCCCAGTAAAATACACCTGTTTGGGGGTGGGGGATGAAGGGGTGGTGTTTTTGTGGGGGCATTGGAAACAATAAAATTGAGAGACAAAAACAGAAATTGATGGAAAAACTCAGCAGGTCCAGCAGCATGTATGGAGAGAAAACCATTAATGTTTTGGGTCCAGTGAACATCCTCCAGATAAGATTGAGCATTTGTCCAATGTCTATTTGCACCCAGTGGATGGAATTCTGGATACACTAAGGATAACAATTCAAATGGAGACAATCAGATTTGTTTTAATCTGTAGAGAGAGGGATGGTGTACCAAAGGATGCACTTTACTTTCTTGACTTGTAAAAACTTTCTCTGTGCAGGTTGTCAGTGATGAGAGCGGATCAAAAGGATATGGTTTTGTACACTTTGAAACACAGGAGGCTGCTACCCATGCAATTGAGACGATGAATGGAATGTTACTGAACGATCGAAAAGTGTAAGTCTGGGACAGGCTGAACAAAGTGTGTTTCATTGATCCTCCTCACTTTAAAACATATCAAACCGCAGGTTGTCACTTACCAGGGCTGTGCCTTGACGGTTTTAACAAGGTGCTGTTCTCACTATCCTTGGAGGTATTAACCTTGCAGAGATGTTGAGAATGGGCTGACATAATTGGTTTTAAACAAATACACATGTTGCTACACATGTTGCTACACATGTTGCTACACATGTTGCTACACATGTTGCTACACATGTTGCTACACATGT